>NC_141939.1:11260000-11578370 GCF_057802395.1 Ceratotherium simum simum | reverse complement strand
ACTGAGTGCTTACTATGTGCCAGACATCGAACTAAGAGTTTTGTGTACATAATCTTTTAAATGGGCTAACAAAATTACCACATATACATCCCCCAAAAGAAAAAAAATTTGCAACTATCAAACTACTTATTAACAATTTTCAAGCGTCAGCTTCCAACATGAATGTGATACCAGAAATCATCTCTCTCCTTTTTTTCTAAAGAAAAACCGGAGGTGCTCCTGTACAACCTCTGTGGTAACGTGCTCAAGAGGACTCATTCTAACACCCAGCTGGTAGTGCAAATATCAAAGACTTAGAGCAGGCTCTAAGTTTCATCCACCGTAACACTCTGGATGCTTTCAGATGCTCTTTGAACTTTTCCTAGAAGTTGTGAGACGCTGTTAAACTACATTTTTCCAAACAAGTTCTCTTAAATGTCTGTTTCTCAATGGGGATTCTACTGGCACTTTCAGTGTCACAGCTCCGCTGTAGGCAACTTGTCCCTATACTGCAGGTCATTTAACATCTCTGGCCCTTTTCCAAAAATCCACGCTAGTAATATCCCTAGTGCTTGTGACAAATCTCACCCCACACATTTCCAAAAGCCCTTCACCTCCTAGAGAGCAGTACTGCGCCAACTTGAGAACAACTGCTTAAGCCATTAGTGTCTTCTTCAATATCCCTCCTCACAATTACAAGCAAAACAAAAACAAAAAACATGCATTTTCATCTTTGTTGAATGGTGTCAGAGGAAAAGCCTGTTGCCTTGGCTCTGAGCACCCTATATTAACTCTAAAGGAATTGGCAGCTCATGTAAACACTGTACACAGTGCTGCTCTGTTACAGAGCCTGTTCTCCAGATGCGCCTTCTCTGTCCATCCATACAGTAAATGTGCTGGACCACGTTCTGCCCCTGAAAGTAGAGGTCTATAATTCTGGGGGTACAAATTTAGTTATATTAGGGAGCCCAGTTACGTCTCTGGGTCAAGCATCATCCTTTCATTCAGCCTTTTGGCAGTAAAATTGACACTAAAAAAAAAAACTTAGAGGAAACATCAGAGTGCTAATTTTATGAACTTTTTTTCCCTTTTAAAACCAGGAACACTGCACCCTTCCTTCTCTGAAGGAGAAAGGGTAAACTTTTTAATAAGTGATATTGAGACAACTGATTGCCATTTGGAAAAAGACAAAACTATCCAAACCTCACAGCACACACCAGAATAAACTCCAAATGAGTCAGAGAGATAAATATAAAAAATGAAATCACACAAGTACTATAAGACAACATGGGTGAATTCTTTTATAATCTAGACATGGGAAAATCTTTCTTAACTATAACTCAAAATTCAGAAGCAAAAAAAAAAAAAGATTGACCAATTAAAAACACCATAAAAAAATATGGTTCAAATGTATTCATAAGAAAAGTGCAATTAAAATATTGAGCTAACACTTTTAATCTAACAGGACTAGCAAAAAATCAAAAGCTTGACAGCACAGTCTTGGTGAGGTTTTAGAGACACTTCCACACCCCGCTGGTGGGATGTCAAATGGTACAACCTCTACGGTTGGAAGTTCAGCACTATCTAACAAAACTACATATACATTTCCCCCAGCAATCCCACTTCTATGAATTTACCCTGAAGATACATCCCAACAAATATAACACAACATAAGCACAGGTTATTCATTGATTTATAAGAACAGAATATTAGAAACCTCAAATCCACACACAACAACAACCAACAACACAGAGATGGGTTGCATAAATGATAGGAAATCTATGCAATTGAGTACTCTACAGCCATAAAAAAAGACTGAGAAAACCAAGATGCAAAAGAAATGTACTTAAAATACAACCACTAGCATAAGAAAGAAAAACAGAAAGAAGAAAACACATATCAGAATAGGGAAAAAATATACGTTTCTTTTTGCAAACATAAACATAACGAGGATAAAGTAGAAACTAATAAAAATCATTATCTATGAAGAGATAGGAGGGAGTAGGGTGAAGGGCACAGGGATGGAGTAACACTTCTCTGGATACACCTTTTTATATAGTTGAACTTTGAAGCATGTAAATGTTTTATATACTAAAGACTAAAATTTTCTAAAGAAACTCTAAAACTTAATACAAACAGAAACAAATAAAACTAATGTCTAATGACAAAAAATAATCGCAAAGAAATCTTCAACTTTACTTGGTAGGCTTATTCTTAAGAGTGAAAGAATATTATAATTCTGAAATATTTCGTGTATATTGCAGTATAAAGCAAATAAACATATTAATTTTATGGTGACCAAAATTTTATTGTGGGAGAAGAAATGCAACTATAAAAGAAGAAATGTAATGTTAAGTTTGAATTAGACAAATCAATATAAACTCATGATCCTTAAAAAATATTATTGCCTACATTATTCCTATAATATTTAAAAAATATTATTTTTTAGTTCTGTCCCCTGAAAGAGCAGAGAAGCAATGGAACTCCAGGAGCAACGGGTGGCCCTTAGCGCCCAAATCTTGGTTTCTAAATACAATTTGCTAGTATAATGAACCGAGTATCTGAGAGAAATAGCTGATTGTAGGCCTAAGGCACAGGAAAGGTCTTCCTGTGCCAGAAAACAAGGAAGTGCTCAAAAGAACAAAAAGCCAGCCTCAAGGGGCTCCCACTGGCCAAACCTAGGACAATTTGAACATCAAAAAAAAAAAAAAAAACAACCAATGACAATGCCTTATAACAGACTCAATACGTGGGTACGTTATGTTTAAGAGTATGCATGTATACATACACACACTCTTGTAGGGGGGGGGGCAAGGAGAAAAGGAAAGCCTCTTTATAAAACAATACCAGTTAAAAGCAGAGGGAATGACAGTAGCAGAAAATCACTGTTTTACAACTTCCAAGGTAATCATGAGTTTCAGGCAAGGATCACCAGTGGATGCTGAAGTCAGTGGCTAAAAGGTTATTGGGGAATAGACTATTCACATGGACTCAAAATATCATCCACAGATTACTTACTAGTTACAAAGGAGAAAAGCTACTTTTACAATAAAGAGGTCTAGTGGTCACCACGTTAACCAAGGGATCAGACATACAGTCAATAGTGGAACAAACTGACTATGTACCTCCTGGTGTGAGCCTATGAGAAGTATATAATATCAGGTAAGTGTGGGAGATCAAGATTTGGCCACCCTGAAATCTATCTCTTTACCTTGGTTGTTTTCTCTGAGGACATTTGACCTCCCCCACTAACTGCCTAAAGAATTTGACATGGTAGCTCCTTCCTGGAATAGATCTATCATGATGGCTGTAAAGATAATAGGAAAGGCACCAACAAGCCCCTCTTATCAGAAGTTCTGTCTCTCTGGCCACATTCTCTGGATGACCCTGCGAAGAGTTGCCAGACAATCATTTACATTTATAAGGGAAATCTCCATTTGTAAAGGTATCTCCCTCTCTGTTTGGAGAAGAGAGGGGGATGAGCTCATTTCTAGTGACTTATCACTGTGGAAGGTGAGGCCTTGAGCTACATAATAAACCTTACTCTTGTTTACTGTGCTTTAGTGGTAATCTCCTGTAACTGACTCCCCCCACCCCCAAAATCCTCCTTTGTCATTGGCTGAAAATGATATTTAAGATGAAAATTTCTGCTATTGTGTTGAGAAACGCAGTGTCCCTGCTTTCTCCCATGTATACATGTTATTAAACTTGGTATTATTTTCTCCTGCTAACCTGTCTTGTTGATTATTTGGCCAGCCAGAAGAACCTTAAGGCTAAGGGCAGAGGGTGATTCTCTCTCTTCCCCCTACATAAGTCATATCATCTATACAATCTAAATTGATCATGAGGAAGCAACTGGAAAGCCAGAGGGTGGGACAATTGTACAAGCCAAGCGGTCTGGGATTCTATAAAACAACTAGCTAGCTATAAAGACATTTGGGGGGAAACTGGGGAAATTTAAAAATGGACTATATGTGACATTATAGAATTATTATAATTGTATTAGGCATAATAGTGGTATTGTGGGAGACAATGGTATAAAGGATGTAGGTATTTAGGGGTTAAATAAATGTCGATATATTTAAGGGTTAAGTGTTATGATACCTGTATTTTGAATGGCTCACTCAAAAAAAATTTTTATATATACAGAGAGATAAAGGAAATGTGGCAAAATGTTAACGATTGGAAAATCTATGTGAAGGGTATATTATATGTGTGTTTATTTGTATTCACTGAATATTCAAATTTTCTGGAAATTTTTCAAAATAAAAAAAGTTGGAGGAAAAATGTTAAAAATTGAAATAAGTAAATAAAGCCTTCCCAAACCCAACCCATCAAAGCAGGGCCACCATGAGCTTACAGCACCTGTGAGCCAGCTGGACTTCAGGTCTGATTCTCAGTCATACACAGCAGCCCCAAGGCTGGTCAGACATCTTAGCAAAGGTGCTACTGAATCCAAGCCCCGGGTGAGACTATTAGCACGGAAGACTAACCACAACTCTTCAACTTGGAGGGAGACCACCATAATTTACAAGGGGGAAAATCCAACCGACCTTTCAAATCAGTTTCCAGCCACCACTGGCATCGTTCTCAAATACAAAAACTACTATTAACTTAGATGACCACCAAATAGAGTCCTAGAGGGAAATGAAAACGTGAAGAATTCCATCCCACAGTCGGATTTCTCATGAAAACAAAGACTCAGAAAAGTGACAAGGAAGTTAACTGGTAAAACCTAAAAATAAACCATCAATTACAAAGGATGTCTAGGTCTTACAGGCAATCTCTGTTTTAAAAAAAATGAAAACAAGCTAACAAAGAATTTGCTGGAAGTATTCTGAAATTCAACTGAAAGGATCAGGAAAAGTAGCTTTGCCTTTAAAAAAAAATTCTCAGCTAAAAGCAAATTAACACATACTAATTTATAATTCCTCACTATATTAGGTTGTAATAATAGTACAACCAACTCTACCATATTGCACCAACTGGATCATATTATACTATACAACATAGTATGTTACTAGCTACTAACATAGTATTTACAGTATACTATGCTATATTGTACCAACTACATTATATTTGTACCAAACTATATCAAGTTTTGTACCAAGTACTGTGGAAAAGGTCCACAGAGCAAAAGATATCGTGCAGATAAAAAGCAAAATCACAAATTCAGTGAAAACCATGAAAAACAAAGGATAGAAGAAAAAGGAACAAAACAGGAAACAGTAAATAAGATAAACCAGTTGTTTTTCAACCAAATAACAAAATAACACAAAATAGAAAAGACACATTCCCAGCATGCTGTCAGTCATCTGTTCAGTATGCACAGAACAGTAGTAACATGACCTAACCCGTTACTTCCATTTATCCCCTACAGGCATTCTAAACAGATTGCTTACACATTCTGAGGCAAACACAGGACTACCTGGATTTTATGAAAAAAAACAATTTTGTTGCTTTCTGTGTCTGCTTAACTCCCAGTTAACACAAACGGCTGTAAAAACTCAAGCAGGTGAACACCTTTTTGAAATAAACTGTAAACATTTATAAAAACAAGAGAATTTTGATTGTATTAAGCTGAAACAGAGCTCTTGGGCAGAGCACTATGTGCTATAAACCCTTCTTTTCATTGCACTTCAGAATTCAGGAAAAAGGGAGTGGTGACCATGAAAATAGGATGAATGTGTAGGTAACATATAATCCTTATTGTGTCTTATAACCATAAAAATATTTTTCTAGTACCACCATTTCCAGTGATTCTGACTTCTAAGGACATCAACTTTATCCAGTCGTTTTGATGATTAAAAAAGCTATTTGTAAAAGCATTGCACACAGCAGGCACTTGAGAAATGTTAGCTATACAAAAATGTTCAGTCTACGTGAAGCACTTGCCCACTCTGTTGTAAGGCTTATAAAATCATCATGCATTCATTAGCTCTCCCTTACAGACAAAGCAGCAGCAGGTAGACAGCGAAGCCAAGATCACACTGAAATAAATGGCAAAGCTAGAACCCGAACCTTCTGAAATTAAATTTCAGAACGTGCTCTTCCTTCCTATCACAGGGAATCAATCTAGTTCTCTCAAATAACAGATTTACTTCTTCACTGACATCACGGACATTCAGCTATTTAGTGGTAAAATTAACAGAAAAACCCAAACGGACTTAAAGGAAAGGAAACTGACCATTTACCTTGATAAATTTTATTCAACAAATATTTATCCCACCTAACGTTCTAGGCACTCCGCCAGCTTAGAAAGATGAGTAAGATATGGCTCCTGACCCCAAAGCAATGGAGGGAACTTGTACGTAACCTCAAATACAGGGACTGTTGTAATACTATACGTGAAATAATGTGGCATAATAAAATAACACACACAGGAACTGCGGCAGAACTATTTATAGGTTACACGGGGAACACCAAGGAGGACAGTTAGTTAACTTTTTCAATAATACTTTTCATTTGGCTTTTTTTGGTTGCTGTTCCATTCTTTTTTTTTCTTTTAATTGAACTATAGTTGACATACAATATTAATTTCAGGTGTACAACATAGTGATTCAACCTTTATATACAATACAAGATGATGACCATAGCAACTGTCACCAAAGTTATTACAATATTATTGACTATATTCCTTATGCTGCATATTACATCCTTGTGACTTATTTATAACTGACGTTTGTACCTCTTAATCCCTTTCACCTATTTCGTCCACCCCCCCACCCCTCCCCTCTGGCAACCACCAGTTTGTTTCCGTTTTGTTTGTTCGTTTGTTTTTTAGATTCCACGTATAAGTGAAATCATACGGTGTTTGTCTTTCTATGTCTGACTTATTTCACTTAGCATAATACCCTCTAGGTCCATCCACATTATTGCAAATGGTAAGAATCCATTGTACACATATACTACATTTTCTTTATCTATTCATCTTCTTTATCCATTCATCTATCGATGGGCACTTAGGTGGCTTCCATATCTTGGCTACTGTAAATAATGCTGCGATATACACAGGGGTGCATATATCTTCTCAGATTAGTGTTTTCCTTTTCTTTGGATAAATACCCAGAAGTGGAATTGCTAGATGGTATGGTAGTTCTGTTTTCATCTGGCTTTTCTTAACAGTCACTTCTTCCTTTCTAAATATGTGCCTTTACATACTGTTTTCTCCACCTGGAAAATTGTTGTTCTGTCTCTCCATTTAACACATTCCTATTTGTCTTTTGAGACCTAGATCAAATGCAACCTTGCCTGTGTCGCCTTCCCTCAGTCCCCAGGGCTCTGTTGTTTCCCCTTCTTTGTTTATACCCCTATTAGAGTGCTCTCCACCTATCCTATTGCCCTGCCATCTCAGTCAAACAGGAGAGAGATCGTCTTTCAGGACCCACACCATCTGGCTAGTCCATTCTCTCCCCATCCCTGTTACTGCCTTCAACTTCCACATTACTTGTAGCAATAACAAAAGGCTGATACTCAATTTTTTCCTTTACTACCAACTGCTGCCATCTTTGTGAGTAACCCCAACGCTCATATGAACAAGCCATCTAAACAAGACTCCTAGTGTCACTCAGGCCAATAAACACTAAATTCCCACTCACATTCCTGTCCTTAGAAGCACATACTCACTTCCCAAAATACCCCATGCTTTCCCCAAGATTTCAATCTAGCCTCACCATAATTCCCACCCTGCAATTGCTTGTCAGGGGTCACCAAGGCTTCTTTTCAAATCTCATGACCTATTTTCAGGTCTCTTCCACATGAGGTTGCTGTCTCCCCCCTCTCTTACAGCCATGTTCCCCTCTTACCTCTCTGCAAGTTCCTTCTTGGTCTCTTCTAAACACATCTCTGCTCCTCCCTTAAATGCTGGCTCCCTCTGAGTGCCATCTTTGACCCTCTTCCTTTCAAGCAAATTTAGGTAGAGAGAGATGAAATCTATTTTTTTGCTCCAAACAATTTCCGACTATCAATTATCTTTAGGGTTTTTCCACTTACGTATCCTAATAGTACATTCAAAGCTGTTCCTCAAACAACTTACCTTGCTTTCCACCAGTTCTTCTTTCTTCCATGCCCTGTTACCAAATCTTTTGATTTTCATCTTGGTCATGTCTAGAGCTGTGTTCTCGAAGGCAAAGGACTTTAGTATCTTAGTCATTGATTTCCCACCCTAGATTTAGAACATTAGCAGGTACTCAAAAGATAAATCAAGAACCAAACTGATTGCCGAGTCCTTGAGTGAATCAACTACAAAATAAAACATTTTATAGATAATTGGGGAAGTTTAAATATAGATTAATATATAAATGTTTCCACCCCCTGCTAGAGATTATATCCAAATTAATTTTGCCAGATGTAATAATGATATTGTGGTTACACAGGAAAATATCCTAATTTTTTGGAGATATATACTCAAGTATTTAGGGGTGAACCATCATGATGTTTGTAATTTACTTTAAAATAAAATAGTTCAGCCAAAAAATATACAGTTAAAGCAAATATGGCAAAATGTTAAAAGTTATTTAAACCAGGTGATGGTCATATGTGTATGCATTGTACATTATTTCTCCTTTTCTGTATGATTGAAATGTTCATAAGAAAAAGTATACAAATTAATATTTACTGCTATTGCTCTTAGCCTAGAATGTTTCACTTTCTTAATTCTGGGCCCTACCCCCACGTAACATACATACATAAATACATATATGTATGTGAGTGTATACAGATATATATACACATACAAGTCATATGAATGTTTTGCTCTGTAATTTGGAATTGTTTTAGTAAACCTCTGTTGTTTCACTCAGATAAAGCAACCATTTTCTAAACTTCTAAATTTCTATTCTTTCATAGTATTTATGAACTGTTTTCAAAACCAGTTTTTCAGGTATGTTGAATCGTTTCAATGAAAGATAATATAAAAATGAAACTGCAGAATGATATTACTTATACTTCCAAAGTGTGCTCTTTCTTTTAAATAACACAAGGCAAAAAATATAAATTCTTATTTAGGGGGGAAATAATGGAGCAATTCTCTAGCCAGCACTGTCCAATACAACTCCCTCCAATGATGGAAATATTCTATAATCTCTGCTGTCCAATACGATAGCCAGTAGCCCATGAGGCTACGGTGCACTTGATATGTGGCTAGTACTACTGGCAAACTAAATTTTAATGTTATTTAATATTAATTAGATTTAATTTAAATAATCACACATAGCTAGTGGCAATCATACATACAGCTCCAGGCTATTTTAACCAGAGCCCTCATGTAGCGTAGAGCATACTATACTGATGTTACTGATGTGTATTTCAGCAGGTTTTTAAACGTCACTAAACTATTACAAAGTTATAAAGTCTGTAATTTAATTTTACTGGTCTAAATTAACAAACAAATATCCACTGTCACAAGAGAGAGTACTAACAACCAAATAGTCTTTGAATAGAAGACTTCTATGATGAAGGTAGTCATGACCATTCCTAATTTTCTCTTCCGTGAGAGGGTTGGACAGTAGCATTTTAATACTTCAGACCTATGACTTGATTCTTTGAGGACTTGAATGGGTAACTCTATCACAGAACCCATCTGGAAAGTCGAATTTCCTGACATCTCTCTTGGCACTACCGTGGCCCCCTGCTACTAACCAGAATGGCCTTTATGTACAGTGTCTAAGGCAAGAGAACTTGGATTATATACCCTATTTCAGCCTAGATTTCAAAGCCGGGGCAGGAGCTGGAAGCATTTATATGCTGGAAGTGGTAGGAAAATGTAAGTGCACATGCACATACAAACATGCCTATGAGGTGGAAATGAGAGTAGTTTCACAAAAGACTCCAGCTTCCCAGTTAGTCTTCTTGTGGTTTTTATTAATTCAGGGGTCCTTACTGGCACAGCTCCAGCTGTACCCCCCACCCTTGTTCTTTTCTGTAGTTAATCTTAACTTGCTACTGGAAAGAAAAAGATGTAAACACCGAGTTGTGACAAATACTGAAAACTCCTTCTGCTTGTTTTTGCAACTCCTTCCTCCCAGAAACAAAGCCTAAGAGAGAAAAAAACAACCAAACATAACAACAACAAAAATGACAAGCGCCCACCTCCTTCTTGTGGCCCAGGAACGCTCACCCAAAGGAACAACATTGTCCTCCAGAGCCTACAGGGACAGTGCCCTGTTTGCAAGGTGCCCTCCAGGAAACACCCTCCCCCACTCTCCAGTGTGGCTTTCGGTCTAGGTCCAGAGTAACTATTCTCTACCACCATCTTAAAAGCAGGAATGGTAGGGGGAGGGCAGGGCATATCACATGTCTCTCCAAAGCCTGCTGCTGGCAATGATGAAGCTACTGGAAATTCTACGTGTCTGCAAAGCATGAAAATATGCATGCTGCAGTCTGCTATGTCAGCACCAATCTCATCAGCATGGTCGTGACGAAGTTACTGCTGTCTCTTGTTACTGGAAGCTCTGCCTCAGTTATGAGAGGGCACTGACCCCACATTATCCCTGTAATGGGAGCAAGACCCCCTCAGGGAGCACAACAGTTTTCCGCTTTCTTACTCTCAGTAGTCTTCCCACCCTACAAGCCCTAGCGTTAAGATTTCACCTTCCTTGACCAGAAGTCCCTGGTCCTAATTCAAGGCCCGGCTGGGAGAAATTAGCTCAGTGGCAGGCGCACCCTATGCTGCCCAGTTCGTCTATTAAGGCATGGTGACCTGATGTTTATTTTAGTAGAAAGGCGTTTGCACAAACTCTTCCAAACACAGTATTTAACTCTCCATCTCTACCCTTACCCCCACTAATTTGCCCCTTTGGTTTCCTCAATCAGTTTCTCTCAAAAGCCACAAGCTCAAAAGACTTCCCTGGTTTCTTCAATCAGTTTCTCTCAAAAGCCACAAGCTCAAAAGACTTCCCCAAGCTCCCTTTGAGATGGCAGACAACTTCATCCTTACTCCTTACACTCAACAGCCTCTGTCCCACATTGGGAACATTTCATGGAAGATAAAGTCTTCCATGGGTTGATCTCTTGAACTCCTTGGGGCTTTCCAAAATACACACTGACTAAAAGTACAATTTTCCAATTTGACAAAGCTGAGGAAGGTATTTCAAATAAGATAATTATAATAAAGAATGAATAAAGAAAGAATCTGGTGGGGGGCAGAAGGGTCATTTCACAGAAAATTTTAAATTAAGGTAAAAATTTGGTTGGGAAAGGTTCAGAAGTACAAGAAGATAAGAAAATGAGAAACACAAAGGCTAAGAAAATGTTAAAATACTTCGGTCTTTTTTTTGCAGTTTTCCTGATGTGTTATTCAGAAATAGCTACATTAGCATGATAAAAAATGCAAAATTTAAATACTATGATAGGTGAAATTAAATCAACCAGAAAACCATTGGAGGAAGGTGGTGAGGGAAATACTTGACTCTGCTAATGTTAACCGACCCGTCAACTGCTCTGTTTTCTGATTCCCCGGTGTGTGTATCACACTTACCAGGCACTAGAGAAAAAGTACCAGCAGGAAATGGTCTAGGGCCCTAGGTATCTTAAAATTAGAGGAAAACTGGCATTTCACATCTGAATTGTGGTTTGGCCCACTGGACCAAGTTTCTAACCATGACAGAATTAACGGAAATTTCGTAATTATCTGAAATAAATACCTTTTCCACTTCTAAACGATCCACATGAAAAAACTATTATTTAAACTAAGAAACACCCAACGCTTTCACAAAAACAGAAAACAAAAATATGTATATCAGTTGGGACTCAATTAATGATTCTTCAAGAAGCTTAAAAACAATATTACTAGCCCAATATTTTTATTTGTTTTAGGCTTAGCATTTGTGTTTCCTGAGACTTTTTCTCATTTCAGGAACCAGAGTTTGGATGTGGCCTTAATTAACACACTGGTATTCAAAGAGTCACGAATATATCCCCGAAATAGATACAAAAGCATTGCCTTCCTCTGACTTAAGGTTGCTGATGCCTTAATCTTTCAGTTTTAAATTCACTCAGAAGAAAATGTGAGCCACAGCAATAGAAAACAAAGGGCATCTTCCTATAATAAGTTCTAGCTTAATATTTCCGATATTAAGTTCTGGAATTCAACTTGGCAAAGTTCTTAGGTGTTTTAAACTAATGTCACATTTGAAAAAATTGTTACATGTATGGGTTAGGTTCAATGCCCGGTTGTCGCAAAAGCAAAAAAAACCCTGCTTATTCCAGAAAAAAAAAAATTGGAGTATACATTTAATGATAAGTATAGGACCCTTTAGGAATTTATTAGACTATAGCATGATTTACCTGAATCTAAAACAACAACAAAAAACTGTTGACAAAAATAAAGAATGTAAATTTTAAAAAATTAATCCAAATAAGTCATGGAGTAAGGTAATTCTCATTTGTAAACATGTTTCTTACTTCTTTAGATTTTAACTAGAGTAGTGGTAATTCAACTGCTCCCTAAAATGAAGACAAAGTATTTGACTATATTCTTAGGCTTAAGTCAAAGCATAAAAAGACTGTAGACTCAACCCAGGAGAAGCACCAGGTCAGGAATGCAATCTCTATTAATTAGGTATCCCAGCTGGGCAGTGGGTTTGCAGCTGTTAACTTGATCAATGACTTACCTAAATGTCATCTCTACTGATTCGCTTATAAATTACCAGCAAGTGAGACTAATGTACAGGTGCTAATTTATTTAAACTGTTCTCTACCGTTCTACATAGCTTTATAAACTGCATCTGGCACCTAATGTTAGCTGTCAGTTGTACTTAGACATGCCTGTCCTAACGACTCTGTTCATTAGAAATGAGCACAAATTATGAAATATTGTGAAAAATGATACATCAAATGGAATGGGCACAGCAAATCAATTAGAGAAACTTCACACAGCATATTCACACTTAGGAGAATAAAACATTCTGGTTTCAGAATGAGGTCTATAATACCAATTAAAAAGTAATTGGTAGACTTCAGCAGTGTTATATATCAATTTGCTGGCTTTTTTCCTGAAATTCTATAGTACAGCAGAACTTAACTTTTAATTCCCAAATAAAGACATTAGTAAATGCAAGCGCAATTCTGTATTTATAACATTTAATACAACTGAAATGTCTCCAACTTAAAATTTATAACTGATACAGCTTAATTCAAAAAGGGAAATGCAAATACCAGTGGTCCTCAACTTTTTGGTGTGTTTACAGCATGAATTCAAGAAAAAGGATTTTTGATGGTACATGTAAATGGATTCAAAGACTCACCAATACTAAACAGATTAGCAATAACTGTAACCCAATGTCTACTCTAATATAACCATGTGTTACTATGTCCATAAAATTCCAGGGCACTGGGGCACTACTATTCACCTGGCCAGCCTTTAGCCTTGGGTCACCATTCGAGGAAAACTGTTTCTGCCTTGCCTCTGTTACCACACTATGGGGCTGATAGTTTCCAAACACATAGAATCTTCTTTTGACCAAACTGTAACTGCTTTATATTGAATTACAAAACTCACTCAGCTCAATGTTCATCTGAGAGATTCCTCCTCACAGTAACTATACCATGACAGCCAAAAATACTTTTTAAACACTGATCGGCATTTGACAGTCATCTGGGAAAGGTTTATGGAGCAAGAGTTGAGAGACACAGCACTAAGGTCTATTTTCAAAATGTTTAGCATGTGTTTCAGTACTTTCAGCAAGACACCACAGACAAGACTGATTGCTGGGGGGGCCTGTTTCTCCTCCTGTTCACCTTCTGACCGTTATCAGTAGCACCCTAGTGGTTCAGTGGGAAAGCGCAATAAGTGGTTTCTCCCTTTTCAATGTAACTTAAGAAATTAGGCAAAAATTCAACTATTGTGAAATGGAGAAAATCTATACTTGTCCATGACTAATTTCTTTTCAGTTAATTTGCTATTTCACCAACTAAAAATAATAATTTTTTCACATAAATTTAATACCAAGGTTGAGCATTAAACATAGCAGAATAATTTTGCAAAAAAAAATTTCTAGCAGATACACAATGCTGTAGCTTTAATAATACAAAAATCTTCTAAATAATGTAACTTTAACTATGAACAGTGACAAGCAGAATTATTTTTATTCATAAAATTTTGTCATATTTCTTGTTGTTTTACCAATCCACATCTGTATTCTTTTTAAGAGACTTATTAAATTAAGGAAACTCGAGCATATAAGATTAGCTATGTATAATTTTCAGAGAAGTTACATAAGCTGCACTCAGCGAGGCCAGAGGCCAGATTTCTAATCAAGCTCAACCTTCTGGAATAAAGTTGTAAACCTAGGAATCAACAAAAAAGGCCTATGATGAGCTGAAATAGCTGACATAAATTCATGATTTTCCTTAGCAGGAAGGGCATACAGGTCCTCATGCTGAGTCCAATGGCTCTTAGTTTTAATTCACATGCCTAACTAGTTTAGTTATGCCGGAAGGTTGGAAGCAGGCAAGAGCGGTGAGGCAGACACAGAGACATGGACATCTTGACAGGAAAGGAGATGGCAAGAACCAGTAATAAAGCATAGCCAGGCCAGTCAGTACAGGGACAAACATGCACTTGGAGCCACAGTCGGGGCATCCCAGTTTAACAACCATACTAAAAAGAAATCCTGCGGCATAAGGGGAAATCCTGAGGTTAAATTATATGCACTATACTCTACTAAATAAGGTTGAAGAGATCACAATTTATTGCAGAAAATGTTACCAAAAAATTAATCTTTGAAAGTATGGAAAAAACAGACTTTGGATACAGAAAGACCCTGTCCAGCCTTGGTTTCCTCAATAAATACCTAGCCCATAAGGCTTTTATCAAGATTAAACGTGGTAATGTATACCAGGCTCCCAGACAGCATCTTGCACATATATAAGGAGGTTTTTAGTAAGTGGTGGTATTTTTCATTACAAATAACAACTAAAAATAGTTTTCCCTTATCTGGAAAATTTCCTTTTGTGAAATATCTAATTTCCTGTTCATATTAAATTAGACAAAAATTACTATATCTAGTTTTAATTTACATATTAAAAGCCAAACATATTATCAGAACTCTAGGTTCTAAATATATAACAGCAAACACAATGTTCTTCCAAAGATTATCCGGACGCTTAAATTATTTTCCTGCCTTTGGATATCAAATTATTTATTTTTGTCTTTAGAAATAACTAAGCATTTTGTCAGTAGGAAATGTTAAATGACACATCAGCTATACTGTCTCTCTTTCAGGTTATATACACAGCCAAACCTCTCACAAAAAGAATAGTTTCAAAAACATAAATGAAAACAAGAACCATAATGGATATATAATTTTAATGCTTTGGTAACAGCTGGTTGTCATTGTCCTCTTACTTTTACATCTACTCAGATGCCAAAGAGAGTCCACTAAATTTAATAAAATGCCAAAAAAGTTAATTGATATAAAATGTGAGACTTAGTGAAGCAGATCAGTCATTTGCAGGAAAGTCTAGCACAGCAGAGTTATGTCACTGGTGTCAAGGAAATGGCTAAAACTCACTTCCAACACTCACTTGCATACAGGCCTCTAGAAAGTGAGCTAGGAGAGACAAAACACCAACCTACGATATAATGCAATCTCGGTTTAAGTCACTCACTGATACAACAATGTACTCAACAGTACTTGACTATTCTCCCCAACATTCATTCTCAGGTGGCATGGAAGATTTGTGTGACAAAGGCAATTAGAAAACTAGTGAATGATTCAAGTTATGGTAGATTTTATTTATTACGTTTAATAGTAATGAGAATAACACATTGCATTAATCTCATGCTCCCTAGTTACGTCCTGAGGTAGGCAAGCAGGTATTATTTTAGAGATGAGAAAATCAAGTGACAGTGCTGTGACTTGCTGAACATTACAATGCTACTTAGTGACACTGCCAAGGATTCTCCTAATCCCAGGTTCTGCATCTTTCTACAACATCACTTCAACTATAATGAATATACTTTAAAAAAATCAATTTAACAACAAAGTTCTACATGTCCTGCATCTATATTCCTCACAACGCAAGAAATTCAGCTTCATTTTAGAAGATTCTACATATTTTAAAGGAGCAATTGGATGTTTATCATATTAATTCATTATTTCATTACTTTATTGGCTAAATCTAAGGGAGATTTTTACTATATTCTATTAGCACAATGACACAAAATAACATAACTTACTTTTACCATCTATATATACACATGCAATTTTAAAAGTACAGAAAAGCTGTCACCTCTCACATTTACATAGTGATGTTAAACATATCGTCTCTGGAAAACAATTCTATATTTTAAGAACCAGAACTAAACATACTGTTTCTATCTGATTGAATGGCAAGATCCTTTTAGATTTCTCTAAATAATAGAAAAAGGACACTCTATGTGGAGACACCCATGTGTGTCTGTTGTATATACCTTAACAAAAAAATTTTAAAGATATATTAATATATGAAAAAAGTTGTTCTAAATCTTAAATATTTTTGCTTAAATGCATTTCACAGATTGTTTCAACTACCACTATTTTAGCGACTGGTTAAGTAGTATGGAAAAACCAGTTTCTAAAAAACATAAAATAACAAATGGTTTAATCTGAATACAATGGCACCTAATTTACCTATGTGAAAATTATACAGTGAGCCTAGACTTTTAACTAGGTAACTGAATTAAATTATAGGTCATGTCTACTCTGTAGAAATTAAATCCTCATGAAAATAATTTTAAAATCCCAAACTAATATTCTGATTAAACATCCAAGCAATGAACTAACCACTCCAAACAACATAATTCATTTAAATACTTATGTTGTGAAAATGTTTATCCCTTCAGATAGAATTACAAAACTGCTGAATGATTCTGTTTCTCTCAGCGAGCTAAATATGCCCCATGAACATCCAAAAAGGTAGTAAAGACACGCTCAAAAATGCTTCAGGGGTAACCTCAGGTGGGTAGTGGGATCCTCTTGCTGAGAACAACAGTTACTCAGGGACAAACAGGTCACAAGGAGAGAGG
Organism: Ceratotherium simum simum; assembly: GCF_057802395.1. Classification (NCBI taxonomy): domain Eukaryota; kingdom Metazoa; phylum Chordata; class Mammalia; order Perissodactyla; family Rhinocerotidae; genus Ceratotherium; species Ceratotherium simum. Next base: position 11,561,383 of record NC_141939.1, on the reverse strand, counting down.
GGAGGACCATCTTTAAAAGCAAACAGTAATAATGATTTTAAAAAACCACTACTACAAAAAAAAAGCCCAGGCCCAGATGGCTTCACTGATGAGTTCAACCAAATATTTAAAAAAGAATTAATACCAATTCTTCACAAACTCTTCCAAAAATAGAACACTTTCTAACTCTTTCTATGAGGTCAGTATTATCTTGATATCAAAATCAGACAAAGACATTACAAGAAAAGTACAAATCAGTATCAATTAGACACAAAAACCCTCAGGCAAAAGGCTAGCAAACCAAATCCAAAACACATAAAAAAGATTATCCACACTGACAAAGTAGGATTTATTCCAGGAATACAAGCTTGGTTTAATATCCAAATCAATTAATGTAAAAAATAATAGTAAATACATTAAAAACCTGTATCCTTTAAGGTATTAGTTAAATTTGATACAGGATAAAACCTTTGATTCTTGTGAGTCTTAACCAATATCTAACACTTGATGTTAGCTCAAGGTCATATTAACGGTTTTGCTATTAATAAGTAATGTTTCATTGAACAATGTTAAAAAGCAAACAAAAACTTGCATTTGCTCCCATCATTCCCAGAACAAATCTTGAAAAAGAAGAACAAAGTAGGAGTACTAGCATTTTCCGATTTCAAAATTTACTACAAAGCTATAGTAATCAACACAGTGTCATACCTGCATATAGATCAATGAAATATAATTGAGAATCCAGAAACAAACCCTCGTATTTGATTTTCAGTAAGGTCAATCGATTTTCAGTAAGGGTGACAAAACAATTCAATGGGGAAACAATAGTTTTTTCAACAAATGCTGCTGGGACAACTGGATATCCACATGTAAAAGAATGAGGCTGGACCTCTATCTCATACCATATATGAAAACTGCCTCAAACTGGATCAAAGACCTAAATGTAAGAGCAAAAGCTATAAAACTCTTAGGAGAAAACTTGGGTGTAATTCTTTATGACCTTGAATTAGCAATAGCTTCTTAGGTATATACAAGAGAAGTGAAAAATATGACCATATAAAAACTTTCACATGCATATTCATAGCAGCATTGTTCATAAAAGCCAAAAATGGAAGCAATCCAAACGCCCATCAAATGATGAATGGATTGAAAAGAAATGTGGTACAGGCATACCTCACATTTTCGTGCTTTGCAGATACTGCATTTTTTACAAGACTTTCCACCAGCAAAAAGATTACAACTCACCGAAGGCTCAGATGATGGTTACCATTTTTTAGCAATAAAGTATTTTTTAATTAAGGTACGTACATTTTTTTAGACATAATGCTATTGCACACTTAGACTACAGTATAGTGTAATCATAACTTTTATATGACTGGGCAACCAAAGAATTCGTGTGACTCGCTTTACTGCAATATTTGCTTTACTGCAGTGGTCTGGAACTGAACACCCCGAGGTATGCCTGTATACCCACACAATGGAAAATCATTTGGCAATAAAAAAGAATAAACTACTGATACATGATACAATATGGATGAATCTTGAAAACAATAAGCCAACTGAAAGAAGCCAGTCACAAAAGACCACATGTTGTATGATTTTGTTTATATGAAATGTCCACAATAGGCAAATCTAGAGACAGAAAGTAGAAAGTAGTTGCCCAGAGCTGGGGGGGATGGGGGAAGTGAAGAGGGAGTGCTAAAGGATACAAGGTTTCTGTTACAGGGTGACGAAAATGTTCTACAATCAGACTGTGATGGCTGCATAACTCTGTAAACAGATGAACAACGGGAGAACCGTACTCTTTAGATGGTCTGTGAATTATGTCTCAATAAAGCAGCTACCCAAAAAAAAGAAGAAATAAAATAGCGAAGAACTTGTCTCAAAAGAGAAGATTTAAGAGAACAGAGATTATATTCCTATTTGGAAAACAAAAATCTATAGTATGACTACTTTGCCAAGATACTCATTATTCTCTTATCTTTTTAAAGGATACATGAGGAAGGAGAAGATCTTTTGTTTTTTGTCCTTTTCTTCATTTCTTAAAGAACTCATAATTTTTTGAGTATCCAAACATTAGTTACTTTTTGTCCTTCAATTCTTCTTGAAAACCACAGGTTTTTGAGTATGCAGCTATCTAGCTAAAAATTATGCAATACATTCTGGATACTGTTAGGTGTCCGTTATCTATGAAACGAGGCACATACGAAGAAAGAACACCAATTCAAAGTTTAAAGTCTGAGAGCTCTTCCCTTTTCCCTACTTCCATATGTAGACATGATGCTTATCCATTCTGTGCCTCAGTCTCCTCTTCTAAAAATGGAGCAATATTTGCATTCCCCATGACAAAATTAGTGCTATAAAATTATAGTTTTCTTAATACCCCCAAATACTGTCCAGATTACCATAAGATTCAAAAACAGGACAGCAGCTATGAGGTCCATAACTCCAAATCACCTAGATCTAGAAGGGCAATAAGAAATCCTTCTGGTTGAGTCAAAAATGTTGGTCTGGTGCCTTAAAGAGATACTGAAGTACCATTTACAAATAATTAGGAAAGGTATACAAAAAGATGGGAATTAAACTAAAATGCATAAAATCAGAAAATGATCAAAATATTTAAAATCATCTAAAATGTTAAATCCATACAAAGACGTTATCCTTCAGATAAGTATGAAACACCATGGGACGTTCTATGTTACTTTTTTAAAAATTAGAACAAGCTTCAAAGTTGTTAAATTTAGGTTCCTTTGCTAGTTATCCTGGGATGTCTAGCAAAACAACATGATTGATTATTACTACTTTGTCAGGATTATAACAACTCAAGAGTGGAACAGGTATAGAGTTCTAACCCTAATTCTCAAATCACTTAGAACATGCCCGCCTCTGAAAATTCAAATATATAGTTAGTTGATAAAAACACCAGGCTTAGGTTTAACTATGGTATTTCCTATAATTAATTATGGTATTTCCATTCGTTTTATCAGTTTGTAAGAAAGCTGAGTTTAAGACTACACGACAGGATGTTTCCAAATCCTGTATAAGCATTCATAATGGCTCCTGTGCCTTGAATCAAGGAAAGTATCCATTTCTTGTTAAAATCTAAAACTCACCATACTTTATAATGCTTCAAATACAGAGTAGCATCTCTCTTTGAAAGCATGGTTCCAATCTGCAACGTACAGTGGCATTTTTCCTTATTCTGACAATTTGATTAAAATTTACACAGAGCTAAAGGGCTCAGGCTGAAGAAAAGTGCTTTTTTTTTTTGTGAGGAAGATCAGCCCTGAGCTGCCAATGCCAATCCTCCTCTTTTTTTGCTGAGGAAGACTGGCCCTGGGCTAACATCTGTGCCCATCTTCCTCCACTTTATTAGGGACGCCGCCACAGCACGGCTTGACAAGCCGTGCATTGGTGTGCACCCGGGATCCGAACCGGCAAACCCTGGGCCGTCGCAGCGGAGCGTGCACACCCAACCGCTTGCGCCACCGGGCCGGCCCCTGAAAAGTGCTTTCAATATCTAAAACTCTACAGCAATTACTTTTCCAACAGAGTAACTGTACTTACATCAATATCCTCTTGCGTAAAAGTTTCTGGATCTTCTCCCATCATGTTGGCTAAATGTCTCTTTCCTATGTTGAACTCTTCAATCTGCTTTTTAATAAAATCCACTGTGTAAGTTTCACGTCTCAAGGCTGCAACATTTTTCTTTGTTGTTACAACTGTGGTATGTCTTAGCCTTAAGATCTAGCAGAAAATATAAATGGAAAGAAAAGATTTTAAATTTAACAATGATCTTATAGGCCACTGTCTCTAAACAAAACACGATATTCAAACAGTTTTCTCTGTATTATAGTACTCAGTTGGCAGGAGTCTGGAAACAAGGTGAAAGATCTATTAAGAAAGCTGTTAGAAATTGTCCCCTGCTCAAAAGCTCGCTTTTAAAAGCCTATACTTACAAAGCAGTTTAAACTACCAGCATTTTAACAAATTGAAAATAAAAATACTTTTAAGTGATATGCCACTTCCTTATCTACTACCAACAACCATATTTGATAGTGAGTGGTCAATGTCAGCTAGTTGTGATATTTGACACACATGGAAAGAAAAGTAGAATGTCACTCCCTTAAAAAGAGGCAAATGTACATGTAGACAGAAACCAGCAAGCAAATGATATGGGAGTCAAGGGGCACATACCTAGAGTCAAGGGGCACATACCTGAGAACAGTATCCTTAGCCTAGAGGTATCACCTTGTTTGAGGGTACAAATACAGCCTATCTTTAAAAGCCTTAAAATAATAGGTTCAGCTTAGCTTGAGACTTTATTCCACCGTCTTATTTTAAGCTGACACAATGAAGAAAGTGCTTCACTCAACATTGAGAAGATTTCTTACTACTAATTCGGTTCAACAGGCTAACTGTAGAAATAAGGGCTTTCACATCCTTTTAAACTATCAGTAAGGATATCACACTTGCTGCTGTTGATACTTTGTATTCTGTGGCCCTAGGAATTTCCCCCCAAGACATTAATATTTCACCTGCAATAAAGGGTGTTAAAGAACCAGAAAAATGTTTTCAAATGATCATTCAGCTGCATTCAATTAGCTGGATATAACTAGAACAGATCTTTCTGGTACTGGCTTTTCTCAAAATCTTAAATCTGTGGTTCTCAACCATCAACTCTGTCTCAACAATTTTAAACACTCTTAAGCAATACTCAGGCTTTAAGAGCTACAATTCTTAGTAACTCCTTCACTTCCCTTCTCATAAACATAAAAATTCCTTTCACATACCACCACCACCACCATCTCTCCCTCATCCATTCCCTACCCTTTTGAGAATCAGAGATTCAAATAACTCTACAGTAATTTGTCACCACAGCTACAAGAGAAAATGGGAGAAAATTACAGGACAAATAATACTCAATAGTACAAATTATGTTCTTAAACTCTCACAAATTAAAATAGTGATAAAACAATTCCTTGCTACTTTTTAACAAGTAAGAAAGGGCAATTTAAAATTCCATGAAACTTTATAGTTCATTCTTCCTCAAGAGAGCTCAGAGGAGTGTCTCCACATTATTAATCAACAATTATATTTTCTTACTATGCATTATAAAGATACAGTGTCACTATCAATGAGTACAAACATGACCAAAACTTGCTCATGTATAATCAGCCTGCCCTTTCCTATAGGCGGAGCCTGCTTTTACACCCCTGCTACCTCTCCCCACAGCCAAGAACCACCAGCACCAACTCTCCCATTGCAGTATTTTTTTACCATCTTATGTTTTTATCTTTTCCAGGCTTTAGTTTTTATTTTTTATGATTCCCTATCTTCTTTGAACAATGGAAAATGTTGCTTCTTAGATTCAAAGTGAATAGAAAATGCTTTTGTGCCCCAAGAATCATGGCAAAGGTATGAATTTGGGAGAGAAACATAGCAGTCATACAGTAGAGGTAATTCTCCCAAATGTTCCATTGCCAAAAGATGATTACACTGCTGGTTTTGTAAATAATACGACTAACTGTTTTTGTCTATAGCTAAAACAATCTATTTATAATCCAAGTGAACCCACTACACTTCCCACCCATCACCAACTGCAGCCCTCAGGAGAAATGAGTCTGCCAGTGAATATGGCTCCATTCACTGAAGTAACAAATTCTAGAGGAAGAGCAAGACCAGTGAGGAAAGAGAAGAATTCAATTTTGGGCATGACGAATTTGAGATGCTTGATGGACATCTCAGGAGAGGTGGTGAGGAGGCAGATGGCTCTGTGAGTCACACAAGAGAGATCTAAGCTAGAGATACAGTCTGTTAATAATCAGCATTGGACATGATGTTGACACCATCAGAATAAGGGAAATAGCGGGCATTAGGGTTAGAATGAGAAACATCTCTTCTATGCAAAGCAACAAAACAGTCTGTGAGGGAGAGTAGGCAGAAAGGTAAGGTTAGTTATGTCTTATGGCCATTATTTTCTTTGTGAAATAGGACATGAGATGGTCTGCAGAGTAAGGGGTGATAAGGCTGATGGACTAAATACTTCAAGAGCAATGATACAGTGGTTATAAAATGTAGACATAAAAATTAAAGGAAAAAAATCTAGAAAAAACATTAAGTATCCATTTATACTGGATATGAGCTAGGAGAATACCAAAGAAATAGATAGAAATCTACATCTATACAGTATCTATTTTCTTTGTCAACTATCTTTTCATTTCCTATATATTTCCTTTGTATGTTTTAGTGGTATACTCAATGCACTATTTAGTTCAGGAGAGTTCTATCTTAGGGCAGATTGTACCCTTCAGCATTATAAAGTGTTCCACTCCCACGCAATACTTTTATGTTGAATTTAATTCTATTGGATCATAATACTGGAACCCTTTCAAACTCCTATCTGCATTTCCCTGAAATATCATTGCCCATATTTTTCTGTTAAATTTTGAGTCATTTTAAGTTTTGGGTTTTTTTGACCCAATCTGAGTTTTTTTTAAATACTTGAGAATATCCCATTTAAACGAGTTTTAATAGATATCCTGTCTTATTTTTGATCTTATTTCATCTTTATATTTTTTATGCTTCCTTCCTGTTTTCCTTCTTTTGCTATACGATCTGTAGTTTTTTTCACTTGTCTTTTGATCCGGCAATTTGGACAGTATACGGCCTGCTTTTATTTTACTTGTGATTATCTCTATATGTCTCTGAATAAAATGTTTAAATGTATTTCTCCTAGTAACTTCAGGAAAAAAATATCCACTGAATTCTCACCTATTTATTATCTTCTCTTCGTCCATCACAGTAATTATGTTATTATGTCCTCCATACATATCAGCTTCTCTTCAAGCTTATTTTTTGTCCTTGTCTTCTGCTTTCTTTATGACTTGTAAACTTTTACTCATGTTCTTTTTCTCCCTTTTCTGCACTGTCATTTGTGCACCCACTCTGAATTTTTAGCTTCTTATATCATTGGTTTATCTTCAAAATTCTTTCCCTAACAGTTTCTTTTAATCATATCTTCCTGTCTTACCCTGTTTCACAGAATTCTCCCTCATTCGATATTTTTTTTAAATGTCCTTGACAATGTGAAGTAGTTATAGGAAAATAACTCTTCCATTTTGTTGAGTAAATATTTCTTTGTACTTTCTTCATCTCTCTCTTCTGCATTGTTCCTTTCCTTCTTTAGTTGCTAATACATTTTAGCATCATCTCAAGCAAAAGAGTTGATTAGTGGTTTGAAGACTCATTTCTTCACTTGACGTAAAATTATTCTGAGTCTGTCTATATTCTCTGGAGTTTGTGACATGAGGTGGCAGCTTTCTTAGTCTTAACATAAATGAAGCTTAAAAAATATTTGTAAAATTTTTTATTGTTGTTCATTTAGAAAGCCTCTTTTTTTAATTAACACGTCCCTAATTTGCTATTTTTCATAAAATCTCTTTAGAATCTTTAACATCTTTTTAAAGACATTTGTTCACACTGCTTAAGAATATGACATTCTGAAAATTCATAATATTTATTAAAGTTACAAAGCCATCACAGCATCAGTACCAGACTACTGGATATATTTATTAAACGTTCTGAATTATTCCAGCAATGAATTCACACAAAAATATTTACATTCACAGAAGTCCATTATTCATTAGTACGATCCATTAAGTAAGATGAGGCTGAGTGACAACCAGGTCTTTAGCTAAGAACAGTAAGAATTCCTGGAAAGAATCCACTTTGCCTCTGTTAAGTACAATTCCCAACAAAATTTTCTACAGGTTCTATTTCCAGCTGAAAAGCTGTGATAGAGAATTTTCCTCAGACTTTGTTTTTATGGAATAGTATAGCTACAACTTGACAGATTTGTTTCTTTTTAAAGATAATCAGTGGGTCAGACAACTATAATTTCAATCAAGCACGTTGCCCAAGAAGCAGACACATTCTGACAGAGCAGTGATGTCCCAAATTTGGCCAAATGCCAGGGCTACACACTTCTTGAAGGGTATTACAGGAGTACAGAGGAGTTTCGTTTTTGTTCAACCGGATAAAAATGGAACAAAGAAGAATCTGCTGCTCATTTGAATAGAAAAGGCAAAAAAAAAAATACTTGGAGGAATAAAAGAAAAGGTAAAGACTGAAGTCAGATTAGAGAAAATGTGGATAGCAAGAAACAATATAAGGACTCCAAGAGAGTGATTATAGTAACCTTTTTGAACAGGTTTATACTTCTATCAACTAGAGGTCTCTGGATGCAGAAGAAACTGACTTTGCTTTACTTAAGCAAAAGGGACATTTCTTAGAAGGCTAATAGGGGCCCACAGGACTACACTTGAAGCAGGCAGCGTCCGAAGCATCTTTGGAGCTAAAACGCAGGAACTCCAATGATCCACAGCAAGTTCACTGAAGTCAGAACGTAGCCATTAAGATAAAACGGTATTCCAACCATCCTAGTCTCCCTGCTCAAGACCTCAAGGGAGGGAATATCTAATGGGGCTATCTCGGGTCAGGTGCCCCAGATTATAGTTCCACTGGACTGTGTCCGACGGGCAAGAACTCATTCCTCCTAAGAAAAGTGGGGTGCCATTATGAAGGGGAAATGGATGCTAGGTTAAACAAACAAGGAAATCTACTATACTACTTAAGCAAAATTCACCATTTATATTCATTCCACAAACTGCTATAAATTAAGAGACTTAATATACTTATCCATCAAATATTATATACATGGACCATGTTTGAATCCTGATTTAAACAAACCAACTATAAAAAGTTATTGTTGGGACAATCAGAGAAATGTGAACACGGAATGGATAATAGATAACATTAAGAAATTACTGTTCATCCTGTTAGATATGTTCACAGTGGCATGGAAGCTAAAAAATCTTTACCTGTTAGAGATGCATATTCAAGTATCTGTAAGTAAAATAACAGAAAGTCTAAGATTTACATTAAAAGCCTCTAGGAAAAAAAAAGGAAGGAGACAGATGAAACAAGATTCGCAATTGTTGAAGCTGGTTGACATGTACATGGAGTTCATTATATTATTCTATTTTTGTATATGCTTGAATATGCTTTATTTTTCATAATAAAATTCTAAAAAGTAAACTATTTTACGAGTTCATTTAACAAATTTGAATGGGTCAACTACTACGGGCCAGGCTATGTACTAAATTTTAACAGAAATAATTGTAAAGTGGAATTGAGTCGTGTTAAAATGAGAATGTTGCTATACTGAGATAAGAAAACATGAAACATGTAAAAGACGCAGTTTTTTTATTTAAGTTACTAAACTCATTTGGCAAAAAGTAACATAACAGTTGTTCACATGTACACAAATGTGCACACACACACGTATGCACCCACATATCCCTATACAGAAGAACTCTTCACATGTTTAATTCAAGAAACAGTGAGCATCAGGAGGTTATCTGTAGGCATTAGGCTAGGTATCATAACAGGGACAGAAAGGTTATTTTTCTCAAGAGGTTTACAAACCAAATACAGGGGAAAGACTTAAATACATGAGACATAGATAATGAAAAAGAAACACATGTGAGTTGTAGGCAGCTTCCAAGATAGCTCCCAGGGATTCCTCTGCCTGGTACTCATGCCGTTGTGCAATCCCTGCCCCTTGAGTGTGAGCTGGACATAGTGACTTGCTTCTGACGAAGAGAACACGACTAAAGTGACAGCATGTCACTCCTGAGATTAGGTTACAAAGACGCTGTCTTCCCTCTTTTTTCACCCTCTCTAGATCAACCTGATGGAAGCCAGATGTGATAAGCTGCCCTACAGAGGCCCACGTGGCAAGAACTGAGGGCAGCCTCTGGCCCAATAGCCTGCAAGGATATGTCTCCTGCTAATCCCCACACTGAGCAAGCTGGGAAGTCGATTTCCACCCTCCAGCCTTGAGATGACTGTAGCCACAGCCAACACCCGGAATGCTGCCTTATGGGAGGCCCTGGGCAGAAGACCCAGGAGCCCCTGCGCCTGGAATCCTAAACCACAGAAACTGTGAGATAACAAATGTCTGTTGTTTTAAACTGCTAAATTTTGGAGTAATTTGTTACCCAGCAATAAATAACTAATTCATTCATCATCCTAATAACAAGGAAGCACAGTACAAGAAAGTTTACGTATCTTGTTTTATAAGGAAAAGAGAGGTGGGAATGATGGTAGTATCTATTATCAAGCTCTCTTTAAATAAGAAATTTGTAAACTGCTACATAAGAAAAATCAAATTTTAATGTCCCAGTATTTTCCATAATTAAAGCAACGAGGAACACACTAAATCTATCCTTAAAAGAACAAGATGAGATCTCAAAGGGAACAACATATCCTACCAAAGGGGTCTTCTTTCCATTGCTAATAAACTGGGATTTAAAAAAAAAAAAATTATCAAACATTATCTTGGGGAAAACATAACTAATTTACAAAGCTGTATAAAGCATCTGTTACACATGCAGGTCAATTTTTAAATTTGTTTTTCAAAGAGTTTTTTAGCAATTTATCAATAAAGTTTAGGACATTATAACCTCCAGGAGCCCGTAAGATGAGATATGAAAAGAACAGTTAATTAAGACAGAGGCAACAATGTTTGTATAATAAAACCAAAATACACAAGGGCTAAGCCACCAAACGTCATCAATCGTTCTTCTCTGGCAGCCAGTCCAATTCAACAAAGGCATACTGGCTCACTAAAAATGAAAAGTTTAAACACTAAGAAAGCGCTTAGTAGAAAATAAAATTAAGAGGACATATTACTGATATTTTGTAGCAATATTTTTCAAAATATAAATTGGTCTACTGCTCTTATTATTAAAGTTGTAAATACTATAGAAAACTAAATTAGCATTCCTACAATAAACTATACTAATAAAGAATTTAAGGATTCATGGGTAATCTTTGTAGTACATCATGACTGTCAACTGCTATAATAAGACCAACGCTACTTTCTTTTGTGACAGATTAAAAAATTCGAGTACCTTAGCACAGCAAAACAGACCATAGTCTGGATGCTGCCAAATATTCCAATCCCGTCTCACCATTCTCTCACCAAATATTACACCAATTATAACTGCTATAACCAATTATTTGTTGTTGCCAGAATCCACTGACTCTGGAATCTCTGTCCCTTGTGTACCTATTACATCTTGCTAGAACAGAATCTCTCTCTTTTTTCATATAACTCCTAATTACTCCTAAACACTCTCCCATCACCTCCTCTGAGAAGCTGCCCGCCACTCTACCCATTACAAGTCGTGTGAATAAGCCACTGCACTTCTGTGCTCTTCTGTATTCACCTCTGTAAAGCCCACAGTACACTGTACGTACGTAGATCTCTGATATTCAGAGGTTTATAATCTGAGAAGTTTGGCCATTCATGAGTAAAATTCCCTCCCCCACCCCAAATTTGGGACACACACATATTTGCACTTGTGTTGAGGCATTAATATGAAACATGTATGCCACAAGATTGGTATGCAGGGGGAATTCTGCTGTTGAGGGTCCCCACTGAGCACCCAGGAGTTGTAGCTTAACAGAACTTGTTTCTTCTTCCTTGTTGCATCAGTGTTTCTCAAAACTTTTTTGACTGTGACCCACAGTAATAGCTACTGTTTATATCACCACCTAGTACACACTTATACAAATAAGCAAAAATACTTAGCCTGTATGAGATGCACTTTGATTATTACTATTATTCTATTCTCCCCACTCTCTTCTTTAAGTCGTCTGTAACCTCTGAAGAGATTTCATAACTAATAGGTTATGATCCAAATTAAAAACAAAAAACAAAGAAACAGGCATACTATTTCAGCCACTCATGAAGTGATTAAAAATTTTGTTGTTTTAAAAAACATGGCCCAAAGAGAAATATAACTATTAATGTTAGAGATGGAAGTGAACAAATATTTAAGACAGACAAGCTCTGTGCCAAAAAAAAAAGCTTTATAAATGTCTTTAGCCATACACATGGAGTCATTAAGGGTCTGAGGGGGCCAGTTAAGTCTTTCAGTTGTGGTAAAATATATGCTGTGGTAGTATTCAGGACTTTGGGGATTCAGCCATCTTAGGACCATCCCTTAAGAGTGAGTGCTAAGGGTCGATCCTGTTTGGTAATTGTTTGACTATAATTTGTTCACTTCACAGTGCCTGGCTCAAGTAAAGTGCTCAGTAAACATTTACCAAATGGGGAAAAAAAAAAAAGCTCTATTGCAAAGAGTGGTCAGGGAGATGAAAATTAAAGTAACAAGGAGAAATCATTTTTCATTTTTCACCCATCTTATTGAAAAAATAATAATACCTACTGCAGGTAGAAAAAGGGGCACTCTCAAACACCAATGATGGAATGTGAATTGCCACAGCCTTTTTGGAAAGCTATATGGCAATATCTATTAAAATTTAAGATGTAGACATCCTTTGCAGCAATAACCTCACAACTGGAACTCTCTCCTACAGAAATAAAAGCATCAGCACCTAAGAATTATACCAGGATGTTTACTGAACACTTTATTAGTGGGAAGAAAATGGAAACAAAGCAAATGCCCTTTGTTAAATTAACTTGGATACATTCATACCACAGAGTATTATGCAGCAGTTAGACACATAACAGGTGACTTGCAGGGATTTCTACTAAATATGTAAGTTAGAGAAGGAAAAAATAGAACAGGATCCATTTTTTTGGAAGTATGCATATGCATGTATGCTTGTCTAGGATTAAAAGAACACAAAGACAAAAAAATACACAGGTTCAGGAATTCAAAGGAGGGAAAGTTAGCACCCCTCCCCCCCCAACAACACACACAAACATTTAGTGTCAACAATAAAACATTCTGTATGCTATAGTCCCTTTTATAGATAATTATGTGTATACAAGAAGGATATACTCAAAAGAGATGCATGAAAAAATAAAAACTTTCAACATATTGTAAAGAAGTCAAATATTATAATCTAAAACTATATGAAAAAAGGAATACTATCTTTTTTTTATGTTATTTCTTTTATATTTTAACCCAAATCAACCAATCCATCCATTCATTTATCCATCAAACATTATTTTTTATTATTTTTTTATTGGAAAATATTTGGTACTGTTTATCACTTTCCCTCCTGGAAACATTCTCCCTTTTTCCATAACACCACACTGTCTGGTTTGTCCCCTAGTTCTCTGGCAGCTCATTCTCAATCTCTCGGGGGTCCTCTTCCTTGACTGTTTGTCCTTCAGGGCCCTGTACCTCTGCTTATTCCTGATTCAGCACACCCTCCCGAGGTGATCTAACTTATTACCATCTACAAGGCAATAGACTACTTGTAAATCAGTTCTCTTCTTGAACTACAGACTTGCCTATCTATGGGCCTACTGGAAATCTCCACTTGGACATCCCAATTATAACATAATAAATACAACTGTATCCAAAACTAAACTTCCCTCTCAAATCTCGTTCCTCCTTCTGAGATCCCATGTCAGTGAACGGCATCATCATCCGACCAGCTGTAAAGCTGGCTTCCCATTGCCCTCAGGATTAGACGAAATGTACAAATTCTGGTCTCCATCTCTCCAGAGGCAAAGTATTGGGAAAATTAAGAAAACGGAAACTGCATACATGCAAAGCACTTTTAGAAATTCACTGTTTATCCTCTCCACTGTGTGACTTTCTCCATTAAGTCTTCCAGGCCACTGCAGGAGTCCAGTTCTCATTCACCCGCCCCGGCGCGGCTCTCCTCCCCTCTGGACCGACACCACACCTCGGCACAGGCTTCCCTTAGCCTGGCAGCCGAGTCAAGGGAGGTCGCTGTAGTTCCATCTGCAGACACCTTCCCCCCTCATTGCATGCTGCGCAAACCACAAACAACACGTAGAGTGGCCGCCGCAAAGCAATACCCACTCCTCCTCTCTCAACCTCAGACCTCTACTAAATACCTAAGACCCCAGGGTCCCGGTGTGAGAGCACACGAGACGCCAGGGGAAGGTGGCGGTGGCGGCGCCGGCTCCACATCCTCGCGCTACAGGGACCAGCGCTTCCGCTTCTCCCGGGCCTACCTGGGATCCGGTACCTGTCTGCAACTCAGCAGCCGCGGCTTTCCAGAGGCCTTGTCCCCGGGCAAGACTAACCCTACTCCCAAGAAAGAGGCGGTAGGACCCTGCTGTGCCGCAGAACACACAGAGAGCCGCCATATTGGCTGCGGGAGACCTGAGGCCTGCGCAGGCGCCGATGGGCGCCGAGTTCCCGAGGCTGTCGGGAAGACGAGCTTGCCGGAAGTCTGAGGCAGGGGGCGTGTCCCGCGGGGCGAGGGGTCTCGTCGCTGATTGGGTGCGCGAGCCCGCGGGGCGTGTCCGACTCCACCCCTGGCGTGCGTTGACTGGCCAGTGGGTCATGCAGGTTGGCCTCCTTGCTCTTCTGTAGCCCTTGGATTTGGTCGCTCTCCAAGTCGTCTTGGTAGCAGTTTCACGTGGCTCTTTATCTAGCGCTTCCTTCCCATGCCCAGTGCTGCACCTCGAGCCGGTTCTCCCTGAACCGCGGGACCTTCGCAGCCCGCCCGCACCTCCCTCGTCCCTTCTGTCGTCACCACGCTCCGACACAGACGCTGCTCTCCCCAGCACGCAGGAATGCACTCCAAGCCTCGGTTCCTGTCTGCCTGCCTTCTTAGCATGGGTTTTCCTTCCTCTCTACCTTGCCACGTTTTTCAGGGTTCAGGGTCTTCACCCTCCTCCAGCAACTGCCAAACCCTTCTAGGTTCCATGGCACTCACTCTGACATTGTTTCTTAACTGGATAATGCGCAGGCTAAATCGGAAACCGGTGAGGACTAACCTTCTTACTCATCTTGACCCGTCACTCCCCATAGTGTTAGTACTAAGCTTTACTTGAAGCCCAATCACAACTAAATAAATAAGTGTTGAATAGAGATGAGTGTTGTGGGAGATCAAGATTTGGCCACCCTGAAATATATCTCTTTACCTTGATTGTTTTCTCTGAGGGACATTTGACCTCCCCCACTAACTGCCTAAAGAATTTGACATGGTGGCTCCTTCCTGGAACAGATCTTCTATCATGATGGCTGTAAAGATAATGTAGGATGGAGGTTACAATAGCAAAGGCACCAAGCCTCTTTTATCAAAAACTCTGTCTCTCCCTGACCACATTATCTATAGATGACCCCGAAAAGAATTGTCCTCCTGCCCTCTGAAGTTCCAGGCCACTACCCACCCACAACACGCTCCTCGCCTTTAGCTGCAATACTTAAGCAAGCAGCTTAGACAGAGGGACGAGTTGCTCATTTCTGAGTTTCTCTCATGTATACATGTTATTAAACTTGGTATTATTTTCTCCTGTCTTGTTAATTATTTGGCTAGCCATAAGAACCTTAAGGAAAAGGGCAGAGGGAGATTCTCCCTCTTCCCCCAACAGTGTGCTCCTGACGGTAACTCCCAGGGTGCTTTCTACAAAATAAAGGTTTGAACTTCGTTGAAAGCGTTTCCAAATATTTAGACTTGAAGGATCAGTAAAATTAAAACAAATACACAGAGAAAAATCTGAAGTCATAGAAAGTTGTCAAGCAAATAAATGCCATCTCTTATCGCCATCCTTTCTTAAAACACAAAACATTTTAACATTAAAAAGGTAGAAATGACAATCAGAATAAAGAGTGGTTCTTCAAACGGAATGCATTTAGTTGTGTGAAAAGCTCACTCTGCTGTTTTTTGTTATTACCTTTTCGGCTAGTGAAACTTTCATCAGAAATTGGCAGAGCTCCACGAACTAGCACTGGGAATCAAGACTTCATAGCTCATTGAAATAGATGTCTTTAAACAGCAGTTCCTACACAGAGTAAAAAAAATTTTTTTTGAATTTAATTGTGGAAATTTAATCAAGTAGAAAACAAATAAGTATGTAGAAGCAGAATTTATACCATTTTTTTAAAATGACATGTTGGAGCGTATAAGAACTAAGTATTGAAATTAAGGTTAGTAATTGTGAAAGTTTTTTCTTTTATTTTTTTCTCTAAAATTCATGTTAACCATCTTTTACTGGATTACCGTAAAGCATTTCTCACCTCCAGGGGCAACACGTGGACTGCTGCATTAAATTTCCTGTGTAACCTTTGAGTTTGGGAACAAATATACCACTATAGGTTGACATGGGGTACATAATTTGGAGATGGAAGGAAAGATCGGAATCAGGAACGTGCTGATAAATATTTAAAATATGACAAAAATCTGTAATTTTACCAAACAACTAAAGCTTAGATTCATTTAATTTTTCTCTCATTTAATGAGCATCTGTTATGTCAGAGGCATTAGGCATCCTATGTACCAGGATCATAAAGTCCAACATAGTGGAGTCACATCTAATGTGAGGGTTTGGTTCTAAAGTTAGCTTGTAAGGTAAACATTAGGAGAGTCAAAATGTTGGACTAACGACACCAAATGTTGCTGAGATGTGAGATAGCAGGAACTGTTAGATGCTGCTCGTGGGATAGCCCTCCAGAAATTGGGATAGCCCTCCTGAAATCAACCAACTAATCAATGATCTAAAGTTAAGATGTTTATACCCTACAATCTATCAATCACTTTCCTAGGTATATACCATGCAGAAATTATTGTACAGTATACCAGAAAACAAGTATATGAATGTTCATAGCATCAATTTTTTTGTAACTTTAAAAAAACCTGTCTGTTGATAGAAAGATTGGTGGATAAGAGAGCACCATACAGCGATGACAACAAATGAATCATACCTACACATATGACTATGGATGAGTTTCACTAGGTGGAGGGAAAAATAGAAAGTCACATATGCATACATAGTATGATTCCATTTACATGAAGTTCAAAAACAGGCAAAACTAAGCAAGATATTGTTTAAGGGTTTATCCCTATGTAGTAAAACCATAAAGAAAAGCAAGAGAATAATACACACAAATTCCAGGATAGTAAACATCCCAGAGAGAAGGGAGAAGGATGTTCTGAGCAGGACACACAGGGGCGTCAATGCTCCTGCCAACGTTCTTTATCTTTACATGACTGGTGGACACGCAGGTGTTCATTTTATTATTATTATTGAATTTCTAAAAATATTTTATACATACATATGACAGGAAGAGGTGATTTTCATCTCTCATGCCATCCTGACTCACGTTGAAACATGTGGCAGGCTGTGGTGGGAGTGTAAATTAGTACAGTTGTTATTTTTTTTCCTATATTCCTCATAACTCATTCCTTACTCCTCTTTCCTTTATAATCTCCTCTTCATCCCCTACTCTCTCTCTTCTCGTACCCAGTATATATAGGTTAAATACTGAATGATGTAGTCCCCAGAAAATTCACACACACATCCCTCTAAAGGATTCCTAGAGAGCATCCCTGGAACTGCAGAGCTTTGTGAATCAATATGGAAAAATCTTAACCTAGAAAAAACACAAAGGCTAATGGGTTCCACAGGGAACTGAGATCTTCAGGGAACTTTGGGTCAAAGATGACCAAACACTGTGGTTCATGGAAAGTGCATTAAATGTGGATCAAGAAATCAGAGTTCTCACCTGAGCCCTCCACACACACTCTTTGACCCTTGGTGGTTTGTTGAGCTTATGGAAAACCTCCATTTCTCATCAGTGTAGCCAGGGGGTGGATTAGACCAGTGATTCTCAAAAGCATGGTGCCCACAGCAGAAGCATCAGCATTACCTGATTGAATTGTGGGTTGAATTGTGTCCCCCACAAAAGATGTTGAAGTCCTACCCTGGTTACCTCATAATGTGACCTTATTTGGAAACAGGGTCTTTATAGAGGTAATCTGGTGAAACCGAGGTCATTAGGGTGGGTCCTAATCCAATATGACAACAGTACTTATAAAAAAAGGAAATTTTGATATAGAGACAGACATATAGAAGGAAGACAAGGCAACGTCACAGAGAGAAGATGGCCTTCTACAAACCATGGAACACCTGAGGCTACCAGAGGCAGAGAAAGAGATCTGTCATAAATTCTCCCTCACAGGCCTCAAAAGAAACCAGCCCTACGGACACCTTGATCTTGGACTTAGCCTCCAGAATTGTGAGACAATAAATTCTGTTGTTTAAGCCACCCAGTTTATGCTACTTTCTTAAAGCAGTCCTAGAAATACACCCAGTGTATTGATTTTTAAAATGTCCACAATTTTTTGGTACTCCTTCGTTTTAAGAAGTGGAGCTCCTCCCCTTGAATGTGAGCTAGATTTAATGACCTGTCTCTGAAGAATAGACTTTGGACACTAGTCACAAAAGGTACTATGGCTTCCTGCTTGCTCTGTCTCTCAAAGCGCCCCCTCTAGGGGGAACTCAGATGTCATGTCATGAAACAGCCCTACAGAGAGGTCTGCCTAGTGAGGAACTCAAGCCTCTGCTAACAGCCATGGGAGTGAGCCGTCCTGAAAGTGGATCCTCCAGCCAAGTCTTTATATGACTGAAGCCTCCATCAACATCTTCGCTGCAACCTCGTGAGAGATCCTGAGCAGAACCGCTGATCTCAGACTCCTGGACCACAGAAATTATGAGATAATAAATATGTGTTGTCTTAAGTCACTAAAATGTGGGGTAAATTGTTATGCAGCAATAGATAACTAATACACTTGGGAATTTGTTAGAAATGCAAATTCTTGGGTCCCAATCCAGCCCTGCCAGCTCTGGTGCTGTAGTGGTTAAGACTCAGAGCTCTCATCGCCAGGGTCCAGGTTCTTTTCCCAGTCAGGGAACCATACCACCTGTCTGTGTGTTGCTGTGGTGCTGAACGCTATGCCACCAGTATTTCAAATACCAGCAGGGTCCCCCGTAGTGGACAGGGATCAGTGGAGCTTCCAACTAGGAAGAAGGACCTGGCCACCCACTTCTGAAAAACTTGGCCATGAAAACCCTGTGAATAGGAGTGGAGTGTTGTCTGATATAGTGCTGGAAGGTGAGAGGATGGTGTAAAAAGACCGGGCAGGGTTCCGCTCTGCTGTAGTCAGGGTCACTAGGAGTCAGAATCCACTCTACAGCACTAACAACAAAAATCCAGACCTATTATATCTGGGGGTGAGGCCCAGTATAAAGCCCTCCAAATAATTCAGGATTCTTGTTTTGTTTTGTTTTGTTTTGTTTGAGTTTACAATCTGTTATTTAGTAGTAGGTCAGATTCCATTACATTTAATCCAGTGGCAATGCCCTTTTCCATCTTGATCGTCTGGCAAATTCCTACACATTTTTTTGTGTGTGTGGTTAAAAATATATATAACAAAATTTACCGTTTTAACCCTTTTTAAGTGTACACTTCAATGGCGTTAAGTACATTCACATTGTTGTGCAACCACCACCACCATCCATCTCCAGAACTTGTTCGTCTTCCCAGACTGAACCTCTGTACCTACTAAACAACAACTTCCATTCTCCCTCCCTAAGCACCTGGTAACCACCATTCTATTTTCTATCTCTGTGAATCTATGATAGGTATCTCATATAAGTGGAACCATACATTTTTTTGTCCATTTTGGCCTGGCTTGTTCTACTCAGCATAAGGTTTTCAAGGTTCATCCATGTTGTAGCCTGTTTCAGAATTTCATTCCTTTTCAAGGCTAAATAATGTTCCATTGTATATATATGCTACATTTTTTTAATCCATCATCCATCAGGGGACACTTGAGTTGTTTCCACCTTTTGACTATTGTGATAATACTGCCAAGAACATGAGCGTACAAGTATCTGCTTTCAACTCTTTTGGGCATGGCAGGATTCTTGTTTTTAATGTGGCCAGATTTTTAACTTATTCTACACAGGCAGGTGCCCACAAAAGATAACTGGAGTGGAATTTAAATCTACAACTTGAAAAGTCTCTAATGATCTAGACCACTCCTAGCTAAGTAAACAATATACATGAAGTAAGAAAATGAGTAGTGTAAATTTCACTGAAGTTTAAAAATATTTATGAGGTAATTTTAGTATATGATTGCTATATATCAAACTTCTTTAAGAGTTTAAAAACTGAATCTGTCTCAGCTTACAGGTAAATCTATTCTCCCAAGATGCATATATTTTACCATATTAATTGAATTTTAATAAATAATAAATAGAACAAAGATCTTCTTCGGTTTTTCCCCCACTGTGTTCACTGTGGACCCAATCCATCTACGTATTCTCTTTGCCTACAAGCTGTCAATTATATTTGCTATAAAAGAGATACCACTTAGGGAGCTGTCAGTCAACACTGTTATGATGCTTCAGGAATTATTTTTCCAGGCTTCGTTATCAAAAATAAAACAAATTTACATGGAACGTAAAGGTGGATCGATCACACCATTTGCTGTGCATTGAAAATGACTTCAGACATACACAAGTTCAGGGGCAGTGCACTTTTGGGCCAATATCTCCTTAACCATGTTTGTAATTACTTTGCATAGATTCTGTCATTTTTTTTGTGTATGTAGACAGTGGAAGTAGTTATTCCGATAGGGTGGTGGGCTTATAAGTGGTTCTTCTATTTGGAATAACAGCGTGTAGAAAATGTTCTATGACCTTACAAGTATTTCTTTCACCCACACCCAAGCATGGATTTAGATCAGTGCAGGACTCACCTATGATGGACACTGAGTGGAGTAAAGAAGACCTAGAAAAAGGGAACGAAATGACCAAGATTATAGACTGGATATAATCAAAACACTAGGACTTTCAGAAGGAAAAAATGAATGCTAAGAAGGAGTATAA
Source organism: Ceratotherium simum simum (assembly GCF_057802395.1). NCBI lineage: Eukaryota > Metazoa > Chordata > Mammalia > Perissodactyla > Rhinocerotidae > Ceratotherium > Ceratotherium simum. Next base: position 11,540,700 of record NC_141939.1, on the reverse strand, counting down.
TTGAAATCAATGAAATCACTACTGGCATGGCTAAAATAAATACAGATTTAATAATCAAATTCCAGAAAACTAAAACCAAAGTGAACTTCTTGAGGCATAAAAGAGACTATTTTAGAACAAATAGAGGAAGTACCACTTTACACAGCAGGGAGGCAACTTAAAACGTGCATTGCTCCTAGGAAGTTGATGCAGCCTGAAAATGTAAATAAATAGAAGAAGATTGTGATCCAGACCTGAAAAATGAGAAGTGTTCTGAAGTGTAATTTTCATTCCTAATCTTTTAAGGAAGCCAAGTATGAGCAACATATCTCTATCAGTTTCTCTGATAGTGTCTCTATCAGAGAAAGTGTGTGAGTTTAGATGGACCATGGGATACAATTCTAAGAAATATAAAAGACAATTATAAACATGATGTAATCTATGCAGAAATAGAAGTATAATGATGTACACCTGAAATTTATACAATGTTATAAACCAATGTTACTGCAATAAACAAAAAATTTTAAAAAAAGACAATTATATAAATTATACTTGCATATACACATGAACACACACACACATAAAACATTAAAAAATTTAAAGAGCATTATATAACATTATATGGCATTGATTATACACTGTTCTAAGTTTTATCTCATTTAATCATAATAACACTCCTGTGAGAGAGACACTATTATTATCCTCATACTAGACATAGGAAGCTGAAGGATGGAGATGTTAAATAACTTGCATAAGATCCCACAACCAGGAAGGGATGGAGCCAGGCAATGTGGCCCAGGAGCACACACACCTAACCACTACGCATGTTATGCCCAGTCCTAGGCAGAATTGTGAGGTAGGCAAAGGTGTCTTAGGAACCCTCACTCTTGCCTTTATCCGGGCCATCTGCTCAGTTACCATTCTCTTCAGGGACCCAGTTCACTTGTTCTCTTGCTTCAGCACCCAACACCAGTTAACTCTGTCTGCTACTGTCACAGTTCACATCCCATCTCCTGTGTAAGGACGTGAGGTTACATCTGTCTAGGTTGTTTTTCAGAGGTCAAAAACTGGCTGACCTTCAGATTTGTTTTCTTGGGCCTGCGCAGTGTTTTGTGTGTGTGTGAAATTTAAATGTGGATGCTTTAGGCTGATCACCCCCCCTCCATTCACCACGTCCCCACCACTCTCGGTGTCCTACTACAGGCTGTTCCCACATTCATACTACATCTCTGCTTTCCACAGTGCCCACCATGAGTGCTACACATATGCACTTGATAAATGCTTCCTGATACAAACATGAACCCAGAATTATTCAGATTTTGCCTATTCAAAGACGGCTAGAATGCTGGGGCTCCAGGACCCAAGGATTCTTCCAGAAAGTCCAATCAGGCAACTGAATATTTCATGATTTGGAGATATGGGTAAACCTGCCCAGCATCTCTGCTGACTTTGCTGCCCAGCTGAAAAGTGGAATTTTGGTACTTTAGGAATTAAAGTAAGAATTTAATCTACACAAAGGCTATTTTGTCTTTATCATCCAATATTTGTTGATTCATACTTTGCAAGGCTCTGTGATAGAAACCATCTGAGTATTAAGATGGTACCTGTTTTTCAGGAGCTTATAAACTTATAAGGGGGAAGGATATTTACACAAATTTGATCATTCTAGAAAGACTGTGATATAGTCATGAAAGAATTGCAAAGTAATTTGGGAGTTTGAGAAGGAAAACATTACTTCCTGCCAAATGGATCAAGATGGTTTTATTTCAGAAATGTTTTATAGAGCTGCAAATCAAAATAAGGAAACCTTCTAACTCATTTCTTTACCATTATGCAGAATCACTTCTAAACTCTCTGAAAGGAATTAACCTCCCCCATTTTATAGTACCTACAAAGTAAAATTTTCTCTCTCGATTTATCAAATCAGACGATTAAAAATTATTCTTCAATACCCTTAAATGACTCTTAAGCATTTGCATGCCACCTTTCCTATTTCCACCGAAGAAACATTCCTGGCCCATTTTCCAAGTGTTTTCCAAAATCAAGCATCATATCTGAAATCTGAAATTGTGTCCAATTTCAATGAGCATATCACAGCCTAGTGTGTGATTAAACTATCTCATCTCTCTCTGAATAAAGTTTGCAGTGATTAGATTGTAAACACCTGCATGGTGTTATTTTAACTTTAGACTCAAAGAAACATTTTATCCTAGGAAATACAGATTCCTGAAATAAGCATATCAGTTTTCAAATGAAGCTATCCAAGTTACATTCTTAATGACTTTTGAAGCTTAGAAATATATATGCTTATATGGTAAATCTATGATTTTTTGTTACTTTATTTATATGTCTACCACTTTTTAGATATAGTTTGCCGACCTCAGGGCATGCAGTTGTCAAGTATTCATGTTCTTTATAACTTCTTATCTAATCAGAGCAATGTGTTTCTTTATGTAGTCAGAATCAAGAGTTCAATTTAAGAATTCAACAACTCACGCAGTTTATAGCAGGGAAGATAAAATTGATAATACAAGTTAGCATGACTTCCAGATTTTTTTTTTAATGCATTTGGCCTATTGTTGGAAAGAGAGAACATAAGAAAAGAAATGGGATTTTAGTTTTCATCTCTTGTCTTTTGAATATACTCAATCAGTTTTGCAGATTCCCATCTTCCTAGCAGCAGGGAGGGATCCTGCTAAACAGTAGGCACAAACACTGGGTTATTAACATTGTATCAGTTTGTGCTCCTTTGCAGGTGGGATTTATTACCAGGTGTTAACTTACTTACAAAATCATTGAAAGGGAGGGTGGGTCCAGCTGTAGCTGAACTTGGAGGAACATCCCTAGAACACTGCAACTGCTATGATGTGCACCAGCCCAGTGGATGCCTCAATGCGCTGCCCATCTATTCCCACTCAATCCAGTTACAAATTTAAGTCTCACATGGGTGCATCTGACTGGCAGAAACTAAATCATATCTGGACTTCTAGCTGCAAGGAGTCTTTAACTTTCCAGCTTTAGCAGCACAGGAGGGAAGTAATTTTTTTAACTGTTTTGCTTGCTGCTCTATTCCTAACGGTTTTCCAAACAGTATTCAGTACCTAGAACCTGGAACATACATATTTGCTGAAGGAAGGAAATTGGAAGGGATGTTGAGCAAGCTAATCCCTGGTTTTTGCAACCACCACTTAATGGGGATATTGCAGCGGGTGCTTAACATCTAGTAGTTGCTTAGACGAGATGAATTTGAAGTCTTTTTCAAATCCTTTGAGAGCAGGGTTCATGTCTGTTTTGTTTATATTGTATCCCCACCTGTACTGTGCCTGGCAAAATACTATGCAATCAATAAATACTTGTTGGTTGAATGAATGGTTACGTAAAACATAAGTTGTCCTTTTCTCCTATTTTCACCATCCTTCAGTGGTCAAAGTTCATATACTGGTTACACTCCAGTTTTTGTTTGATGTCCTGGAGATATTTTTGATAGTTTTGTCATTTGATTTAGTTTTCCTAAATTGAGGATGTGTACAAATTGAGAATTTGTGAGTACATTTGTGTGCACTTTCTATTTAAACCGGCAGCTAAATTTATTTTGAAATTAATTAATGAGTGTAAGACTAGCCATTACAATAACAGTGTGGTTGTTTCATGAGTCCATTTCTATTTTTATTGCCAGAAAAGTGTCATTGAAGATTTTTACCCCCACAAAAGATGCCTTCCTTCTGACCTTAGAAAATGGCATCTTAGCTCTTGAAGCAAAGCAAATGCAACATAATTAATCAGAAAATAATGATCATCATATCAGTTTTCCAAACAGCATGTCCTTGATGTGGCTTTGTTTCTGTGATTTGGGGTGAAGGAAAACCGCCAGGTGTTTGGCAAATACCTCCCTCCCCTGTTCCCATATTCATAGTAGGAGGTTTTCTACTTATTTTTTAATTCCTTATTTTAGAAACTCTGGTTTTTCCTTTCCTAAAAAAAATCATTTGTGTTTCATTTTCTGTTGAGATATCTGTAGAAACCTCCATTTTATTTTGTGTGCAGACCCAGCATCTGCATATTTCTATAAATGAATGATTGTAATTATTATTTAACTGAATTACCCAAAGTTCAGTGCTTTTAGGAATTGATTAAAGTGAATTTATTGCACATTATACAAAACTCCATGTTTATTTTACAAATTTCCACTTTGTGAGACTTTTTTTCAAAATTAGATTTATAACCGTATCTAGAAAAAATATGTACTTTACATTTATTTATTCAATAATTTATGTTTTTTAAAGCATTTTTACATAATTTATCACATTTGATTCTCACGACAACCTAATTAGATTTTAAGCGTACTAGAAACTGTCAAGTTTGGATACACCGGCTTACATATTTTGTTTTATTTTTTATTTTTTTATTGATGTATTGTTGACATACAATATTATATTAGTTTCAGGTGTACAATATAGTGATCCAACATTTATATATATTATGCAGTGATCACCACGATAAGTCTATAACCATCTGTCACCATACAAAGTTATTACTATATTATTGACTATATTCCCTATGCTGTACACTACATCCTGGTGACTTATTTATTTTATAACTGGAAGTTTGTACCTCTTAATCCCCTTCACCTATTTCACGCATCCCCCCACCCATGGCTGGCATATTTCAAATGCTAAAAGCACATATTAACAACGCAAAAGTGTTATTTTAGGCCGGCACCGTGGCTTAGCGGTTAAGTGCACGTGCTCCGCTACTGGCAGCCCCGGTTCCGATCCCGGGCGCGCACCGACGCACCGCTTCTCCGGCCATGCTGTGGCCGCGTCCCACATACAGCAACTAAGAAGGATGTGCAACTATGATATACAACTATGTACTGGGGCTTTGGGGGGAAAAAAAAAGGAGAAGGATTGGCACTAGATGTTAGCTCAGAGCTGGTCTTCCTCAGCAAAAAGAGGAGGATTAACATGGATGTTAGCTCAGGACTGATCTTCCTCACAAAAAGAAAAAAAAAAGAAAAAGTGTTATTTTATCTTTAGAAAGAAAAAATCACCTTTTAATACCATGAAAATAAAATACAAAGAAAAAACAAAACATTATGTAGGTAGATTGGTTGTGAAAACAGAATTACTTAAATTTCTTAGATATTCTTAATTTCTTCACACACACACAGAGGTGTAAACAAAAATTACCCTGAATAATATAAAAAAATCCTTTAATGATTTTTGAAATAATTTCATACCACAAACATTAATTTGTCCTAAATATTGATATCCTGGCTTCATGAAATGCCTCTCTGGCCAGGAGTTCAAGCTTATTCTCTAAACTCAGTGTAAGAGTGAGTAAATAAGGATTTAGAAAAACAATTGGTTTCTGTCATTTCCTTGCCATTTTCCTTCATTGACTTATTATCCTTGTCACATAAACCTTTCTCTCTTAGCTTGATAGTGATGTGTCTTTTTCTTCTTATTGTGGTAAAATATACGTGATATAAAATTTATCCTCTTGACTATTTTAAGTCTACAGTTCAGGAGCATTCAGTACATTCATATTGTTGTGCAACCATCACCACCATCCATATCCAGAACTCTTTTCACCTTGCAAAACTGAAAGTCTGAACTCACAAAACAATAACTCTCCATTCCTCCCTCCCTCCAACCCCTAATACCCACCATTCATTTCTGTCTTTATGAATGTGACTAGTCAAGGAAACTCATGTAAGTGGAATCATATAGTATATATCTTTGTTTTTTTTTAGTTTCTTTTTTTTTTTTTTTGTGAGGAAGATCAGCCCTGAGCTAACATCTGTGCTAATCCTCCTCTTTTTGCTGAGGAAGACCAGCTCTGAGCTAACATGTATTTGCCAATCCTCCTCCTTTTTTTTTTCCCCCAAAGCCCCAGTAGATAGTTGTATGTCATAGTTGCACATCCTTCTAGTTGCTGTATGTGGGATGTGGCCTCAGCATGGCCAGAGAAGCGGTGTGTGGGTGCGCACCCGGGTTTCCAAACCTGGGCTGCCAGTAGCTGAGCGCACGCACTTAACCGCTAAGCCACAGGGCCGGCCTAGTATATATCTTTTTGTGACTGGCTTATCTCAATTAGCATAATGTCCTCAAAGTTCATCCATGTCATAGCATGTGTCAGAATTTCCTTCCTTTTTAAGGCTAAATAATATTCCATTGTATTATTATACCACATTTTGCATATCCATTCATCTGTCAATGGACACTTGGGTTGCTTCCATGTCTTAGCTATTGTAAATAATGCTGCTAAAGCGGCCAGCCCAGTGGTGCAAACGGTTAAGTGCGCACGCTCTGCTGTGGTGGCCCGGAGTTCGCAGGTTCGGATCCTGGGTGCACACTGACGCACCGCTTGTCAAGCCATGCTGTGGTGGCGTCCCATGTAAAGTGGAGGAAGATGGGCATAGATTTTAGCCCAGGGCCAGTCTTCCTCAGCAAAAAGAGGAGGATTGGCAGATGTTAGCTCAGGGCCGATCTTCCTCACAAAAAAATAAAATAAAACAATGCTGCTATGTAGTTACTATTAGCATGGAATATCTTTTTCCATCTTTTCACTTTCAAGCTGTGTCTTTGATTTAAAGTGAGTTTCTTGTAGATAGCATATAGTTGTATCATGTTTTTTAATCTATTCTGCCAATCTCTGTCTTTTGATTGGAGCATTTAATCCATTTAGAGTCATTACTGATAAGGAAGGACTTCTGTCATTTTATTACTTGTTTTCTATATGTCTTATAGCTTTTCTGTCCCTCATTTCCCACATTGCTGTCTTTGTGTTTAGTTGATTTTTTTGTAGCGAAATGTTTTAGTTCCTTTCTTATTTCCTTTTGTGCATATTTTACAGATATTTTGGTTACTATGAGGATTGCATTTAACATCCTAAAGTTATAACACTCTAATTTGAATTTATACCAGTTTAATGTCAATAACCTACAAAAACTCTGCTCCTATACAGCTCCATCCCCAACCCCTTTCGTTATTGATGTCACAAAATTACATCTTTATACATTGTGTTCAAAAACATACACAAATAATTGTATTTTTTATGCATTAGTCTCTTAAATTATGTAGAAAACACAGTATGGAATTACAAACCAAAGTTAAAGTAATACCAACTTTTAGACTAATAATTTTTTTAAGGTATTAGTCTCTTAAATCATGTAGAAAATAAAAAGAAGAGTTACAAACCAAAATTACAATAATATTAACTTTTATAATTGCCCATGTATTTAACCTTACTGAGATCTTTATTTCTTCATATGGCTTTGAGCTATTGTCTAGCATCTTTTCATTTCAACATGCAGGACTCCTTTTAGCATTTTTTTTTTTTTGTAGGTCAGGACTACTGGTAACAAACTCTCTCAGCTTTTGTTTATCTGGGAATGTCTTAATTTCTCTCTCACTTTTGAAGGGCAGTTTTGCTGAATATAGGATTCTTGATTGACAGTGTTTTTTTCTTTCAGCTCTTTGAATATATCAGCCCACTGCCTTCTGGCTCCAAAGTTTCTGAGGAGAAATCTGCTGATTATTTTATTGAGGATCCTTGTTTGTGAAGAGCACTTCTCTCTTGCTGCTTTCAAGATTCTCTCTCTGTCTTTGTCTTTCAACATTTTGATTATAATGTGTCTTGGTGTGGGACTCTTTGAGATCATTCTGCTAGGAGTTCATTGAGCTTCTTGGATGTTTATATTCATGTCTTTCATCAAATTTCGCAAATTTTTGACTATTATTTCTTCAAATAATCTCTCTGCCCCTTTTTCTCCTTCTCCTCCTTCTGGGACTCCCACAATGCATATGTTGGTATGCTTGATGATGTTTTACTGGTCCCTTAAACTCTGCTCACTTTTCTTCAATCATTTGCCTTTTCTCAGACTCAATGTTTTCAAATATCCCATGTTTAGGTTCATTGATTCTTTCTTCTTCCTGTTCAAATCTGTCTTTTAATCCCTCTCGTGAATTTTTTCATTTCAGCTATTGTACTTTTCAGCTCCAGAATTTCTTTTTCCTTTCTTTTTCATATTTTCTATCTCTTTACTGTTATTTTCATTTTGTTTATACATTATTTTCTTGATTTTTCTCCACATCTTCCTTTAGTTCTTTGAGCATCTTTAAAACAGTTGTTTCAAAATCTTTGTCTAGTAGGTCCACCAGGAGGTCTTTCTCAGGAATGGTGTTTATTGGGTTTATTTTTTTTTAACCTTTGAATGGGCCATACTTTTCTGTTTCATTGTACACCTCGTGAATTTTTGTTGAAAACTAGACATTTGAAACTAATGATGTGGCAACTTTGGAAATCAGATTCTCCCTCTTCCCCAGGGTTTGCTGATTTTTGTTTTTGTTATTGTTTTTATTTTTTGATTGTTGTGGGCTGTCTCTGTGCTGGGGATCAGCCTCAGGTGTACACTTAAGGTCTTTTCTGAGCCTGTGTTTTTCTGTGGATATGTATGATGACTGTCTAAATTCCCCAATACATGCAGTTGCTTTTGAATGTCCTAGACCTTAAAGGTCTGGCTCCCAAAACAGAAAAAAGAGGAAAATGAGAGGGGGAAAAAAACCCCAAAATTTTAAAAGACACTGGCCCTTTAAATTCTCTGACAGTCCTTCCGGCCTGAAGAGGAGAGGCTTGTAACAGGGGGGAAGAGTGCAACAATGACTCTCTGTGAATGTACCTCTGTGATTGGAAGCAGCAATCAGTGGTCAGAGCACAGATCCCTGATATTTGGAGGCAGGGTCCTTATTATCCACCCTGGCTCCCTCAAGCTGCATGCAAGATGCGCCTGAAGCAGGGGCACAGCTGCCTGTTGTGAGGCTGGAGGATGAGAGATGGATAGTTGCTACCATGAAATTGACTGAAATTAAGCGCAATTTACCATCCAAGTCTTCCCCTGGAAGTTGCAAGCCTTCAATAGACTCCAGAGTTCCAAAATAGTTACATCAGATTCTGCGAGTGCAATTATTGTCTAGGTGGGGAGATGGATTCCTAGTGCTTCCTACTCTGCCGCCTTCTCAGCATCTTTCTTTTATTTTTATAAGATAAAAGGTAGCTTTCTTATTATTTCTTGAAATAGTCCTCTTTGTTTTGTATTTTAAAAACAATGAAAAGTTTCCCTGTAGTTTTCTGCAAAACTCTTAACAGCTGTCCCTGCACTAGTTAAACAACTTTTACATAAATACCAAATAATATATTAGTGAGAAAAAAGGCTGATGTTTTTGCCAAAAGCAAGCCATTTTCCCATTAACATGTATTGTATTAAAGAGCAGAATGTTTTGTTTTACAGATTACGAACAAAAAGCCTTTTAAGAAAGGCAACTCCCTCCTTTTGCAAGTGCGGTCAATATTGAGACCATACTCTGTGCCAAAGGTTCTTAACATTGGCTATGGGTTGAAAAAACACTGCTGTCCTGTACCAGGCCCAGAGATGCTGATTGAATGGTCTGGGGTATGACCTGAGCATTGGGAGTTCTAAAAGCTCCCCAGGTGATTCTAATGAGCATGAGAATCTCTGCTTTATGCCTTCTTTCTCTCATGGCAAGAAGCATGCTACTCAAAATATGACTGCTCGGATATGTTTATATTCTTCTAGGACAGAGCTCATGATTTCTGAATGAGCATTTATCCTCACTTTACAATTCTAGGCATATTGTCTAACATTCCTACATGTATTGTACACTATTGGGGTTTGGCCAGATTCAGTGGGGTCTCTTATGCTTATGCGCTCCTCCCCTGGCTTCTGTAGGCTTTAGCTTCTAATTGTCCACACCTGTGTCTTTCTTTGGAGGTCTGCCCATTGTCTGCTGACACCATTTTGGGGACAAGTATAGAAAGCAGGAAATGCCTGGGAGTTCATGTCTCCTCAGGGAAGCCCTCAGCCAATGGCTAACCGGTGCAGCCAGTGAAAACCCAGCTCCCTTGCCTCCAGTTGGGATAAACTGCAGCAAAACTTATAATTCAGTTCCCCTGCCAGATCAGACTGGTTCTTCTCTCCAGGGAACTTTGCCTGAGATCATACCCTTGCTTGCCTTTTCCCCTTCCCTGTCTAGCGTCCCCCGGTCCTTCATTGGTTTCTCCTGGGAGTGCTTCCTGAATAAATCATTTACACATAGATCCTTGTCTAGGGATCTGCTTCTGGGGAACTCAAACTGGGCCATGGCTCCATGGTGGCCCCTGTGTGTGACTAACCCTACAAGTAGGTTAGTTAAGGGAGGAAAGAGAAAATAATAGAGAGTGAAATATTAATTGGAAACAAACAAACAAATAAACTTATTCAGCAATGCTTGAAGAAGTCTCATAGTCAACAAAGAGGATTTTCTATTTTTAATCTTCATTTGAAAGTTAAAAGATTATTTTGTGCATTTTTAAAAGCTGCCCAGGGATATCATGCCATGACTACTGATGTTTCCATCTATTAAGGAGCAGCACCAACAGCAAAACGTTTTCATATATTTGATCATCAGTATCAAATTCACAGAGATGAGTGTATGTATTCTGCCAGCATGACTTAATCAGGAAGACTTTTGCAAACTTCTACACCCTAATTTTATTCTTTGGTTACAGGCATGTGACAAATTATGACATGCCCACAAGGGGACATGGTTACATGAAAAGTCAGAGCAGACAGTGTTTTTCTTCCATTCTTGCAAAGAAAATATTGGGTTACTTTTAAGTAGGTCACGGCAGTTCAAAAATCATTTTTGGACCACTTGCAGATGGAAAGACATAATGGGTTTGAAGGAAGTAAATTATATTAAAAATTTAAAAGTTAATACCTTAGAGACAGGCACCTCCACACCCTAAGGATTCCTGGTATAGGAGGGAACGTTTATCAATCCTGACTGACTCTATTCATGAAAGACCCACCCTAAACTGTTCGGGGAAAAAATTGAGAACAAGAGAGTGCTCCAGAGGGATAAGTTTGGGAGGGTCGGGGTGGAGGGGGTCCAGATGGGGACGCGTGTGTGTAACCTGATAATTGCTTCGCGCCATAGCAATTCGCGCCATAAAATGTAACTGTTTAAATGTTTTAAATTAGCCAATCATGTAAGACCGCGCCAACCTTTTCCCGCTTTATGCTTCCGAATCCTATAAAAGAGCTTGCCCTTTAAGGTTCGGGGTCGACTCCTCTGTCTCCTGCGAGAGATACGTGTCGGCCCGGAGCTCCGCTTAATAAAGCCTCTTGCATTTGCATCAAGCTCGGTCTTCTGTGTCTGTGGGTCCGCGCCTTCCCGAGGCTGGAGTTGGGGTTCCCTTTTTGGGATCCTACAGGTTCAATCTAATTTCTGACACATGAGGATCCAGAAAGCACTGCTATAACTAATACTCATTTTTACACTTAGGGCTGCAACCTTAACAAAGAAGCAAATGCCAGATCAAGGTTAAAAGAGACCTGAATCTTCCCTTAAGAAGTCATCCCTCTAGTGTGGAATTGACGCCGATAGCAGTGTGAAGGCAGTTCTGTTCTGAACACATGGATTCTGAGACTGAATAAAAGGCCTCATTTTCCAGAACTGTCAGTCTGATGCCTTTCTCGACAATTAGACTTACTAAAGAATTTTATAGAGAAAAAAGAGAGAGAAATTAAGCAAAATGTCCAGATGTCATCTGTTAAAAATGTTTTATTGACACAATAAACAAATGACATCAACAAGTACTAAAATTTTAATTAAAATATGATTTACAATGTTGCTATACACCACTAGAAGCATTCTTATTGATGGAAATAAGATTGCACTGCTTGTATCCTTAGGACACTCAGACATCCATCTGACTTGAGAGGGTCTCCCCCCAGGTAGTGTGCTCTTAGAATGTCTTTTCCATGCCCATGAGCGTGAAAATTTTCCCCAGCACTTTAAAACACAATGGCAGTATCAATCGTTCCACTTCTTCGCTGGCTACATCACTAAATAGATATATATATCTTATGTTCTCTTGCCTTCTGCTCAGAAAAATCTAAGTATTGCATTTCTGTCAATTCATTGATTGAAGAGCTTCCCCTTCAGAATGTTGACAGCTGTTTCAGACATTCATAAAATAACTTGGATAACAGCTGCAAATGTATCGGCTAAAGGAGATTTGGAACCACATAATTATCATTCATCAAATGCATACATTTCCACTGAAAAACCTCTTCAACCCAAAAGGAGACTATCGGGAAGTGATGATTCTTGTTAAGTCTCAGAACAGGCCTTACTAATGCTTAGCTTTCCATTAGCTGATTTAAAATGAAGCATATTAGTATAGTTATTGTTGAATAAGTTATTAGCAAATACTATCTGTAACTACTACTGCTTTAATTTTTGTCCTTTATCTGTCAGACAAGTATCCATGTGAGAACAATAGGCCGTCTCTTAGTGATATAATGCGCTGATAAATTTCTTATACTTGAGCAGATGTAATTCTCAGATAAAAAGTGGAAATAAACCTAGTCACCTAACTAATTACCTTCATGGACATAAAAATATTCTTTGCAAGGAACAACAGTGTATTTGTATTATAGTCACCACTATGTTAAGAGGTGCATTAAAATCCTTGAAGCAAACTCCAAAATGTTAATATTGGATGTTAAGTGTGGCGTGACTGTAGAAGATTTTTCCCTCTTCTTGTATATTGTAAATATTTTATTTGAACACATAACTCTTACATGATTGAAAAAAATAAACTTCATATTAAAAATACTTTGAACACTTAAAGAAAGCTATAAGTGCACCTTCAGAGCCAAAGGGACCACTGGTCTCACTTAGCTATGTTGAAGTTTAAATTTCAAGATATTTAACTATCTTCAATTTGGAAAGAACTTCCCCAGGGACTAGGTTCCTATGGATATATGACTAGATACTACAGTGTTTGCAACATAAACATTGTGGTGCCTGTGAAAGGATGAGTGTCCTACGAAGAATGAGGACACTCAAACATAGGCTCACATTAAAAAGTAAACTATTATATTTGATTAGTTATATGACTATAGATCTGAGTATCCATAGAGCAAAACTCACGCTACCTAGAGGGGCTACTGCTTTTAAACCCTGCCCAACAGCATATCCAAATCTGCATTTGTTCAGATAGTTCAGTCAATCCGGTATTCATCCCCTTCTTTCCCATTTTATTTGAATCTTTCAGGGTTCGTGTTGAATGTTGCTTCTTCCCTGAGCTTTTCCCTCATTCAAGTAATTACAGAAATAGTAATTAAAATAAATACAATATATGTAACTAGGGTTGATAAATTTCGTGGACGAGGTGTGTGTTCTCCTCCTGGACCCTACCTCCTTCTTTGATCTTCTCTAGCACGCTGATTTGGCTCTGGCTTCACGGTGGCTTCTAGACCATGAGTAGGTCTCTCACTGAGTCCTTGTCCTCAAAGGCAAGTTCTCACTGGCAGAACTAGTCTCCTTCATGACCCACCACAAAGAGCTAGAATATTTTTTATTTTTTCTGTGATGCATGTATTTATTTTAATTTTTTACCTGATATTAGTGACTGATAATTCCCTTTTTTTACAACTTTATTGAGGTATAAATGACATACATAAACTGCACAACTTTAAAGTGTACAATTTGATAAATTTTGACATCTATATGTGTTTATCTGTGAAAGTATCACCACAATCACAATAGTGAACAGATCCATCATGCCCAAAAGTTTCCTTGTGTTCCTTTGTCATCCCTCCATCCAGCCTTTGCCCTGAGCAACCACTGAGCTGTTTTCTGTCACTATAGAGAAGTTTGAATTTTCTAGAAGTTTATATAAATGAAATTACACAATATATACTCTTTTTGGGGGGGCAGGGGTCTGTTTGCTTTAACTCAGACAATTATTTAAAAATTCATCCATATCCTTTTGTATCAATAGTTCATTTGTTTTTATTTCTGAGTAGTATTACTTGTATAGATTAATCATAATTGGTTTATCCATTCACTAGTTAACGGGCACTTGGTTGTTTCCAGTTTTTGATTATTGTAAGGGAAGCTACTATGAACATGTGTGTGCAAGGTCTTGTGCAGACATGTGCTTACATTTCCCCTGATTAGATAAATACCTAAGAGTGGAATGGCTGGATCACATGGTAGATGTATGTTTCACTGTTTAAGAAACTGTCAAACTGTTTTCCAAAGTAGTTGTGACATTTTATATTGTTACCAGCAGTGTGTGCCAGTTGCTCTGGATCCTTGCTAACACTTGGTATAGTCCGTCTTTTTATGGTTAGCCATTCTAGTGGGGACGAAGGGGTGTCTTGTGGTTTTACTATGCAATTCCCTAATAACTAATGACGTTGAGCATCCTTTCATGTGCTTATTTGCCATTTGTATATTTTATTTGGCTAAGTATCCATTCAAATGTTTTGCCCATTGGTTTGTCTTATTCTTGAGCTATAAGAGTTACTTGTGTATTCTATATACAAACCTTTTGTAGGATACATGTTTTGCAAATAATCTCTTCTAGTATGTGGCTTGCCTTTTCATTGTCTTTTGAAGAGCAAAAGTTTTTAATTTTGATGGAGTTCAATTGTTTTGATTTTTCTTTTTATAGTTCATATTTTTAGTGTCATATTTAAGAAATCTTGTTGAATCCAAGGTCACTAAGTTTTCTCTTACTTTTTATTCTGGATGTTTTTGCTCTTACGTGTAGATATATGATCCATTTTGAGTTAATTTTTTTTATATGGCGTGAAGTAAATGTTAAGGCTATTTTTTGCATATGGCTATCCAATTATTCTAGCACCATTTAGTGAAAAGATTATCCTTTCCCTAATGAATTGCCTTCGCACTTTTGTTGAAAATAAATTTACTGTATATGAGCAATTCTATTTTTAGAATCTCTATTCCACTGATCTATTCGTCTAACACCAATACCATACTATCTTGATTACTGTGGCTTTATTATAAAGAATAAAAACAGATAGTTTAAGTCTTTCATCTTTGTTCTTCTTTTGCAATATCATTTTGGTTATTCTGGGTCCAGTGAATTCTAGGACACCCACCCAAGCTTCAATGTCCAGCGTCTTTATTGGGTCTTCATCACAGAGGTGTGATTCATTGATTGCCCATGGGGTTGACTTCAGTCTTCAGGTAAACTGATACCGTGCAACCACAATCCAGAAGGAAGGAGGTAAAGATTTGAGAAGGAGGGTGGACAAAAGGTATGCTGGCTAGATGGTGGAAATCTGGACACTGTTGGGATGTAGAGACTGATTAAAACCCACAGTGGCAGAGTGGTCAAAAAAGGCTTTAACAATAGAAGTGGCCAACAAGCAATTTAAAATTTTTGCTATGTAATACATATGGTAACTCCTTCCTGTAACCACAAGACTTCATAAAAGTTTATGTTTTCACAAATATGGGCTAAACTATGTTACCCCAAATTCGTATTGAAGGAGAGGTTGAAGTCCCAACCCTCCTTTACTTCAAAATGGGACTGTATTTGGAGACAGGATCTTTAAAAAGGTAATTAGGTTAAAATGGGGTCGGTAGGGTGGGCTGTAGTCCAATAGGACTGGTGGCCTTATAAGAAGAGGAGATTAGGACAGACACACACAGCGGGGAGACCATGTGAAGACACAGGAAGAAGACAGCCATCTACAAGTGAAGGAGAAAGGCCTCAGAAGAAACTAACCCTGCAACACCTTGATCTTGGACTTCCAGACTCCAGAATTTTGAGAAAACAAATTTCTGTTGTTTAAGCCCCCCAGTCTTTGGTACTTTGCTATGGTAGCCACAGCAAACTGCTAAATTCACCAAAATATAGTGTGACTAGTTTAGCAAGTGCATAAATCAGGGAGTGGTTTATATGCAGAAATCAGGGCAGACCAGATATAGAACAGACGTCTATATGAAAAAGCAGAAGTCTAGAGCTAAAATTCACCTTGAGAAATCTTTAAATCTGTTAAAACCTTGGGGAGGGATTGGACATCCTCAGGAAGATCAGGTCAGCGTTACCCAGATCCAGCCGTCCACAGGCCTTTACTATACTTAATATCCCAGAGGACTAGTATTCATTTTGGCAAGTGCTTGTTTAGAGCAAAACAAGGCCTGTGGCCTAAATCCTTCTCACTGACTGTTTTTGTTAATAAAATGTAAATAAAGTGGAACACAGCCACAACTATTTGTTCCCATATTGTCTATGGTTGCTTTCGCACAAAATGGCAGAGCTGAATAGATGCGACAGAGGCCATATGGCCTGTAAAATCTAAAATAGTTACGAAAGTTTACAGAAAAAGTTTGAAAAGTTTTAAATGAAGTAAATATTACAACAAAGTACCCCTTCCTTCCAAACATATGAGGGATTTGCAGATGTTCACGCCCCTCAAGTTCAGGGTAATGCATGTATACTTAAAATAAAACTGTGTGAGCATCGGTTTCTGAGGTGACCACATGATTCAGTGAGCTGGGGGAGATTAATAGAGGTGTGCTCGGGGAACTTTTGTAAAGTATTGAGTTTCTACAAAAGGAAGGGAATAAAGGCATGCTAATGAGGATGAAAGGCTGAGTACAAGGCAATTAACTGAGTAGGGTTAGAACCCAGAACTAGGGAAAACATTAGTCAGGGGATTCATACAGAAGGAACGCAAGGCACAGGAGCCACTCTTAGAGGAAAGTTTTGTTCTGGAAGTGGAAGTACTATGTGACCCAGACATCAGCTGGAATGAAGTCTCCCAGGCCCTGGCTATCCAGATGGGCTTGGCTCAAAACTTTGTGGAAGTCCTACCCTCTGTCTCTTCCAAGATTTCTAAACATTCCTGGCAGCTTACATTTTTTGGTCACCTCTGTCTCTAAGCTCCTCATTTCAGTGAGACTGTCTTATCCATCACACACACACACACACGCACACGCACACGCACACATTCATGGAAAGCATTCAGAAAAGTAAAATATTTTACTCTAAGTTTCTGAAGCAAGAAAGCATGGTAGAGTAGTTTCCATAAAATAGTGTAAAACACCTTAAGTTGAATCTTGAAAATTGTTGTCCTTAAATATTCTCCGGCTACGTCACCAACTAGAAAATTTCTTCTGCTGCATCTTACTGCGTCCTCTCCAGCCTCAGACGCCTCACTCTCCACCACGACCTTCTCTCTCCACATCTTCCCTCTCTTGTCCTTCTGTCTCTCAGAAGCAAAGAGAAATTCCTTCCTGTGTTTTATGCAGACCCATTGTCTGGCTGCACACCCTGTTGGGTGAGCAGTGTGGGATAGGTTGCGGAGAGACCCAAGAAAAGACCCCGAGTCAGCAAACGAGACATAGAGGTGTACTGGGAGTTACTTAAAGGGAGGTCTAGTGGCGCCCGGCTGGACAGCAATGTGCACCCACCACCGCGGGTGGGGAGGGGGTTGCTTATGTAGGCAGCGGACACAAAGGCTATATGCTTGCCAAGGGGCTGTCCCTGGTACGACCAGCATTCCCAGGAACCGTAGTTCATGTGGAGGGGCTCTGTGGCCCTTTAAGACGTGATGTTCTTTAAGTGAAATAAGGTAGGATCTGGGCTGGCCAGGCCCTGCATTGTTACAAATCCCAGCAGCTGGGCCTCCTGCCCGGAAGGGAGCCAGAAGGATGCATGGTTGCAATGGGCTTATGGGCTCTTGCTGCGCAAGCAAGGCCCAGGCCCTACACCCATTTAGTAGTCCTCTTTGGGTCTCTTTAAAGTCTCACGACTGTCTTCTTCTTTTTTAAATTATTTTATTGAGGTCACATTGGTTTATAACATTGTGTAATTTCAGGTGTATATCATGTTTCGGTTTCTGTATAGACTGCATCATGTTCACCACCAAAAGTCTAGTTGCCTTCTGTCACCAGACATATGTGCCCCTTTACCCCTTTCACCCTCCCCTCACCCCCTTCCCCTCTGGTAACCCCAATCTGTTCTCATCTATGTGTTTATCTTCCACGTATGAGTGAAAACATACGGTATTTGTCTTTCTACATCTGACTTACTTTGCTTAGCATAATACTCTCAAGGTCCATCCATGTTGTTGCAAATGGCACAATTTCATCTTTTTTATGGCTGAGTAGTATTCCATTGTATATATATACCACATCTTCTTTATCCATTCATCCGTTGATGGGCACTTGGGTTGCTCCCAAGTCTTGGCTATTCTGAATTATGCTGCAATAAACATAGTGGTGCATATCTTTTCAAATTAGTCTTTTCATGTTCTTTGAATAAATATCCGGAAGTGGAATAGCTGGATCATATGGTATTTCTATTTTTAATTTTTTGAGGAATCTCCATACTATTTTCCATAGTGGCTGCACCAGTTTGCATTCCCACCAGCGGTGTATGAGGCTTCCCTTTTCTCCACAACCTCTCCAACACTTGTTATTTCTTGTCTTTTTTGTAATAGCCATATGCAAAGAATGAAAGTATACCATTATCTTACACCATACAGAAAAATTAACTCAAAACGGATTAAAGACTTGAATGTAAGACCTGAAACCATACACTCCTGGAAGAAAACACAGGCAGTATGCTCTTTGACACTGATCTAGCAGTATCTTTTTGAATACCGCATCTCCTCAGGCAAAGAAAATAAAAGAAAAAATAAACAAATAGGACTACACCAAACTAAGAAGCTTCTGAACGGCAAATGAAACCATCAACAAAAAGACAACCCACCAACTGGGAGAAAATATTGGCAAATCATATATCTGATAAGGAGTTAATTTCCAAAATATATGAAGAACTCATACAACTCAACAACAAAAAAACGAACAACTTGGTCAAAAAATGGGCAGAGGGTCTGAACAGACATTTTTCCAAAGAAGATATACAGATGGCCAACAGGCACATGAAAAGATGTTCAACATCACTAATTATTAGGGAAAGGCAAATCAAAACCACAAGGAGATATCACCTCATGCTCTTCAGAATGGCTGTTATCACCACCGTCTTCTTGATGCCGCTGATATTTTGGAGAAGTTTGCTATCTTTTGGTCCTTTGTATGTGAGTTTCTTTTTCTCTCTGCAAGTTTTAAGAATTTTCAGTCATTATAATTTTTTTCAAATGTTTCCTCCCTCAAGTTGTTTTCCCCTCTTTTTCTGACCCTCCTATTATCTGCAGGTCTACTCTTTATTACTTCTTGGGGCTTTCTGGGATGATTCCTTGCCCTGATCTTCTGCTTGTGAGATCTTCTTTCAGTGGAATCCATTCTAATATTCATACTATCTGCCCAGTTCTTTATTTCAGCAATTATAGTTTTCTATCATTATTTCTACTTGGTTTCTTTTTTTAAATATCCTCTTGTTATGAAATAGAATTTAATATTCCATTTTCTAGAATGAAAGGACTATGAAAGACCTCATGTTGAAGAGTTCACAGGATAGGTAATAAAATCCTAGGTCTAAGTACAGTCTAGTAAAGTTGAAGAATGTCAAAGACAGAGGGAAAATTTATGCACCAATTCTACTATACTTATTTTAAGTTCTCATGGTCTGTGAATTAATTTGGTAGGGTCGTGTAGTGTATTTTCTTTGTTTTACTCTCAAGTGAGAGTAAATAATCTGTAGAAAGCAGCCTTCTTTGACTTATTCTTTATTTCATGATAATCTTTTGTATGATTTGTGAAAGTATGATCTTGGCTACTTTTTAAATTAGATATTCTTTATTATGTCCAGGAGATAGCATTCTGTTTTTGGTTATCTAAGAGTTTTATTTTTCATTACAATTAGATGTCAATTTTTCATCATATACTTTCTAACACATATAAAACCTGCATATTATAGACTAACACTATTTACAAGTGCTATTGGTATTGATTGCTTGCCATGAGAAACTTCTATTTCACACTCTTTGATTTACTAGTAAATAAATGTCTTGAATTCTCTTGTAGGAGTGCGCCAAGACTGTTAGTCTGTCTTTTTCCCTTAAGCATAATTGAAATTTGGTAGTTCTCGCATTCATTTCTTAAAAGCAATGCAAGTATAAGATTACTCCAATCCTTGTAATCTTAGTCTAATCCAATATTTTAAACAGCCTATTTAGACTCTCCGCTTGTCAGGTGTGGGTAGTCCACGCCCATCTTCCTCTACTTTATATGGAATGCCGCCACAGCATGGCTTGACAAGCGGTACGGCGGTGAGCGCCCAGGATCCGAACAGGCGAACCCCGGGCCACTGCAGCGGAGCGCATGCACTTAACCGCTAAGCCACGGGGCTGGCACCTCACCTGTCCACCTTTTAACCTTTGTCCTTGGCTATGACTCTCATCCTTTGTTGGATGATAATGGCCTGAAGGCTAGAGTTCTTCCAGGGGCCTGCAGCCCCCGCAACTCTGTGCCCAGGAAAGCGCCCTTATGACTTTGGACTTCTCTGTGGGGTGCGGAGTTCAATGTGTATATATTAATTCAGTTGCATTAATTATATCATGCAGGCATTTTACAATTTTTTCTTTGTATTATGAAATACACAATACAGATTCACTCTATGCCTCAACTCTTTTAACCTCTCTTTCATACTTTCCCTTCTTGCTCTCTCTGTGCCTCATTCTACACCATTTCTCTCATTCTAGCTTTCAGGTAACTCACTTTCTTCAGCTGTGTCCATCTGGTCTGCTGCTAAATGGATCAAGTGAATTTTAACTTCCAGTTATATTTTTCACTTCTGAAAGTTCTGCTTCGTTTTATTCAAAATTGTTTGCTCTTTTGTCATGTTTACAAGCATCTCTTGAAAAACATATGAAATTCACACTATATATTGGTTTTTTCAATTTTATATTGAAAGCAATGGTTCCTAGACTTGGATGTGCATCAGAGTCACCTGAGAACTTGTTCAAGCCCAGATTGCCGGGCCTCACCGCTGGAGTCTCCGACCCAGTAGGTCTGCAGTGGAGCCCAGGATCTGAATTTCCAACAAGTTCCCAGGTGATGCTCATGCTGCTGGTTTAGGGACTACATTTTGAGGACAATGACCTAACGTATTTGTAGGTGAAAGTTTCCTAGCCATCGTCGGTGCTCTCTCTCACTCACGGCACTCGCTCGCTCTCTCTCACGGTGCTTGTGTTTTTGTCGTGTTGCTTTGTTTTGACTAAGAGCTGCTCACTTTCCTTGGATCGTTTGGGGAGAGGATGGGGAGGGAAATATTTGGTTCCTGGGATAAAGGTGCATTTCTGAAGAGAGGGTTTGTGTTTGCTTTGCCAGATTTCTGGGTACACTACCAGCCCAGGACCATTCTAAATTAAATTCTTGGCTTGAGGTTTTTTGAAACTCCTAGTTAAGGTGACTTCAGCTGCATGATCCCATTAAGGATGGGTGACAGTTATGTTACTCAACAAGCAGTTTTGAGATGGGCGGTATCTCTACTGCCCAGTGTAGCAGGGGCAGTGTTATGTCTAGCTGAACTTTACGGTGAGTGGAGCCCTTTGACGTTCCAGGTTCATGGTGTGGGGAACAGTGAGCTCCCACTGGGAACAGGGAGCTACTGAGCTCCCACTCTAGGCCTTTTCTCCCACCCCGACTCTGCGGAGCTGTTGGTTCACCAGTTTATCTATTGCTGTTGGAACCAGGACAGGCTCAGCAAATGCCCTCAAGGTAAAAGGAGACTGCAGTGCCCTGCTTGCCCCTCTGTGTTCTCGGAGTTGCAAACATTCTCTCCTAATGTGTCATTTGTCTTTCAACTTTGTCTATAGTATTTTTTCAACATAGAGAAAATTAAGATTTGTGTAGTAAAGTCTAGGAATTATGTCCAATTTTCTTTGGCTTCTGGATTTTCTGGAAAAGGTTATTCTCCAATCAAGATTTTTTTATTTCTTAAAAATTTTCCCTAATAGTTTTATAAACCATGACTGTTTTATATTTATACAACTCTTGAGGCAGGAATCTAACTTTAATTTACACAAAATAGATGTTCAGTTGTTCCATATCTATGTATTGAATAATCATCTATGTATTGAATAATCTATCCGGGACCGGCCACGTGGCTTAGCGCTTAAGTGCGTGTGCTCCGATACTGGTGACCCGGGTTCGGATCCCGGGCACGCACCGAGGCACCGCTTCTCTGGCCATGCTGAGGCTGCGTCCCACATACAGCAACTAGAAGGATGTGCAACAATGACGTACAACTATCTACTGGGGCTTTGGGGCAAAAAAAAAAAAAAGGAGGAGGATTGGCAATAGATGTTAGCTCAGAGCCGGTCTTCCTCAGCAAAAAGAGGAGGATTAGCATGGATATTAGCTCAGGGCTGATCTTCCTCACACACACAAAAAAATAATAATAATAATGAATAATCTATCCCTTACCTACTGATTTAAAGTGTCATGTTTTCCGTGTATTAAATGCATATATATTTTTGATTATATTCTGGCACAATGAACTATTTGTCTATTCCTGATATAGTAACATGCTACTTTAATTACAGTAGCTCTTAAGGACATTTTAATATCTAAGACACATCTCCCCTCATTATTCTGTTTTTCAAACACTTCTTGTCAATTCTTACATAATTATTGTTCCAGATGAAATTTAAAATCAATTATTAAATTCCTTGAAAACTCCTTTGACATTCTGATTGGAAAGTATTATGTTTATCTATTGCTTTTGGAAGATTGACATTTTTATTCGATTTGAATCTTCCTATCTAGGAGAATGGTATGTCTTCTCATTCAGTTGGGGCCTCATTTTATGTTTATCAGTAAATTTGCATAGTTTTTTTAATATGTTTATATTTTTTTCTTTCTTGAATTTTTTTTAGTTCTCATTTTTGTGAATGGGATTTTCTTTTTCTTTTTTTTTTTTTAAAGATTTTTATTTATTTATTTCCCTCCTCCCCAAAGCCCCAGTAGATAGTTGTATGTCATAGCTGCACATCCTTCTAGTTGCTGTATGTGGGACACGGCCTCAGCATGGCCAGAGAAGCGGTGTGTCGGTGCGCGCCTGGGATCCGAACCCAGGCCACCAGCAGCGGAGTGCGCACACTTAACCGCTAAGCCATGGGGCAGGCCGGGGATTTTATTTTTCGTTTCGTTTCTAACTAGTTATGGCTGATTGGAAGCAAAGATATCAGTATGTAAATATTTATATTTTTTTACTGAAGTATAATTGACATATAACAGTATATTATTTTCAGGTTTAAAGTTGTATCTCTTAGATTTCTATGTATACAATCATATCTTATGTAAATATTGCTTCCTCTTCAATTTTTTCCCTCATTTTGTTTCCTAGATTTATTCCATTAAAGAGACTGCCCAAAGTTGTATTGAATAATACAAATAGTGAGCATGCTTGTCTTGTTCCAGATGTTGGTTAGAATGTGGTTATATTTTCAGAACTGTTTACTATTGATTTCTGATAAATACTGTTTAAAATATTTACGGAGAATTCTTTTATTTTATTAAACATTTTTATAATGGGTACAGAATTTTATTGAATATTTTATATCTATTGAAAAAATCAAATCACCACCAGTTATTTGGCTTTTATTTTTGATTTATTAGTGTAATATTTTTAGTTTTTTAATGTAGAAGTATCTTATCCAAAAATAAAGCCTATTTAGTTATTTTTATAATTTTAAAATTTACTACTTGATTGTATATGCTAAAACTTTTCTTACAATTTTGGTTATTTATTCTTATGCTATTGTTTTCTCATTAGGATATAGTATGTATCTGCATATAATTTATGTCAAGTTCATTTTGGATTGTTGCTCACCTTTGAATGAGATGAGCTCTCCCTGGACCAGTTATCTGTGAGAAGTGCTTGTCAGAGAGCAGGCAGGGTGACGTTCCTGGCTGGTGAGAATTCCTGAGACAGAACCTTGTGTGAGTGTTCTCTTAGACGTGACTTCTCCCTGGACAAGGGACATAAGCACTGCCCTCAGTTCATAAGGCTGAGCCCCCTTCCTCCCCTCCCACTTCACCAGGACACCAGTCTCTGCAATAGTGATCTATGTGATGGTTTATCCCGCGTCACCCTCCCAGCTTCCCAAAGATTCACATCAAACTAGGGCCAGGGACGTTCTATCAACCAGTCCTTAGGAATTATTAATTTTGCCCCTCAGGGCACACTATTTACTTCTGAGGATGATGATTTTATATCAGTCAGAGTCCAGTCGGGAAAACAGAACTCCACCAGTAATTTTAGCAGAGTGAATTTAATATAAGAACTTGATTAAACAGACACTAGAGGATAGAAAATGGGAAAAGGAACCCCTGGCTTGACATAGAGACAGTACCGCAGAAGGCAGCCGCCACTCCTAGTACTGGAGGAGTAAAGGGGACAGTTTGGGGTTATTACAACCTAGAAGCTTGGTGGGATGGGAGATGCAGACCTCTGAGGCGCTGGTTGTTGATATTTTAGAGGGGATAAGATGAGGCTGATGTTCTGGGAATGTAGAAAAACTAGAAACTGGAATCAACTGTTTCTGGAACCAACTGCCTCTACTGGAATGAACTCCAGCCCTGACATCTCTCCCCTCCTTCCCCCTACTGGAAGAATCTAGTAGGACAAATGTGATTTGCAGAGTCCCAGCAGCACAAAGCATGAGAGAAGGGCACTTGAGTTTGAGGCTGAGAGACAACAGCTTCATAAGCTGCTGTGTTCTCTGAGATGTGCGTTGGGGCACCCTTCCTCAGCATTTCCATTCTTCTGTTTGACCTTCGCTGTTGTTGGCAGCCCTTCCTCATAGGTTGTGGTTCAGAGTTATAGATGGCTCCTACTTTCATTGAAAATGGATTTTCCTTCTGTTTCTTATTCTTTTAATACCTTTCTATACACTTACTCTTCTAGCACTCTAGGGTGATTTTTGAGGAGAGGAAGGGCAATCTTCCACCTTTACTCCACCATTTAAAAACTTGAAGTTACAGATATGCTATTGGCTGTGTAATTTCCTTGAACACTTTCTTATCTCTCCCAGCTTTCTTTTCATCTGGGTATAGCATTTCGTTATGACTTTCTTTTTCTCGTGTCATTGAGAACATGACTGTTTATTCCACCCTAGTAATGCCTAATTGGCTATTGTTACTTAAACTTTCTTTTGATTTCTATAGCTAATAATTTTCAGAGATAGGTTTTCCTTCTAAGTTTTCAGAATGATGCTCTATATCCTCTGATGAGCAATAAAAAAGTATATATAGACACACACAGACACGCATATTAAACTCTTCCTCCTAGAATGAGAAAGAATCCATCCAATAATTGGTTTCTGCCAATTAACAGGGTGTGTAGATTTCCCTGGGCCCCAGGCATTGATCATTTTTATTTTGCTAGAATCTCCTTCTCATATATGTTCTAGAATTCAGATAGAAATTCGTTGCACACCCCAATCCTGAATGCTCAGCACTTATCAGTCAATGTCACTGTATGGTATTGAGATGGTGGAAGGATAGGGTGAACGGCTAGTTGTATGGCCTTTCCTCTCGGGATGCCAGAGGTTTTGACCCTTGATTGAACACTCTTTCCAATACTAATGTAAGGATCTGTTAGGAGGATACCTATATGAGATCCAAGGTAAATGAGAATTCAGCCTAGGTCTATGTACCAGGCCCATTACCTGTACCTCATTGTTGAGATTGCTTACTGAGTAATGAATAAACCAGTGTTGGTGAAATGAAGATGCACTTGAGAATGTGAGCCACATGTCTAACCAGCTGATGGCTTCCATGAGCCCACACCCACTCAACTTCGTCTCTAGTGACCCATCCTGAATGAATGACAAGTATATGGGAACATGTGCCTGGGTGTCATGAGACCTCATCTTTGCTGTTACTGTCTGTGCTATATTGCCGGTCCTGTATCCTTTTTTGTTTGTTTTGTTTTAAATTTTTATTTTGAAATAACTATAGATTCACCGAAAGTTGCGAAAAATTGTACTTGGAGGTCCCATGTACCCTTCAGTCAGTTTCTCTGGATGGTAACATCTTACGTAACTATAGTACAATGTCGCACCAGGAAATCAACAATCTACAGAGCTTATTCAGATTTTACCAGTTCCAAATGCACTTGTGTGTGTGTGTCTGTGTGTGTGTGGTAATATCCAAGTTTATCTCCTGTGTGGGTTTACGTAACCACCACCACAGTCAGGAGACAGAACAGTTCCATAATCATGAAGTCTCTCTCATGCTATCCCTTTGTAGCCTCCCCTCATCACTACCACCCCCAAACCTCTAGCAACTGTTAATCTATAATTTTGTTATTTTAAGAATGTTATATAAATGGAATGATGCAAAATGTAACATTTTGAGATTTTTTTTACTCAGTGTAATTTCTTAGAGATTTATCCAAGTTGTTGCATGGATCACTAGTTTGTTCCTTGTCATTGCTGAGTAGTATTCCATGATATGGGTGCCCCATGGGTTGTTTATCATTTACTCACTGAAGATCATCTGGGTTTTTTTCCAGTTTTCAGCTATTATGAATAAAACTGATATGAATGTTTGTGTGCAGGTTTTTGTGTGGACGTGTTTTCATTTCTCTGGGATAAATGCTCAGGAGTGTGATCATTGGTTGTATGGTAGTTGCAGGTTTAGTTTTATAAGAAATTGCCAAACTGTTTTCCAGAGCAGCTATACCGTTTAACATTGCCATCAGCAATGTATGAGTGATCCAGTTTCTCTGCATCCTCACCAGCATCTGGTGTTAATGCTGTTTTTTTATTTTAGCCATTCTAATAGGTGTATAACGGTATTTTGTTGTGGTTTTAATTTGCATTTCCCTGATGACTAATGAAACTGAGCAATTTTCCATGTGCTTGTTTGCCATCTGTATATCCTCTTCAGTAAAATGCTTGTTCATGTATTTCACCCATTTTTTGATGGGATTTTTTAATGATGAATTTTAAGACTTCTTTATATATTCCAGATATAAATCCTTTGTTGGATATGTGGTTTTCAAATATTTTCTCCCACTACATCGCTTGTTTTCTCATCCTCTTAATGGGGTCTTTCACAGAGCAGATGTTTTTAATTTTATTGAGGTCTAATATATTAAATTTTCCTTTTGTAGATCACACTTTTGGTGTGAAGTATAAAAACTTGAAGATTTTATCCTGTTATTTTTTTCTCAAAGTTCTATACTTTTACATTTTACACTTAGGTCTGTGATCCATTCATATCTTTTTTTCAAGGTAAGTAAATTTGGGGCTAAGTGAAGCCTATTGCGTCTCGTAAGTTATATTATCAATACCAGCCCCTAACTATTTTTGCAAGTAGAGCATATTGGGTGTCATCCATAATATCTTCTCTTTCCTCTTACCGCCAGTTCTCTGACATATAGGACTGATGTGATACATAAAAACCTATAGCTCCTGGCAACATTTTAGAGGCTACTAAGCTCAGAAATAATTTGCCATCTCTGGGGCAGGTGATTCTTTGATTCTTCTTTAATTTCACTTTTAGGACACCAAAAGCAAAAGTCGAGTCACAGTGGTTAGCACACCAGTTTTTCCCTTTTGAATGCAATACCAAAGCAGTATCTAGTTATCACCTACACTAATTCTGGCTCTCTATCAGAAAGTAGAGGAGTAGCTTCAAGCTGAGGATTAGATCTCTCTGATGTGCCATCCTAGCTACAATAATCAAGTCTTTAAACTTGAATTATTTGAAAACTGCTCCCCCATGCAGCAGGTGTCTTCTGCAGGGAGGCCAAGGAAATGGAGCAGAATCCTCTTTCTCTTCTCTCAGCTCTGCTCCCACCTGCTCATCAAAGCAGGAGGGTGGTAAGGGAGGAAAGTCTTCCTGGTCCTTTCCTAGGAGAGCATTGTGCTCTCTGGTCCTGGCAGAGTGTTAAAAGTTAGTCTTTATTTTGTGAGGCATTTCTGTTGATTCCTTGGAGATTCTTAATCTGTAGTTCTTTCAACTCAGGAGAATGCTTTTCTTTTGGTTTAATTTGTACAATACAGTAGAGTTAATTTTTTGTTAGCCAGCACACCTTATCTAGAGAAAACTTTTGATTTTTACAATTAAGCTTGTCTCCTTAAGGCAGATAAAGCAGTTGCTGATAATCACCTTTGGCAGATAGGATCTGTCAGAAACAGTCTCCCTTCAATGGAAAGAGGGATTGAGGAGAGGGAATCACCATAAGAGGGCTGGTATGGGGTATCCCTACTTTTTCAGATAGTGCTTGTAACAGCTATCTATTGCTTTGTAATAAATGACTCCAAACTTAGGCAATTTGGGCCGAGCTCATTGGGGTACCCTTCTGGTCTGTTCCCAGCTTGATTTCTCTTGGGAAGACTCACTCACATGTCTGGGGCAGCTGTGATGCTAGGGCCTCTCTCTGCGTGGTGTTTCATCGGCCAGCAGGCCAGCCTGGGCTTGTCCACCTGGTGGCAAAACGGTTCCCAGTAGCAAGAGAAGCAGCAGCAAGGCCTCTTGACATCTGGGCTTGGAACGCACACGATCTCACTTCTACTGCATTCTATTGTTCAAGGAAGTCGCAAGCACCCCAAATTGAAGAGGTGGAGAAATAGATCCTACCTCTTTTGGTTTTTTTTTGTGAGGAAGATCAACCCTCAGCTAACATCCATGCTAATCCTCCTCTTTTTGCTGAGGAAGACCGGCTCTGAGCTAACATCTGTTGCCAACCCTCCTCCTTTTTGTTCCCCAAAGCCCCAGTAGATAGTTGTATGTTGTAGTTGCACATCCTTCTAGTTGCTGTATGTGGGACGCGGCCTCAGCATGGCCGGAGAAGCAGTGTGTAGGTGCGCGCCCGAGATCCAAACCCGGGCCGCCAGTAGCGGAGCGCGGGCACTTAACCGCTAAGCCACGGGGCCAGCCCAGATCCTACCTCTTGATGAGTGGAGTTCAAATAATTTGTGGCCACATTTAGTAATTTACCACAGTGCTTTAAGACCTAAATGCCTCCTTCTCAACTCCCCCAGGGAACAAGCCAAGTAACAGAAAATAGGGGACCAGCAACAGCCAAAAGTCTGTAAGAGAGATCATGAACATCACCTCTGTGACCGCTTACCACCATCCCGAGTAAGAATGCCCAGACAGTGAAGCCCTGCTGCTTTGCGCCAGGACAGTGAGACTAGATAGATGGGCCACTTACATCTTTTGTCTTTGGTCCACAGTATCAAATAGGTCTTTTGTTTCCTTTTATAAGTACCACATTCGAAGACTTTTAATTTGGGCTCAGGAGAAGCGAAATAGGCTTTCTATAAACAGCCCAAACTGTTACCAAGACCATTTTGCAATGAAGTTCAAGTTCAACTACAAATACTGTGTGCAGATGCTATATATACACTGCACATTTGTGTGACACTCAGTGTGGGCAGAGGAGGTGTATAGAGCAGGATCACTATCTTCCATCCATGTTTTTTGAAATTTTTGAAATTTGGTGCCACAAATTCATTGCGCTTGAGTTTAAGAAGAGATTTGAGTTTTTCCTGACCTGGCATCCACAGCAAGAGACTTTTCGAAAAGACAAGTTTTGAGTGTACTGAAATGGACTTAATCTAATTTTCACGTGTACACTTGAAGGTTCAATGCAAAACAATAAGTATGATAAACATTTCAGCCGATTAGCCCAACTATTTAGGGCTGTTTATTTTTAAATGTTTGCCAGGTTTCAATAACATAAACATATCAGCTGGAAATGATACATTTCTACCCAGTTCCATCTACCCACTCAGATGGAAAAGCCAGCATATTTTTATAACTTAAAAAATCAGTTATTTTCCCAGGCAAATGCACTGGTGGAATTTTCAAGGCATTTTCCAACATTACACCTGCATACAGGAGAACAGAATAAGCTTCTTTGTGTCTCAAAAAGGGGGAAAACACCAACACTGAATACCTCTTGGCTTTTGCATAATGACACTATTTAGTATGATATGTATTTAAAATATAGATGTGAACCAGCATTTAGGCACATATCCAATATATAATCACTGACATTATTGCTGAAATAGCAATATAATGTGGTATAATATGATGATGGAAACTTGACCCATTTTGTCTAGATTTTGGTACTCTGCTGAATATTACCTATGCTTGTTTCTCTGGGTAGATGACAGACGTGCAAATGTTAAAAATGTGCAAATGTGCATGACAGGTGTGCAAATTGTTAAAAAAACATAGCAAGGGCACACTTTGCTCTTTTGGCCACAACATAGTAACATTTCATAGTGATCTTAGAAGGGAACTGTTTGGACACCTACAACCTTACCAGCTGAATTCATAAAGTATTTGAACATCTCCTCTTGTGGGCCACTGTTTGTGGGACTTCATAGTCTCCAGAAAGAACAGAATGCATTCAACACTACAGACGCTGAATTACCTTTATTCATTTTCCTTTAAGTAGCACTATATTCTTTAGATGCACAATTCTCATTTTTCCCAGGAAGATTTTTGTGAGTAGTGAATAGAAAGTTATTTATTTCCGGGTCTGCCTAGTGGTGTAGTGGTTAAGTTTGCGCGTTCTGCTACAGTGGCCCAGGGTTCACCAGTTCAGATCCTGGGCGCGGACCTACTCACTGCTCGTCAAGCCATGCTGAGGCGGCATTCCACACAGAAGAGCTACAACTCTACAACTATGATACACAACTACGAACTGGGGCTTTGGGGAGAAAAAAGAAAAAGAGGTACACTGGCAACAGATGTTAGCACAGGGCCAATCTTCCTTAAAAAATAAAAAAGTCACTTATTTCTGTTTTTTTTGTAAGGTATCAAGGTACAAAGGAAAAACATGGGCTTTGCTGTCAGACACCAACAATTTGGTTCAGAATCCACATGGCCACTTTCTAGCTGTTTAGTTACAAACCTCCTTGAACCTTAGTCTCTGTGTCTAAATAATCAGGACAATAGCCCCAACTATGCAGGTGGTTTGTGATAATTAGCAACAAGGTATGTAAATTTCTTAGAAGATAGGTATGTTATAAATAGTAGATATTGTTATAATGGTACTTTGCATAGTTAGAACATGTCTATATTTATGTCTGTAGTTCATCTTTGAGTTATGTACTTGGAAATTTTCTTTTACTATATAAAACATTTAGTTTATACATTGAACTAGTTCTCACATTCTGTTAGGCACATCAGTATTCCTGATAACGGCGTAACCAGCAGCACTTACATCAATTGGACATCTATGTGGGTTCTGGGGCACTGAGGTCTGTGGCATGGTGGACTGTGTGGTCCACTCTCTACATGCTGTCAGGACACATACTTTTTTTTTTTTTTATTGATGTTTTAATAGCTTTTAACATTGTGAAATTTTGGGTTGTACATTTTTGTTTGTCCATCACCATATATATGTCTCCCTTCACCCCTTGTGCCCACTCCCCACCCCCATTGCCCCTGGTAACCACAATACAGTTTTCTCTGTCCATGAGTTGGTTTATATTCCACACATGAGCGAGATCATACAGTGTTTGTCTTTCTCCTTCTGGCTAACTTCACTTAACATAATACCCTCCAGGCCCATCCATGTTGTTGCAAATGGGACCATTTTGTCTTTTTTTATGGCTGAGTGGTATTCCATTGTATATATACACCACATCTTCTTAATCCAATCGTCAGTTGTGGGACACTTAGGTTGCTTCCACTTCTTGGCTATGGTGAATAATGCTGCAATGAACATAGGGGTGCATAAGCCTCTTTGGATTGTTGATTTCAGGTTCATTGGATAGATTCCCAGTAGTGGGATGGCTGGATCACAGGGCATCTCTATTTTTAATTCTTTGAGGAATCTCCGTACCGTTTTCCATAGAGGCTGCACCAGTTTGCTCTCCCACCAGCTGTGTATGAGGGTTCCTGTTTCTCCACATCCTCTCCAACATTTGTGGTTTTTTGTCTTGGTGATTATAGCCATTCTAACGGGCATGAGGTGATATCTTAGTGTTGTTTTGATTTGCATTTCCCTAATGATTAATGATGTTGAACATCTTTTCATGTGCCTATTGGCCATCTGTATATCTTCTTTGGAGAAGTGTCTGTTCATTTCCTCTGCCCATTTTTTGATCGGGTTGTTTGTTTTTTTATTGTGCAGTTGTGTGAGCTCTTTATACATTATGGAGATCAACCCCTTGTCAGATGTATGTTTTGCAACTATTCTCTCCCAGCTGGTGGGTTGTCTCTTCATCTTGATTCTGGTTTCGCTTGTCTTGTAGAAGCTCTTTGATCTGATAAAGTCCCACTTCTTTATTTTTTCTTTACACTAGTCTGGGTAGGCATGTCATCCAAAAAGATTCCTTTGTGACCAATGCCAAATAGTGTGTTGCCTATATTTTCTTCTATGAGTTTTATAGTTTCAGGTCTACCTTCAGGTCTTTGATCCATTTTGAGTTAATTTTTGTGAATGGCGATAGCAGATGGTCCACTTTCATTCTTTTGCATGTGGCTGTCCAGTTTTCCCAACACCATTTATTGAAGAGACTTTCCTTTCTCCATTGTATGTTCTTAGCTCCTTTGTTGAAAATTAGCTGTCCGTATATGTGTGGTTTTATTTCTGGGCTTTCAATTCTGTTCCATTGATCTGTGTGTCTGTTTTTGTACCAGTACCATGCTGTTTTGATTACTATTGCTTTGTAGTATGTTTTGAAGTCAGGGATTGTGATGCCTCCTGCTTTGTTCTTTTTTCTTAGGATTGCTTTAGCTATTCGGGGTCTTTTGTTGCCCCATATGAATTTTAGTATTCTTTTTTCTATTTCTGTGAAGAATGTCATTGGGATTCTGATTGGGATTGCATTGAATCTGTAGATTGCTTTAGGTAATATAGACATTTTAACTATGTTTATTCTTCCAATCCACGTGCATGGGATATCTTTCCATTTCTTTATGTCATCATCGATTTCTTTCAATAATGTCTTGTAGCTCTCATTGTATAGGTCATTCACCTCCTCGGTAAGATTTATTCCTAGGTATTTTATTCTTTTTGTTGCAATTGTAAATGGTATTATCTTTTTGAGCTCTCTTTCTGTTAGTTCATTATTAGCATAGAGAAATGCAACTGATTTTTGTAGATTGATTCTGTACCCTGCAACTTTGCTGTAGTTGTTGATTATTTCTAACAGTTTTCCAAAGGATTCTTTAGGGTTTTCTATATATACAATCATGTCATCTGCAAATAGTGAGAGTTTCACTTCTTCGTTACCTATTTGGATTCCTTTTATTCCTTTTTCTTGCCTAATTGCTCTGGCCAAAACCTCCAGTATTATGATGAACATGAGTGGTGACAGTGGGCAGCCCTGCCTCATTCCTGTTCTCAGAGGAATGGCTTTCAGTCTTTCCCTGTTGAGTATGATGTTGGCTGTGTGTTTGTCATAAATAGCCTTTATTATATTGAGGTACTTTCCTTCTATTCCCATTTTGTTGAGAGTTTTTGTCATAAATGGATGTTGTATCTTGTCAAATGCCTTCTCTGCGTCTATTGAGATGACCATGTGGTTTTTATTCTTTGTTTTGTTGATGTGATGTATCACGTTGATTGATTTGCGGATGTTGAACCATCCCTGCGTCCCTGGTATAAATCCCACTTGATCATGGTGTATGATCTTTTTAATGTATTGCTGTATTCGGTTTGCCAATATTTTGTTGAGGATTTTTGCATCTATGTTCATCAGCGATATTGGCTTGTAATGTTTTTTCTTTGTATTGTCTTTGTCTGGCTTTGGTATCAGGGTGATGTTGGCCTTGTAGAATGATTTAGGAAGTGTTCCATCTTCCTCTATTTTTTGGAATAGTTTGAGAAGGATGGGTAGTAAATCTTCCTTGAATGTTTGGTAAAATTCACCGGAGAAGCCATCTGGTCCTGGACTTTTATTTTTTGGGAGGTTTTTGATTACTGTTTCAATCTCTTTACTTGTGATTGGTCTATTCAGATTCTCCATTTCTTCTTGGTTCAGTTTTGGGAGGTTGTATGAGTCTAAGAATTTACCCATTTCTTTTAGATTGTCCAATTTGTTGTCATATAATTTCTCATAGTATTCTCTTATAATCCTCTGTATTTCCGTGGTATCCATTGTAATTTCTCCTCTTTCATTTCTAATTTTATTTACTTGAGCCTTTTCTTTTTTTTTCTTAGTAAGCCTGGCTAAGGGTTTGTTGATTTTGTTTATCTTCTCAAAGAAAACTCTTTGTTTCATTAATCCTTTCTACTGTTTTTTTGGTCTCAATTTCATTTATTTCTGCTCTGATTTTTATTATTACTCTCCCTCTGCTGACTTTGGGCTTTGTTTGTTCTTCTTTTTCTAGTTCTGTTAGGTGTAATTTAAGATTGCTTATTTGGGCTTTTTCTCGTTTGTTAAGGTGGGCTTGTATCGCTATGAGTTTCCCTCTCAGGACCGCATTTGCTGCATCCCATATGGTTTGGTATGGCATATTTTCATTTTCGTTTGTTTCCAGATAGTTTTTGATTTCTCCTTTAATTTCATCAATGATCCATTGGTTGTTCAGTAGGATGTTGTTTAATCTCCACATTTTTGTCACTTTCCCAGTTTTTTTTTCATGGTTCATTTCCAGTTTCATAGCATTATGGTCTGAAAAGATTCTTGTTATGATTTCAATTTTCTTAAATTTATTGAGGCTTGCTTTGTTTCCCAACATATGGTCTATCCTTGAGAATGTTCCATGCGCGCTTGAGAAGAAAGTGTAATCAGCTGTTTTTGGATGGAGTGCTCTGTATATGTCTACTAGGTCCATCTCGTCCAGTTTTTCATTTAAGTCTACTGTTTCTTTATTGACTTTTTGTCTGGATGATCTATCCATTGATGTAAGTGGGATATTAAGATCCCCTACTATTATTGTGTTGTTGTTAATGTCTCCTTTTAGGTTTGTTAATAGTTGCTTTATGTACATTGGTGCTCCCATGTTGGGTGCATATATATTTAAAAGTGATATGTCTTCTTGGTGGAGTGTCCCTTTTATCATTATATATTTCCCTTCTTTGTCTTTCTTAACCTGTTTTATCTTGAAGTCTACTTTGTCTGATATGAGTATGGCAACACCTGCTTTCTTTTGTTTCCCATTAGCTTGGAGTATTGTCTTCCATCCTTTCACTCTGAGCCTGTGCTTGTCTTTAGAGCTGAGATGTGTTTCCTGGAGCCAGCATATTGTTGGGTCTTGCTTTTTAATCCATCCTGCCACTCTGTATCTTTTGATTGGAGAGTTCAATCCATTTACATTTAGGGTAATTATTGATATATGAGGGCTTAATGTTGCTGTTTTGTCACTTATTTTCTGGTTCTTTTGCGTTTGCTTTGTTTCTTGTCCCATTTGTTTCAGACTGCCAATTCAGTTTGGTTGTTCTGTCTTATGACTCTTCTAGTTTTCTCTTTGTTTATCATATGTGATTTTGTTTTGATTATTTGTTTAGTGGTTACCTTGAGGTTTGTGTAAAAAATCTTGTGTATGAGATAGTCCATTATCTGATGGCCTCCTGTTTCCTTATACTAAGTCAATTCAATCGCTTTCCTCTTTCCCTTCTAAGTTGTTCTTGTTATACCTTATTCTATCTTGTGTTGTGGCTGTGTGTTTACAGTGATGAGGTTAAATTTATCTTTGGTGGATTCCTTCCTTTGATCTTTGATTTTGGTATTTAAGTGGTTGCTAACCTATTCCGGTAAAGACCTATTTTTCTGAGTTTATCTATCTATTTTTCTCCTTGCTCCAAGCTTTGTATTCCCTTTCTCTTCTTTGTTTCAGGCCTGAGGGCCTTCTTGAGTATTTCTTGCAGTGGGGGTCTTGTGGCCATGAACTCCCTTAGCTTTTGTTTATCTGGGAGAGTTACTATTTCTCCATCATATTTGAAGGATATTTTTGCTGGATAGAGTATTCTTGGCTGAAAGTTTTTGTCTTTCAGTATTTTGAATATATCATTCCAGTCTCTCCTAGCCTGTAAAGTTTCTGTTGAGAAATCCACTGAGAGCCTGATGGGAGTTCCTTTGTACCCTATTTTTTGTTTCTGTCCAGCTGCCCTTAATATTGTTTCTTTGTCATTGACTCTGGCTAGCCTTACCACTAGGTGTCGTGGTGAAGGCCTTTGTCTGTTAATATATATAGGTGACCTGTTGGCTTTGCTTACTGGTATTTCCTGCTCCTTCCCCAGATTTGGGAAATTCTCAGCTATTATTTCCTTGAATAGGCTCTCTGTTCCTCTTTCCTTCTCTTCTCCCTCAGGAATACCTATAATTCTTATGTTACATTTCCTAATGGAGTCAGATATTTCTCAGAGACTTTCTTCATTTCTTTTTAGTCTTAGTTCTCTCTCCTCTTCCATCTGGAGCATATCTGTATTTCTATCCTCTAAAATGCTAATTCTTTCCTCCCTATTATCAGCTCTGTTCTTTAAAGATTCCAGATTCTCCTTTATCTCCTCCACTGTGTTCTTCATCTCCATCAGCACTGATTGGTTTTTCATTATGATTTCAATCTCTTTTGTGAAGAAACTCCTAATCTCATGAATTCTTTGTCTGTGTTGTCTCATATTTCACTGAGTGTTTTTATGATAGCTATTTTGAAATCTCTGTCGTTTAGGTTATGGATTTCTGTGTCTTCAGGGTTGGTTTCTGGGTGCTTGTCATTTTCCTTCTGGTCTGGTGATTTCATGTATCTTTGCATCGTGGTTCCTGCATTGGCTTTGTTTTTCCTCATCCTGGAAATCTCTGGTTGCAGTTTCCACCCGCCACCACTGTGTGGGGGTAAAGGGCTGTGTAATCTGAGCACCCTGTGCTCTACTGCAGTTTTTCGCTGAGATCGCGGGTTGCTTGGTCTGGTCTGGTCGGCTGAGCTGCAGGGTCCGCTTTGCGGGGCAGTGGGGGGCTCTCTCTTTTGCCCACTAGGTCCCTGGCATGGGGGGCTTCTCGTTCGCCTCTCATTATCTGCCCTCTGGGGTGCTCCCATAACAGTTCTGAGTCCTCTGTGTGGGAGTTTCCCAGTGGCTGAGAGAGCCCGAAGAGCTAGGGTTTCCCCACAGAGGGCCGCCCCTCCCCCCTCTCTGGGAGCCTTGCGGACCGGGATCACTGATCTGATGGGGAGGGAGAGGAGTTCTCCTTACCTCTCCCCACCTCCTCCCGGGGCCCAGCACGTTCTACTCTCAGATGTGCCGCAGTGTGGATCCTTCCGATCCTGCTTTTCACTGTCTAGGATTCCATTGTTGGAATGTGACTGTTCCTTTTGTTGTATCTTATCGGGGGAAGAGTTTACGGGAAAGCTCACTCCAACATGACACTGACGTCACTCTCTATACTTTTGTTTTTTAAATTATAAACTATAGTTCATAATATTTACCCTGACTAGCCCATAGAACACTTTATGATGAAATATGACCACTTTTTAAAATATTGTTTTAGATGCTATTTTAAATTATTTTTAAATTGTTTTTAATTATTTAAAAATGATAGTCTAAATGTTATAATTTTAGATACCTCATATAAGTAGAATTATGCAGTATTTGTCTTTTTGTAACTAGCTTATTTTACTTAGCATAATGCCCACAAGGTTCATGTATATTGTTGCATATGGCAGGATTTCCTTCTTTTTTAAGGCTGCATAGTATTCTGTTGTGTGTATATACTACATTTGCTTTATCCAGTCGTCCATTGATGGACATTTAGGTTGTTTCCACATCTTGGCTTTTGTGAATAGTGCTGCAGTAAACTTAGGAGTGTTAATATATCTTTGAGATCCTGATTCCAATTTTTGGGGATATATACCCAGACGTGGGATTGCTGGATCATATGGTAGTTCTATTTTCAATTTTTTGAGAAACATCCATACTGTTTTACATAGTAGTGCACCAATTTATATTCCCACCAACAGTGTACAAGGGTTCCAATTTCTCCACATTCTTGCCAATACTTGCTACCTTTGGGTTTTTTTTTTTTTTGTCTTTTTTGTGCAGAAGACCAGCCCTGAGCTAACATCTGATGCCAAGCCTCCTCTTTTTTGCTGAGGAAGACTGGCCCTGGGCTAACATCCACGCCCATCTTCCTCTACTTTATATGGGATGCCGCCACAGCATGTCTTGATAAGTGGTGTGACAGTGCGAGCTTAGGATCCAAACCTGTGAACACTGGGCTGCCAAAGCGGAGCGTGCGCACTTAACCGCTGCGCCACCGGGCGGCCCCCTTTTGGTTTTTTGATAATAGTGAAACTCATAGAAACAGAGTAAAATGGTGGTTATCAGGGACTAGGGGGAAGAGGGAATGGGGAGTTGTTGTACAACAACATTGTTGTACAATGATGTTTCAGTTATACAAGATGAATAAGTTCCAAGATCTGCTGTAAAACATTGTGCCTATAGTTAACAATACTGTATTGTGCACTGGAAAATTTGTTAAGAGGGTAGATCTCATGTTAAGTGTTCTTACCGCAATAAAAGAAATGTCATTATTACATCAATTTATTTTAAATTATTTAAAATGTTAGTACATTTGTCAAAAACCCATAAAATGCACAACACCAAGAGTGAACCCTAATGTAAACTATAGACTTTGGGTGAAAATGATGAGTCAGTGTAGGTTCATCAGTTGTAACAAATGTACCACATGGTGCAGGATGTTAACAGCGGCGAGGCTGTGCATGTGTGGGGACGGGGGTATGTGGAAACTCTGTACTTCCTGCTCAGTCTTGTGAACCTAAAACTGCTCTAAAAAATAAAGTCTATGTTTTAAAAATGTTATTAGCACATCAATTCCTTGGTTCCACCCATGTCAGAGTATCATACTGAACTCTAAGTAAAGTTCTCAAGGAGACTAATGTAGGCAATATTTTATGTACAATCCCCTTCCTGGATCCTACTTCCTTTCGAGCCACTGCACCATTTTTCTACTCTCTTTCACGGTGTAATTTGCCAAATGGTCTCCTCCTGTTCTGCTTAAACCCATTCTACTGACAAGGCCAACAATGATTTCCACCCGGCTAAACGCATTATTGATTTTCAGTGGTTATCTTCTTTGCTACAGGTAGTAGCACCTGTCACAGCTGATCGGTCCATCCTTGAAACATTTCCTTCATTTGGCTTTCAGCTTACAACACGTTCCTGGTTTTCCTCCGACTTTTGCAAGTTCTGCCTCGTTTCCCTCCTTCTTCATGTTGGAGTGCTCAGAGCAAAGTCCTGGGACCTCTCTGCGTTTCACCCTTTACTCACCTCCCTTGAGAATCTCATGCAGTTTTATGGCTTCAAATTTCAAATTTAAATCTCCAGTTCTGGACACCCCGCTGAACTACAGACTGGTAAATCCAACTGCCTACTTGGCCCCTCCACTCGGGTGTCCAGCAGACATCTCTAACTTACCAGACCCCAAAGTGAACTGATGAGCTCTGCCCCTTCTCCCAGCCCTGCTCCAATTCCACTCTTTGCTGTCTTTCCAAAACTCAGACTGGAGTCACCCTTGACTTCTCCTTGTCTCACAGCCCACATCCAACCCATCAGGAAATCTTGTTGAGTCTACCTAAAAAATACGTCTAGAATCCATTCATTTGTCACCACCTCCACTGCTCTCAATCTGGTTCAGCCACTCTCTTATTTCACCTGGATTGTTGCAATAATCTCCTAAGTGACCTCCCTACTTCCACTCCTGCTGTCTTGAAACGTCAATTGGATAATGTCATTCCTTTACTTAAAACCTTCCAATGGCTCCCATCTCAGAATGAAAGGAAAGTCTTCACAAGGATCTACAAAGGCCATAGAGGATCTGCCTGCCCCCACCCCTTTCCCCTACCGAACTGCACTTACCTTTCTAACCTCATCTCCTACTAGGGCCCCCTTGCTCTCTCTGCTTCAGCCACACTCACTCCTTTTTCCTATTTCTCAAATACTCCAAATATGCTCGCACGTAGGGCCTTTCCCCTCGCTCCTCCCTCTTCCCGCGCCCTTCTTGCCCCAGATATTCACACCTTGCCATAGATATTCATATGGCCCCCTTCTCGCCTCAAGAATATATTCAAATATCCCCTTCTCAACGAGACTTTCCTTGACCAAATTATCTAAATTGCAGCCCTCGGCCTTCATCCTCCTTCCCCACTTCATTTTATTCCAAAGCACTTATCACCTTCTTATTAGATACTTCGTTTCACTCTTTGCCTGTCTCCCCCAGCTAGAATATAGCCCAGGAGACTTTTAAATGTACCTGATTTTTTCCCCCTGTGCTATATCCTTAGTGGCTAGAACACATAGTGGACATTCAATTAATATATGAATGAATGAATCTGTGAATGAAGCATACATTTCCTTGACTGTAGTGATAGTCTTTCCTCATGCAAATGAGAGATAAGCATGTAACTGTGCTCTGGAAAACGTTGCCAATTATAAAAAGATTTGAGTCAAAATCTCTAGAATGATTATTGCTGTAAATATAACCAACATATTATGTTACAGCTTGAAATTTAAAGTAAACATTATTTTCATCAGAAAGAAAGGTAGTTATTTGCATGAAGCCCTTGCTCACCTAGGTCTTGAAGGGTAATTAAAGGGGCACATGCAATATGTCTGGAGAACCTGAAAGGCATGATAAGTCTTATTTTTGAGTCTATGGCTTGATTATATCAATTTGTCATCCTTCTACTTTTATTACTCACTGAATGAAAAATGAGCTGAAACATTTTTTACCATCCCTTGCATTTAGGAAGTTTTTAAATTTAGTAAGAAATGTGTCTTAATTTTTCAAAGCTCTTTATAAGTGTAGAATTCTTAATTTTATGTAACTTGAGTTCAGAATGGAATTTCAATGATGCTATTAGGGTTGGAGGCAATATGTTCTAGTGGAAAGGAATTTTTGTTTGTTTGTTTTGGGTTTTTCTCCTTCTGCCTTTGCCGATAATTTTCTCTGAAATTTCGAGGAACTCCCATCACTTTTCTGTTTTCAGGTTGCAAAATATGAAAAAGAAAAACTATTCTTTTATACGAATATTGTCATATTTTATAAACTGATGTTGAGAAAGGTAAAAATATTTTAAAATCTGAGGAAGAAATTTACAATTTATTGTAAAGTGCTATTGTGTATTCAGCATGTGAATGGAGAGGTAGTGTTTAGGACTGGCAGTGTGAACACAGCGATCAAAGACTTCTGTGAGGCACATCTCCACGGTGAAGCCCAGATCCATCTCTATATTTGTATACTCTAAAAACTTTGTTATACAAATGCAAGATATTATATTATTATTAAATTAAATTAGTTATCCTTTTTACTTTAGAAGAACTCCTTGATAGTCTAATGCACCTGAAGATCTAGAAAGCTCTTTCTGGTATATTAATCTGTGGTTGAGAGGATCAAGAGTTTTAATGAATCTATTGGTCTAAATTTTGTGACAGCATTTTTGACTGTGAGATTTACACATGTCTAACATGTTATTATAATGCAATGGTATTTCTCTTTCCATACTTTACACAAGGATCCACAAGACTGGAATCTGCCCAAAGTCACATAGCTGGTAAGTGAAAGAATGGAGATTCCAAATTA
This sequence comes from Ceratotherium simum simum, assembly GCF_057802395.1. Lineage (NCBI taxonomy): Eukaryota > Metazoa > Chordata > Mammalia > Perissodactyla > Rhinocerotidae > Ceratotherium > Ceratotherium simum. The sequence goes on along the minus strand of NC_141939.1, from coordinate 11,499,395 downwards.
AGCCTCTTGACTCCTTTCCCATTCTGTTCCCATTACTCACTGCAGGGATGGTTCAGGTTGCTGGCAGTGGGACATATTACAGTGCTATTAATATTGATAAATATTATCCCATTGGGTTTTTTTCTATCAGAAATTAAATATTTAAAGAGAGGAAACTCAACGGAATTAACATTCACTCATGGGTGTTCTCGAAAAAGCACCTCTTCAAATCCTTCAAGAGAAATGAACATAGATCTCATTACACAAATGTGCAAATTCCAACTAAAATGTTTTAAAAGCACCTCATGCTTGAGAATGTTAACAGAAAACGTGATTGTACTATAAAATCTGATACCACGTATCTTCAAATCTCCCATTGCTTGGTAGAAAATAGGCACTCGAGAACTGTTTTTGAATGTACAAATGAAGAAATGCGAGTCTTTCTGTACTCATCATTAGCATAGATGTATCTTTTCAACGTGTTAGCCTATGTTGTTAGTTACCTTTGCATAAGTGCGTATCTTGTCTTCCTTTCTTGAGGGCAGGAACACTGTCCTGTTCTTATTTCCTGTTCTATCCTGCACTGCAACATCCCCTTCAGTGTCCCCAAACCTTCAGTAGAGAATATTATGTAAAATGGTTTTGGATAGTAACGGAGGAAGGGGGCTGCATCTATGAGGGAGGAGGTTCTGAGGGAGCTGCTAAGCCACAAACCAGCAGACAGCGAGAAGACTTGAGAACTGAAATGGAAATAGGAATCCGGACTCCTTCCTCCTCTCTTCAGAATCCTTGGACATAGGGGAGAGCACTGAGTGTCCCATAACATATGTGGTGGGGGTTCTAGTCATTTTATCTACATATTAAAGGGTGGGGTGACCCTAGTGGGCTAGAATACTGGACTTCATTCAGTTTGCATTTGATTGCTGCCTATTTTGGATTACAATCCTTTTACAGGCAGAGCCTTGCTTGTGTAACTAGTTTTGTAAACCATCGTGACCGTCACCACGTGAACTGGAGTCCCGCCTGTCTCAGCAGTGCCAGACACCTGTTGTGTGACTTGGTTCTGAGTCCTGCTCATTTGCAGAGACACAGTCCTTCTCAGAGGAAACAAACCTACATGATATTTTAACCAAGAAAAAAGAAATATTGTTTTGCTTGACCTTTGACTTGAACAAAAGTGCTAGTGGTGGAGTGTTTATCACGGCCCTGTGGGCTCATAAGGGGGTCTGGCTCCACCCAAAAGGGCCGGATTTAAATGAATGACTGAACACCAGAAGAGCCAAAACTCTGGGTCTCAATATTCTGACATATTTTGGAAATGGGTAGAAAATTAAATCATCAGTAAAGGAAGCATACTGACAGAAGTATTTTTAAACGACTTTTTTGAATTGAGTAAATTGGCTAAATTCACTGGAGCTTTCTGAATAATGAAGACACGTATTATAGTTGACACCAGTAGGCTGTTTTTCCACATCCCTGTTCTTTCCTCTTCTCTCTCTTGATCTTGCTTCCTTTTACTTACCCTTTTGTTCTCTTTCTCGTTCACCGAGTAATAAGAAATAAACTGATGTCAATAAAACTTGCCTCTTATCTCATCTGCTTGATCAGTGTGTGTTCTCTCCTGATCAGTGAGTCTGTAGGTGTAAAATTAGCTGTAAAAACCCCTTTCTCATCAGTTCATTCTGAAAAGCTTCCTTTTCCCGTGCTTAGGCCAAGATATGGATATTATTTAAGTTTACATAGGCTGAGAAGTAGCTATTATCTCAGTTTGACAGTAAAACGCTTGATTACTTCCTGAAATATCTCTTTAAATCAAGAATCCTCCTAATAAAAAACTTTTAAGAAAATTCTTTTAATTGCAGAATGTGGAATTAACCAGCCTGCAGATACCACTCAGGCCTCTCTTGGGCTCAATTCTGAAATGTCCCCTTTCTCCTCCCTGAATGCCACAGAACTGGGGAATGCAGGTGCAGTGAATAAGGGCCAAGGTGTTTGCTTAAAGGTGAGAATCCTGGGTCCTGCCTCCAGCTCAGCATATAACCAGATGACCTAGGAAGGAGCACTGGTTTTCTCTCTGCTTGTGATCCAACATAAAGCTCATTATAGGACAAAGAGAGCAAAATGCTTTGAAATAAAGTTGCTTACGGAAGTTCCAAGTACGGTTGTCCATTTGGATTATATTTCTCCGTTTGGGGCATTTAAACTTAAAGAAGAAAGCCAACCACTTACAGAGGGTCAGAGTGAAAATTCCCAGGCTTTTTTTATGTTGCTGCACCAAACATTTCCATTTTATAGGGGTTTGATAATGGCATATTCTTTCTCCGTTTCTAGGTCTGACAAATTCTTCCATGGTCTTTGCTGCATTTAGGATCTGGGCCCACAGCACTCACACTGGCAGATTTCTCACGCAGGGGTTTGCTCACCTCACTGTGAGTAGGGGATCGCATTCCATTTTAGATGTTACCGTCTGAGTGTAATCAGCAGACGGAAGCACGCTTGATTCTTGCTGAAGGGCTTGTGACCAGTTTAGTGAGATAACACTGATGCGTTAATTCTGCCTCAGCCACTAATTTATAAAACCTCACGCTCCTGCACCTTGAACTCTTCTTTCGTAGGTATAGTCATCCTGCCACCCGCCCACAGACCTAGAGAAATTGTTATTGTTGTTGAGGCAATAAAAGCTCCCTTGGGTATATTTGGCGTTTTTTCTTTACACATATGCATGCAAATGTGATCTTTCCTTATCTAGTGTAAAATATTCTCCACGGCATCCATGTTAACTAGAGTATGTGAAAATAAGAAGTAAAATATTCATGACATAAAGCGTACAGCCCTTAATTTTTAAATATTTTGGCATATTTTTGTGAATTTTAACAATGAGATCAATTCCTTGCTGCAAGTCAGAACGTCCCTTCTCATCGAGTACCCGGGACAGGGCAGCTCCTCCCCTTCTTCCTTCACCCACTGGAACGACTGCTGCACGTGGCAGGGGCCAACTCTGTTTGGTTTACCAGAATTGTGCCCGGCATTTTGAATGAGTGAACCCAGAATACACCTTAGAATGAAGCTTACGCTTTTCTCAATTTAGGGACAAAATTCCTGTCTTATGCCAGCACCTAGCTGACTGGGTTCAGACACCACCCACAGACCACACATGTGATGGGAAGTAAAATTTTTCCCAACTCCAAGAGGTTGCTCTGGAGATTGAAAAAGGAAAAGAACTTAAAAAAAAACCCGAAAAACACGTATTTTCCCTTTATTTACAGAAACTAGTGTTGGAGGAGCCCCACTAAAGGAGAAACTCTCAGTTTAGGGGTTCTCCCAGTGGTGTTAAAGGGTGGAGACTAGATAGTGAGCTGTTCATTTGGCAGATCACCTTAGTGAATTTTTGAAAGTAGAAAGGCAGGTCTGCTGCTTAGCATAGCGTCCACTTAGGTGCGAAGCTTATCTGAGGCAGAGAATAAATTAGCGTGACTTGGAATGTTGGCAGCCAGCAGCCAATGAGGAGAGGAAAGGCAGCAGGGATGCCTGAGAGGGAAAGTTGGGTTGAAAAGATACCAACAAGTTGGCCCAAAGGGATAAACTTGGCCTTCTCCGTGTTATGGGATGACAACAGCTTTTTTTTTTTTTTTTTTGGTTAGGAAGATTCGCCCTGAGCTAACATCTATGCCAATCTTCCTCTTTTTTGTATTTGGGTCACCTCCTCAGCATGGCTGATGAGTGGTGTAGGTCTACACCCAGGCTCCAAACCCACAAATCTGGGCCACTGAAGCAAGTGCACCAAACTTAATCACTATGCCATGGGGCCGGCACCTGACAACAGCTTTTGAGGATAGCTATGTCAGGCACTAATTCACTCAGCAGATATTTATTGAGTACCTATTACATGTCAGGCCCTATGTTAGGCACCAGGATACAGCAATTATTTAAAAAAAGGAAAAGACAAAATCCTCACCTTCCTTGGACTTAACTTCTAGTTGGGAGCAGGATGTTATCTAAATAAATGCACATGGATTATGAGTTATGATTAGGATCAGGAAGAAAATGAACAATGAGGGGACCTTCTCTAAATTGGGGAAAAGGGTGGAACAAGGGAAGCTTTTCTGATGAAGTGACTTCTGAGCTTAGGGATAAAGAATGAGTAAGGGTTATATACGCAGGATGTGGAGGGAAGAACATTTCAGAGAGATGGGGATGGGAAAGAGCAACAGGCACACAGCTAGAGCAGAGGGAGCAAGGGGGAGAATGGCACCAAATAGTCATCGGGTCAGATGGGAGTGAGATCATACAGGGCCTTGTAGGTTCTGCTAAAAATGTTTTACTTTAGTCTAAGTGAAATGGAAACTTATGAAAGCTTTTAAATAAGGGAGGGGCTGGATCCAATTTGAGTTTCTAAAGGCTCACTGTGGCTACTTCATGGAGAATAATTGGAAGGGGACAAGAATAGGATGATGCAACAGGCAAGAATGATGGCACGTGGGCTGGGGGGTGGCCGTGGAGACAGAGAGAAGGCTTGGGGGTACCCATGTGTTCCTGCATGACCGACTAGAAACACATCAGATGAGCTGTCCTACAGCCTTACAACTTCTGCAGCATCTCCCCTACGTGATCTGATGAGGTACGCAGTACGCCAGTCTCTGACACGCTGATTAGAGGAGAGACAGAAGGCATGAGCCCAGTCATCTGAGGTGGTACTCAACACCTTTTCAGGAACCAGCCGCCTTTTACTGCCATTTTCCAGACTAGCATGTGTGGGTGTGGTTTCCCAGCAGCCCACAGCTAGCCGCTCCCTTCCCTTCATGCATCAGGGTTCCCTTGCAGGATTGGCACAGAAAAGTCCAAAACATCCCACAGTGAGAATCTGGAGTTGAAGGCAGGGAGAAGATAGAGCGAGGCTGGGAAAAGACCCTGCTAATAGAAGGAGAAATGTAAATGAAAAACACTTACCAAGAGATGCCTTTTATAGCATCTACATTATTATACCAACAGAAGTAAATTGTATTTTGATTGTGGCCGGTTGAAACCCACATCCTACATGTAGGAGGTATATAATCAGTTTAATCAGCTGCTGATCCCAGGACAATTTCATCCCAGTGTACTGGGAGAGTGCAAATAACATAGAGTTTATTCCATTCTTCTTAGTAATTTAAATGTCACTTTGTTAAATGAACTTGAAGACAGATTTGCATTACTTGAATGCAGGGTTTCCAATAATAATGTAACACTTTTTTTTTCCTTCCAGTACCAAGGCAATGGCTTAATATAAAAAGCAAGCTGTTAAATTCAAAATATTTCCCCAAATGAATGTCTTTTAGTGCTATGATTTTTTTAATTTTTTTGGTTTCTGGTGTCAACTTTATTTTCAAAGTCTTGCTGAATGTGCCAGTTATTACGCCATTGTCTCTAAACCCACTTCCCTCAAACCCACTTTAAGTACCGGGGGCTGGGACGCCGCTGACCACACTTTTGCTTTGCCAGCTGCTCCCCTGGTAGACTCTGCCAATAGGGGGTGCTAGAGGGAGGAGGTGCTGTGGAGGTGGAAGGGGGGACTGGCTCCTTCTGGTTTGCTCCCTGTTCCTGTAGCGTCACCCCAGCCTGATCTCTTTGTACATGCCGCAGCAGTTCATTCGGGTAGTAGGAGTTGTAGCTAGCGTGTGGTTTTTCCAGCACTCGCAGGAACAACTTCATCTCGCCCATCAGAGATGCCAGCACCAGCCGGCTGGGGCTCTCTCCTCAGAAGTCTGGGTCCCAGCTCTGTGGGGTCCCTTCTTCAAGCTTCCATGTTTAGATAATCTCACCCTCCAGTCTGAGGGTAGGGACCTATGTCCTGCAGTTCCTGCCTCTGTGATATCTTAGTGTTCCTTTTTTGCCTTTTCAGCTCCTGAATATCTAGTTAACAGTTCTTTATGTTAAATTATGTCTGTTAAAATAGCCGATGTGGTTTCAGTCTGCTGGCTAGGCACTGAGGGATACAGAAGGTTCGGTGAAGCCACTACAAGTGATTGACACTACGAATAAGTGACACTTGTGGGGCGTTGAGGTTTCAGCCTCTTTCTGAGTTCCGAGACCGCATTGATGAGGACTTGTGTTGCTGAGGTGTGCACTCCACAGTTCCGTGACGATGAAGACACACTGCAGCTTAGCGTAGTGGTACTAGGTGAAAACCTCTGGCCCTGCCAAACTTTGCTTTATATATAACAGGCTGGAAAAGTCCATGCAATAGAAGCATTGTGGAAGTGAAAGAAATAGAAGCTGTAAAAGTAGCATTTGCCAATTTTTCCAGCTGGACGCTGCTGAGAATTCTTAAATAAGAAACTAGAGAGATTTCTTTTCCTAAAGGGAGCTGATAGTATAAAAGAATTTTAAGCTCTGGGTTTGAGTGACTGTGGCTCAAGGCCCTAGGATACCTTCAAGAAGCTGTTATTAAACTTCTCGCAGCCAGAGTTACGTCATAAAACTCAGGGAGCTATATGCAGCTGTCAAGGCCTTTCCTTCGTCATTTGTAAACACTTTGACAGCAAAATGCTGAAGAGAGCTTACAAAAAACCATGGAGTCCAAGCACAGAGGTGGGGTCAGAAAACCACATGGTTTCTATTTCCGGCTCCAATGTTTATAAGCTGAGTGATCTTGGGTGAGTTATGTTCTAGCTTCTTCACCTTGACAAACACAGCAGTGATACCTGCCTTGGAGGACTGTTTTGAGAATTAAACAAGATGTTTGTAAAGAGTGAGCTTGCCAGGGCTTGGACTCCAATAAACATGAGGCAATGCTGGCAGCCTTCCCCTCCTGCCAGCATCTGCTCTCGTACCCCTAGGTCCCCCATGGGCTGACCCCTCCTCAAAGGAAAAGCCAAGCAGGTTGGCGTGAGGATGTGGTGCAGACTCGCCATGAGAGAGAACTGTCAATTGTTTTTAGTTTTTAGCTTAGCCGCCCTCCCATGATTACCATGCCCACACTGTGCTACAACAAAGAGAACCAAGACATACATTTTACATTTTATGTAGCAGTTTCATATCCCACTTTGTTTCCTACAGTTTCCATTTCTTTACTTCCTGTGGGACATTAGGAAGTTACACTGCAATGTGGCAGAGAGAATTTAATCATACTGAAGCTTCTCCGTGGAGGCAGCTCTGACTGCCCTATTTACATGGGCTGAGACTTTCTGCTTTTGGGGCCACAGGGCTCCTAGCCCTGCAGCTTCTCTAGGCATTTCAGAGGTCTCCAAGCCTTCCCATATGTCCTTGGTGTCACCAGAAAGGAAATAGGTCATTCCCCCCGATCTAGTCCATTAGTCCCAGAATAAGTGTTTTAAAGAAAAGTCAAATCAAATCCCTTTCCTGCTTAAAAGCCTTCAATGACTCCCCACTATCAATAGGATAATAGCTAAGCTATCATCTGGTCTTCAAAGATGTTCCCCACAGCCGCCCATGTCTCCTGGTAGTCAGGCCCCGTGTAGTCCCCTTGGTGCTGAACCTGGGCTAACAGCAAGTCTTTTAAGTCTAGATCGTAAGATGCCTTGCAGCTTCTGTCTTGTTCTCTTGGAACACCCACTCTGGAGGAACACAGCTGCCACGTAAAAAGTCCAACTACCCCAACACCACCATCCTGTGAAGAAGGCAAAGGCAGCCAATGGAAAGGCCCTGAGACTACATGGAGAGGGAGGAAGGCCAGCCACTCCAGGGTCCCAGGCGAGCCTTCAGATGACTCCAGCCCCTACTACCTACCTCCTGCAACTGCCTGAGAAACTCGAGTGAGACCAGCAGAAGAACTCCCTGCAGGAGCCCAGTCAGACAGAGGTTGAAGCTGGAACAGTGAAGGGCCAGAGCAGCAGCGACTGGCCAGCCTCTCTCTCTTCAGGAAGTCTGAGGGCCGCACTGTGTTCTCTCCAGGTGGCCTACTTTGGGCTTCCTCCAAGCAGGGAGTCGGCTTCCAAGGGCAAGCGACCTAACAGACAAGAAGCGGAAGCTGCCAGTTCCTTAAGGCTTGGAAACTGGCACAGTGTCCCTTCCACCTTTCTCTATATCGTCAAGCAGTCGCAGAGGCCAGGTTCAAGGGCAGGGGACACAGATCTGCTGGCTCAATAGGAGAAGTCTCAAAGGATTCAGGGGCCACGCTTGCAAACTGCCAGAGCCTGATCTCTGGCCACAGATTATTTGTATTTCTCTCATGTGCAAAATACACTCCTCCCTCTCTCTCTTGCACACGCTCTTACCATTGCAGGCATCACACTGTTTTAATTAATTGTTTATATGTTTGCCTGCCCTCTGAACTTCCTTCAAGACAGATAGGGTGTCTAATTCATCTTTGGATCCCTTGTGGCTGATATGCTTATTACTCAGCATATAATATATATCCAGTAAAGGTTGAACCACCATAAATTATACTGTACACACATTCAGTAAATGGATTGTAATCAACATGAATTGAGAAAGGAGAATATCAGCTAATGGTTAGATTAAATACTATATTTAATTACATATTTCCCAAACACATATCTCCCTCTTTTCAATTTGTTATGATCATCTTGAAAATTAAAAATAAATTTGAAAAAATTTGGAAATAGAAATTGAACCAGCAGAAGGCTGTGCTTAAGTCTTGCTAGAGGAGCAAATAATTATATTAATATCCACTATCCTGTCCTACCTGCTCATGTCTCATCTTTATTTTTGCCTTCCTTTTCTACTGAGCTGGGCCAAGGTAAGAGCAGGAGTCAGAAAGGTCCAACCCCCGGGTGCACCCTTACTCGAGAGGCAGGTAACTCACCAGCTTCTTCATCCTTCTTTATCTCTCATCAAAAGCACTTCGATCTAACATGTCAGGAGCACAACCAAGGCGGTAGGTCAGTCCTGGCCCTGAGCCATCATGGATAAGAAGGAGGGAAGGAAAAGGAGGACTAGAAGGAGGAGGGAAGCTGTGATTTAGATCAAAAGCAAAGCAAAACCCAGGAGACATCCCATCAGCACTAGGACTTTTCTAAATTGGCAGCAAAGGGGACTCAGGGAGAAGTTTTGAACCCCGAATGTTGTGATGTCAGCCTCACACCTGCCATCTGGAAGGGAACCCGTCCCTGCCTCAATCAGTTGACACAGGGCCTGGTGCAGGCTTGTTTCCAGAGGATGCTCTTGGAAAGGGATAAGAGTTCAGTGATGAGGACCTAGGGAGAGCTGAGAGAGAGAAAACCATCATTCATTCATTCGTTGTCTCATGAACAAGTATTTATGTACAACCTAAATTTATGTATGTGCCAGGTCGCAGGAATAGGATAGAGCACAAGACGGTCAGGGTTTCCACCCCTGGGGAACTTGCATTTCGGTGAGGGAGACACATGATAAGTGTTAAGTTAAAATCCATACATTGCTTGTGTTGTGGTAAATTCTATAAAAGAAATAACAAGGGTATAGTCTGGAGAGTAAGTGGAGAGGGCAGTATTTTAGGCAAGGTAGTCAAGGAAAACCCTTCCAAGGAGGAAACATTTCACTTAACACATAGGTGTTAGAAGGAGTCAGCCACATAAAGTCTGAGAGGAGACACAGCCCTGAAGCTGGAAAGAGCCCCGTCTTTTCTAGGAACTGACGGAGGTGGGCAGAGCAGATCCTGCAGCCCTCGTAAGCCAAGTTGGAGAGTGTGGGGTTTTATTTTAGGTGGAACGGGAAATTGTTAAAGGATTTTAAGCTGGGGAGTAAAATAATTACGCTTTAAAAACATCAGCCTGAATGCCTTATGGAGAACAGACTAGAACTGGTGAGACCAGTTGTCAGACTATTCCAACAGTCCAGATAAAATATGAAGGTGGATTAGACACAAAGAGTGACAATGGAGTTGGAGAGAAGTGCATGGAGTTAAGATGTATTTCGGCGGTAGAACCAACAGGACCTACTGGTAGATTGGATGGGGTGAGAGAGCAGTGAAGCAAGATTCTCAGATTTCTCCAGAATTGTGTGGTCTTTTATTGAGAGCCAGTTTGGGTGGGATAATCTTAGGATGCCTACAGAGATCCAAATGGAAGTATCAAGTTGGATATATGAGGCTGGAGCGCAGAGGAGAGTTCTGGAGACACCGGCACAGAGATTTAAATGCGTGAGATCAGATGTGCTCACTAATGGGAACACATGACAGAGGAAAGAGCAGAGAACTCAGGACTCAGGCCCAGGGGCCTGCAGTGTTTGGAGACTGCACAGAAGAGGACTAGGGGTGGGCTGGCTGAGGCAAGTCTTTATGTCTTTGTTCATGCTATTCCCTGGGTCTAGAATGCCCTTCTCCCCTTTCCTTGCCTGGTAAAATCTCGCTTCTCTTTCAAGACCCAGTTAGAATGTCGCCACTTCTGAGGGCCTTTCTGCCTCCCCTGGGCCCATCCCCACCACAGCAGAGTCAGCTGCTCCCCCTTCTCTCCTCCTACTGTTCTTTGTTCCCAGGCTCCCTGGCTCCTGAAAACACTGTGTTCCAGGCAGTTGTTGACTTTCTCTTTCCTGGACAGAGGTGGAGCTCTTTCACGCAGGTACCATGGCTTTATTTGTTCTCATAACCGAGTATAGTTCCAATACCTAGCAAACCATAAATATTTGTTGAATGAGTGAATAAATGGAAGAATTGTCTACACAGTATGAGTTAAAGTAATCCCTGCCATCGCTGGGTGGATTCGGGCTACCTGAAGAGATTGAGTAATTTAGGTTAGAAAGGGTGGACTAGGCTCTTCAGACCAGACCTTTGAGAACTAAGTTGCCTGCAGAACCGTCCACGGGATGTTGCTTATAAGAAAGCTCGGGGGATAGCTGTTGAATGTTCACCACTGAGCCACTGATCTCATCTAAGAGCACTGAGGTTTCTCGTGGAAGTCACTGAAGAGGCACTAGAGAGTCTTGTTCAATGTCGGGGAGTCAGGGTGTGCCGACCTCCAGCAGAAACCCAGATGCCAGAATGTAGACGTGAAGAAGGTTGCGAGAAGAGGGAGTCCTTTCCTGGCCTCCAGTTCCTTCTCAGTGAGTTGACTTCTGGAAGGCAGGCGGTTGCTGGCAGCGGAGAATCCCGCCCTTCTAGGAAGAGGGAGAAGAGCTCTGCAGAAGAGCAGCTTGGATGGGTCCTGTGAAAGCAGCCACAGGTCGTGTCTCCATGCACTCTCAGCACTTTCTGCAAGGCTGGGGCGTCAATAGTCTGGCTCTAGCCATCCCACTGACACAGGCATTAGGGGCAGGAATAGACCCGCCTGGCCACGAGAGTGTGTATGCACACCTCCTGTTGACGTGGCAGTCTCTCCAGCCTGCCGCTCTGTCTTCTGTGTCTCCAGGCTGATTTCTCTTGTGATCACTGTGGCATGGTGTGGATGCAGGGGACCCTAGTTCCCTGCTCAGCCTTCAGTCACTGCCACCCACTGACTCCCACAAGGGGGTCATCTTGCCCTTTTTTTGTCATTGCAAGAAAGGAGATTGCTTTACCAACTCTCTTAAAAATCTGTCCTGCAGGTAAAGAAACAACAAAAAAATAATTTTATTGGCAATGGTTAGTTTCGTCCATGTATCAGTAAGAATGCTGCCTAATGGCACTTTCAGAGCTGGGTAACTGAGCAGAGCTTAATAAAAGGATTCTTTACAGAGACATGGGCCAAGTTTAGGAAAAGCAATAAGGGATGGTGCAGTAACTGCTACTAACAGCAGGAGGTTTACTACACCTCAACTTGAATGGGGACAAGGGGAGAGAGCGGTTGCCAGATGTGTGTGTGTGTTTGTGTGGGTGTGAGAGAGAGAGACACACACACGTGCATGGGGAGGGGCTCATAGAGGGTACAAGTGTGAGTTGGCTGAATGGAGTGAGCTATCTGATGGGAGTTGTGGCCTTTGTAGAAGACACTGACTTAGGAGGGAGGATGTTGAGGGAATAAACGCCCTTCCCTCATTCTTTACCCTCCCTCTGGCCTCTCTCCTGATCTCTGACTCCAGCACTCTCATCTCCATCCCCTAAATGGTTTGATTCTACTAAACAGTGAGACAGGACCTTTCTATCCAGAGGCTTTATGCTTCGGGAACCTTGACTCATTGCAGGCTTCACCCATTCCTACACTCATCTCCTCTAAGTCCCACTAGGCCTGGGCCCTGGAAAGTAAGGCCGTGCCTTAAGTGTCCAGAATCACCACATGGGTTTAAGGTAAAATCTACACCAGTCTAGAGCCACTTCCCCATCTTTGCTGGGCCTCGCTGTTGTCTTTTCTAGGTAACTCGGTTAACGCCCGCCGTGGCCCAGGTTCATTTCCTGGTCAGAGAACCACACCACCTGTCTGTGGGTTGTCACACTGTGGTGGCTGCATGTTGCTGTGATGCTGAAAGCTATGCCACTGGGATTTCAAATACTAGTAAGGTCACCCAGGGTGAACAGGTTTCAGCAGAGCTTCCAGAAGACTAAGACAGACTAAGAAGAAGGACCTGGCCACCCATGTCTGAAAAAATTGGCCATGAAAACCCTGTGAATAGCAGCGGAGCATTGTCTGATACAGGGCTGGAAGGTGAGAGGATGGCACAAAAGAATGGGCAGAGTTCCGCTCTGCTGGCCACAGAGTCGCGAGGAGTTGGAACCTGCTCCACAGCACTAACAACTGTTAATCCCATGAGCCCCTATCTCCCTGGCCCAACATGACCCCTTTTGTCTCTTTCAAGATATCTTGGATAATGTGTCCTGCATTTAGTCTTTGGTTTGGTTTGTTCTAGGGACTCTAGTGTCCATTTTTATGCTTCGTCTATGTTTCTCAACCCTGAAACATGGCACTGTCTGGGGCCAAGTTCTAGTTCACACCCCTACCTTTTTTCCTGCCATTTTTACATTCCTGTCTACTGCTCTTTTCGGGTTTGGTTCTTTCTTTCACTTGGACTGGGTCTCTAGTATTTCCCTCCCCAGACAAAGAGATGAATTTTAATATTTTTAGCACCTCCCCACCTCCCACATCCAGCCTGGCTCTTAAGAGTGAGACCTCTTAATAACATTTTGGAGGATGAAGAATTCTCTGAAGATCTTTCAGTTTCATTCTCTTACATTTTCCAAAATACACAATTTTATATTGCAATCTAAGGTGAGGAGATGTTTTATATAAGTTAGATGTAAGATTTTGTGCATACAGGATATTTCTGGGATTTAAAAATATCTTTTAGGAGGAATTGCATTATTTTATGTTCTGAAAGAAGCTATTTTTTAAGTGAGGGAGACATTGTACATTTTAATTTACCTTTGACAGTGTCTTACAAGCCATGAGTGGGAAGTCACAGTTTTGAGAAGTCATCTAGCACTTCCCTGAGGTGCAACTGAATTCAGTGCTTCGTCCATTCATAAATGTTGTTACCCTTCAAAGAGATTTCAAGCTCGTTCCACATTAAACAGGAAACCAAACTCAAGAAGTCATGGGCTGATACCACTTCCCAGCACAGAAATCAGAGCTGACATCTTTTAACTAGAAATTATGTGTAGACCATTCCTGGAAATCTCTCTGTGTAAAATTTCATTGGAATTTTGTACAATGCTTTATACAGAGCATATACACAGTAAGTGTTCACTAACAATGAATGTTTACATGTTCAAATTATATTCACCACTTCCAATACTTACCACTGTCTTGGCACATTTTTACAATTCTGTGTTCATCACCGTTACCACCATGATCATTCCTGACCCTCTGTACTAGCTAGGATGATTTCCATTGCAACAGAAACTCCAATTCAAACTAGATATAAATAATGAATATTTTCTCTCTCAGAGCAAGAGATTCATTGCAACGATGGGCTCCAGAGTTGGTTGATTCAGCAGATTAATAACGTCATCAAGGGTCTGAGCGCTTGCCATCTCTTCTCAGCATAGTAGAAAGGCTGGTAGCAAGTAACAGCGCCATTCCAGGTGATGTTCCAGATATGACATTATTTAGTGGAAAGAAGAGTTACTATCTCTTTCCATGGCTCTACCTGAGGAGAAATGACCTTTCCCCAGAAGCTTCTCAGGAGGTTTCCTTACCCTCAGGACTCATCCATGAGGGTTGGGTCACAAGCTCATTCCCAAGTCAGTTACTAGCATGATTGTTTTTTGTGCTCCTTCTGAAGTTGAATAAATTTGGGGGGATCAACCGTGATGTCTACCACACATTTGTATGGTGACTTCAGCTTACCAAATGCTTTATGCATCCACCCAACAACACTTCTGTCATGTAGGTAAGGCAGATATTATTATTCCCATTTTGTATATAAGATGATGGAGGCTCATAGAATAGTATCTTGTTTTTAAGAAATGTGCTTTTGCAAGAAATGGTAGAAATAGAATATCGCTATTTTAAAACCCTAAATAAAAGAATGAATCTAGCCAATGATCACTATGGCAGCTAAACCATTGCGACTAGCTGCTGGGGAACATTATGGTGAACAGATCAGTCTGACAATGATGTCTGAACCTACTAATCAACATTAATTCACAAAAGGTGAGGCAGCCAGATATTATGGCTTCCTGATGTGATATAACAGGAAGTACATAACACACAGCTGAATCTCACTAAGCCTCTAAATCTACCAGTGTATAGGAAATACAGGGGACAGAGGAACACATTAAAATACACCATGGGAATGTAAGGAAAATTCAGAATGTGGGAAATTCTACAAAGCAAACAATGTGGTTTCTTCAACAGATAAATTGTAAGGAATAAAAGAGGAAGGGGAAACCTATGAATTAAAAAAGAGAGATGTATCTGCTAAATGCAGTTTGGACCTTGTTTTGATCCTGATTTGAACAAACTGTTTTAATACAAAATTATGAGAATATGTGGAAAATTTTAATGGTGATTGGGAAGTTGATAATATAAAGAGATTTATTATAGTAGTAATTATATTTTAGGGATATGTGCTGAAATATTTATGGATAAAATTATACAATATCTGAGATTTGCTTTTGAATAATCCAGTGCAAGTTGGGGGGTGATGAGAGATTGGGGTACAGATGTTTGGCCATTTTGTAGATAATCACTGAAGTTGGGTGATGGGTACATGAGTGCTCATCACATTACTTTTTTCTACTTTTGTATATATTAGAATATTTTCATAATAAAAAGTAAAATTTAAAAAGAGAAAAGAAATATTCTCCTATAAATAGTCTTCTATCCACTGTCAGCAAGACAGATGCAGTGCAAGTTTGTTTGTTTTTCAAATAGCATTTACACGTCTGAATTTATGAATTGACTGGCCTGGGAAGGGTGCAGCCCTCTAATAGTTCTTTCTTTGTGTGAATTACTTGGTTGATATGTACATTCCATCATTTTTACTCCTCCCTTCATTCATAGATTCATTCATTTGTTAAGTAAATATTTATTGAGTCTCTCCTATGTTCCAGGTAAATACTAACCACTGGGCATACAGCAATGAACTAAACAGGCAAGGGCTGAGCCCTCTTAAAATCCACAGTCCCAAACCTAAAGCCATGGGTGAGTGAAGAGGGCATAGCAGGGTCCAGTACAGTGCTGGGAAGTTCAGGTTCCGTCCCTCTATTGAAACAATCCCGTGATTTGTCTTCCTACTCATAGTGCAGTCTCAGCCCAAACGCCAGATGGAAGTTGACTGTCAGACATGAGCTTGCCTGTGTCTACTGAGGATTAGCTGGTGGACAACACAAAAATTTCCTTTTATAGTTTGTGTTGAAACAGATGTTTTCCTGTTTGTTTCCTCTCACTGGAGGCTGAAAGTTAATTCCTATAGCATAAGAAAAGTTGTACCTTTTGCTAGTAGTTGTATCACATGCTAATGTGCCAAATAGTTTTAATCATTTGATCACAGTAAGACCTGGAACTTCAACTACTGGCCTGTATCTTGTGGAAAGAGGCGAATAGAACTGATGTAAGAATCCAGGGTTTTCTGTGCTAAAATGAAAAAAAACAAACAAAATCAAAATGGCAATCTCTATAACCTCGCTTATTGTTGTAGTGTTATGTCTATGGAATGGGTGATTAATGTTCCATGTCCAGTGTTACACACGTATTCAGGCCTTTACTACCAGATTAAGTAGGTTATATTATGTTTTTCTAGACTAGAGACTATAGCAACTTTTTTTCTAGAGTACGTGGTTTCCCTCTGCTCTCTTCTCCCGATCTGGCCACCTGTCTCTCCCCATGTGGAGTGATCTGTCAGAAAGTTTAGGTAGGAAACCCTTGTGAACTAGGGGGAGAAGGATGTTCAGATGTAGGAACCATAGGAGAGAAGGGGGTCAGAGATGATGAAACTGAAGGGAGCCCATCAACAGCAAGAGATTAAACATCCAACCTGTTCCTTTTCCACTTTCCTCCCTTTCCTGTCCCCAAGTGTCTAAACAGCGGTCGCCATTCATGGGCCTTTCCGCAGCCTGAGGCTTGAGGTATACGTGCAAGTGTCCCACAGCATTAGATTCAATAGGTAAAATAACTCTTGGAATATTTTCCTGTTTCAGCAGTGATGAGCCCTCTGATAGGTATCTAGTGAGCATGCCTAAGGATAACTTTGGATCTCACGGGCGTGCTAATGACCCAGCTGGTTTGTCACCCACCTGGACACATCCCACTCTAGGGGTTTTCCCCACTGTGCAGGCTTAACTTACTTTAATTCTTAGTCACATATAGCGTAGCTTAATCTTATATTTGGCTATTTGGCTAGAAAGAGAAGCCTAAGGGACATTGATGTTGCAAAATAGTTATTAACAAGAAGCATAAAATGACAATGAGTCTGCAAATTCCTCTTAAGATTATCTGCATTGATCTGCAGGGTGTCTTGTATTGCACACAGCCATGTCACTAGTACTTCAAAATTCAGTGTTAAAAAGATAAAAATATATGCAGTTTGGTTTTTAATGTACTGGAAATTAAAAATGTAAAACTATTTATACACTCAATGTGTTATTTGCAAGGTTTTTACAAATATTAGTGTGAAATATTCTCCCTCATCTTGTCATTGAGAAAAAAAGTAACTTATAAAAATAAGCCAGTTAATTTTTTTGTATGTGTGTGAGGAAGATTAGCCCTGAGCTAACACCTGTTGCCAATCCTCCTCTTTTTTTTTGCTGAGGAAGATTGACCCTGGGCTGACATCCATGCCCATCTTCCTCTACTTTATGTGGGACGGCTGCCACAATATGGCTTGGTGAGTGGTGCACAGGTCCATGCCTGGAATCCAAACCCGCAAAGCCGGGGCCGCCAGAAGTGGAGCACGCGAGCTTAACCACTACGCCACTGGGCCAGCCCCCAAGCCGGTTAATTTTTAAAAGACAAAAATATGCAAAATTCGTGAATGTTGGGCCATGAACTAGATTTTTAGTACATTTGACACAGGAATGTGTGGTTAAATCTCAACCTGCATTTTAATATACATTCAATCTCCAAGCATGAAACAATAGATCATTTTAAAATTAATTCATCAACAAATATGCTTTTTCTTAAATTGTTACTTTAAAGTGAATGAAACATCCTATGTCATTTATATCTTGATAAAATTAAGATAATATATCTTATAGATAGTAATATTTAAAGATTATAAAATATGAAGCCTAAGATATGATTTTAATAACATTGATATAAAATATTTATATCTTAAATATCTTATGAAATCTTATTTATATCTTAAAAATCACAAAACAGTGAAATTATTTGGAAAAACTACTAAGAGAATATAAGGGATTGCATATGACTATTAAAAGAGTTTGCAATAAAAAAGAAAAAGGCAAGAACCACTGCTTGGTAAGATCCCCACCAAATGCCCCCTCTTTGAATGTCCTTGCACTACCCTTCGAGGTCCTTCCTTTGGGTCTGAAGATCTCTGAGGACAGCCCACACTCCCCAGCCAGAATCGACTGATTGCCAGTGGATTAACAGCTGCTCCTCGGAGCCATCTCAGTGGCTGAGCAGAAAACCCGTCCTCCTCAGGAAGTCCAGAAAGGATGTAGGGTGCATGTGGGGGCTTGGATGCTCTGCTCGGCTCTGTGGAGAGTGTGCTTTGCACCCTGAGAAGCCCAAAAGTCAAGCAGGGCCGTCAGGTTGCAAAATGGAATCAAAAAGGGTTTTCTCTGTTGGTTAAAAATAACTACCCAAATGAGTAGGGCTCATATACCTTTTTCAAAACGAAGAAAGTGACATTAGTGAAAAAACTGGGGTGATCTGAATGAAGTCTATAGTTTAGTTAAGAAGACTGTACTAATATTAATTTCTTAGTTTTGACAAATATACCACAGTAATGTGTGATGTTAACATTCGAGGGAGGCAGATGAAGGGTATATGGGGGCTCTCTGTAGGACCTTTCTGTAAATCTAAAATTATTTTAAAATAAAAGGTTAAAGAAATAAAGTGCTGAAAATATCACATTTACAAGGAGTGCTAGAGGAGTTAGGCTGAGAGATTTGACGTCACATGGAGAGTGTCTGTTTGCCCAGCTCAAATACAGTGCCTAGCCTGAAAAATACTTTGTGAGGAAGGGCCTTGAAAAATGCATTTCAGATGCTGAGCGCACGCAGTTTATTCTTCTGGAGCGTTCTCTGTCCTGTGATCAGTCTGAGTGTCCTATTGGAGTCTGTTTGCACCTGGACCTGCGGAGGCAGAGCCCTGCTCCGTCTCTTTTGTGTCCTAATAATGCTGCCTGTCTGGCCACCCATCGAATCAGGTCCCTACTGCATTTCACACTTGGATTAACTCAATCATGCAAATTATGTCAAGCCTAAAAGAAATCAGGCTGTCGGCAAATAAAAAATGCTAATAAAAATTGAAAACATGGCTCACAGCCACAATGCTCCTTGATGACGCTGCTGCCACAGTCCTTAGGTTCTCCTGCTCTGGCCAAGTGAGAAAGGGAGGGTTGAGCAGGTTTGACTTATAACATAAATACAATCCGCAGGGTAAATTAGATTCCCAAATCTTGATTCACCTCTTTTGGTGGAATGAACTGGTTCCAACAAGATTAGCAGGATGAAGTTTCCCATGCAAAGCATTCCTTGAAATATGCTTGTTTGTCTTTACCAAGCGGAGATTTCCAGCAGATACTGGGTAGGTTTTCTAATATTCCTTCTTGTATAAACACCATGCGGTCTTGGCCCCAGGCCTCTGCTCTGCTTGTCCCTCTGCTTGAAGGCCCTCTCATAGACATGTCTACCGCACTTGCCATATCCTAATCGTTGGCTTCCAAGGCCCAGTGAAAATAAAATCTCTTAATCCAGAAAGGTTTCCTGATCGCTTTCAACAGATGGGCTTCCTCTCCGTTCTGAACTCTGTCCTGTTCGGCTGACTCTTCATGTGTGTCACTAACATTTACTGTCTTACATCGTACTCTTTTGTGTAAATAAAGCTCCTTTCTGCCTGGAACGGAGGTTCCTTAATGGAGAAGCCATGTCATCTGGGTATCTCCGGCCAGATCTGGCATCATGGTTTATACTCACCATTGTGGGTGTTCAGTAACTCTCTTTAAAAGGACTTACTTGAGTTTAGGTGGTAGATGGAGGAAGGACCACAATGGCAGAGGTTATTAGAGCTTCTAACTTCTATCTCAGACCTGCTCCGTGCTCAGACAATTTGGTTTCAGTTCTCCATTGGCAGAGAATATTAGGCAAAGGAAGGGACCCGCCATGTATGTTTCTAAATAAAAACCAAATTTAAAAAGAACCAGGAATTCACAAGGGGGTGCCGGGACCTACTGGAAACCCTCGAGGGCGTGGTTCCAGCTAATCCTCACCTCCCAGGGGGAGAACCCATATGTGTAGCAGGTGCTGGGTTTGATCCCCTGCTCCCTCTTAATTCTCACTCTACTCAGCACTGCTCTCCCTTCAGGGGCTTCACCGACTTTGCTTTAAAGCTATTGACTTAGGACTGCCTACACAGAAGACTTCCTGTATCCACAAACATGGATTAGATTTAAGTTTATTGATTGCAGAAACTACATTTAAAACTTTCTACATCATTCACAGCACTGAGCCCAGAATAGAGTTCAAAATTATCAGTTTAATAACCGCCCCAACCAGTCGAATAAGTTGACCTAGCAGGACCTTTCTCCAACCTCACCCTTAGTCCGCCTTATGTGCTCCTGACATGTTGCTTGAGAATGTAGTGTGGAGGGAGCACAACTGAGAGCAAACCGTGCTGTCCATAAGAACGATGATGATGGTGCCACTAACAATAATTTTGAGAACAACTTCTACTGAGTGCTTCCTATGGGCCAGATGCTGTGTTTAGGTGATTTACACTCATTATCTCATTTAATCCTTATGACATCCTCTGGGGTAGACGCTAAATCATTGTCCTTATATGCCTTTTACATGCAAGGAATCTGAGGCCTTGGGAGATTCATAAATGTGACCTCAGAGCCTAAACTCCAAATCAGCAGGAGAAGCAGCATTTCTCCCGGTCCTGGGTCTTTCTCAACCGTGAGGATGCGGCAGGCACAGAGTGAAGGCTTTGAAATGTACGCTGTCTTACAAATGATCATTGTTCCCAACAGAGGGACTGGAATACCTCTGGTCCTTTCTCATGGCTTGATGTAAACAGTCTGAATTGACCAGAGTCTCATGTCCCTCTCCAGGGAGGAGGCCAAGACCTGGAGATTAACAGAGGGCCACACTTCAATGACCATATGCAGATATAAGGAGTATGCAAAATTCCCCTGAGGATTAATCTCCAAGAGCTGTGCTTGTCATAAAACAGCCATAATAGTAGACTTTATTCCACATTCATCTTTACCTTTCTGCTTCTTCTGAAGAAAGCTCCATGATAAATATTGGCAGGAAAATTCTTCATCATAATCATTTCTATCTTAAACCAACTTATATTTAATGTCCACCAAAGTAGGTGGGTTAAAAATAAGCTCCTCTTCTCTCCCCTTCAAGGTGATTGGCGTCTCTTTTTCTCAAAATTAGAGAAAATACCAAAGCTCGGCAGTGCTCTTACTTCCAGAGGCTTGTTGGAACTCCACACACATCCCCCTGACAGACACAACAGGGATTAATGAGCCATGACCAGAAGTTTGATTTTTCTGTCAAGCTCTCCCATCCGTTTTTAATAAACAGAAGAACAACATAAACTCCACTGCCTGCTCTCCGCAGCTGAAACCGAGCTGGTTGCTCCTGGTACACGAGTGTGGAGCTGAGTTATGATTCTAAACGACTGACAAATGCTTTTACGAGACCCTTTGGTGGGCTACTCTAGTGACTGGCTTTGCTCTCCGGGTTCCATTTCTTTGGCTCTGTTCAATATGGGCCGCTCAGTGCTTTGCCAGGGGAAACCGTCAAGTGTAATATCGCATTTACAACTAAATAGCTTCAATTTATTGTCACTGGTGTAAAAATGCCAAAATACCTACTGTTTTCCCTTTAAGCCACGCTGTGCGCTCTTTTGCAGAAGGCTGTCTCCTGCAAGGACTAGTTGTCAAACCAAGGTACAGAGGACTTCCCACAGCAGATGGTGAGAACCAGGTACCCTCGCAGAGCGGCGCCTGGCGTCATGGCACCGGCCTCGGCTTCAATGAAGCTGTAACTTGTTTCCAGGAAATACCTGTCTTTACCAAAAATACCCATTACCAGAACATGCTTTGTCCACATTCACCGAAAAATTGCGTTGCTCAAAAAAGGAGAATTTCATATTATAAAAATGAGTAGAAATAAGAATGTATTTCTTTTTTCTTATAGGTTTTGCAAAACAAACTAGGATTGATGTGGGGCATTTACTTCTTTATTCCCTGAGATAGTTGCTGAGACTGGCTGTCTTAAACCAAACTGACCACAGGATGTCACCAGTGTTCCATGAAAATTCCCCAGAAAGGGCATTTACCTGGTAATGCAAAACTTGTTTCTTAAAGAAGAAAGGTCAGATCACATACATGTGGTCACACTTAGAATTTCAAATAAAATCTGGTTTTGCAGAGGCAGCCTCAGGTTCAACAAGTAAAATCAAAGCAGATCTGAGCTGAAGTTGTCCTTGAAGAAGAGGTGTCACCTACAAGTAAAGCCACTAAACTTAACAGCCCAGAGCTGCTATTTAATTGCCCCTGAAAAGAAGTCACCCTGAGGTGGAGTTAATGACCAATACCATCTCTTATTTTTTTCACTTTAATTTTCTTTGAAAGCTTCATGCTCAAGCAATGTGGTGATCAAGAACTAACAAAATTATGTGCTGCTCAAATACCTTCCTTGGACTGGGATATTGAGCAAATCCCCAAATAAGAGTCTAAAAGAGCCCGGAAGAGAAAAATCTGAAAGGGACATGAATAGACGTCTAACCTTATTGAGGGGAGAGATTCACAAATAGAAATTAGTTAAAGAATGAGCCCAATCCTCTCTTGCACTATGGCAGGGTGGCACAGCCACGGTGCAAAAAGGCAGTTAGGACAAAGTGTTTAAGGGACCCAGGTGTTGGTTTTCTGACAAATATTTTAACCTTGTGTTGGTAAATTTTGAATAGAATGCTCCTGGGAAATACGTTGGTTACCCCAGAGTCAAGCTTGATGTCCACTCTTCTAATC
The DNA here is from genome assembly GCF_057802395.1 of Ceratotherium simum simum. Classification (NCBI taxonomy): domain Eukaryota; kingdom Metazoa; phylum Chordata; class Mammalia; order Perissodactyla; family Rhinocerotidae; genus Ceratotherium; species Ceratotherium simum. Next base: position 11,476,955 of record NC_141939.1, on the reverse strand, counting down.
ACAGGGTCACATTTTTTCCTTTTTTAGGGCACGTTTATGTCCACAGTGGCACTTTCCAAACCTAACCACCTGTTCCCCGTGGATTGCAGTACGAGGCCAGGCACAGTCGACAGTTAGTGAGCGGGGCCAGTGATTGGAGCACTAACCTGGACGTTGGTGAATCCACGATTCACAGGGGATCAGAGAATTGTGCAGCTGGGTGGGCCTTATAAGTCCTCTGGTCTATTTAATTCATGGCTCTATTACAGCACCATGACAGTCTGGACTGATTTAGTGTGGGCTCTGGGTGTTGGTGTGAGTCCCTGCCTTCTCAAAAATGGGCTTCCCCACAGTGCTTTCGGGGCACACTCTACACAGCAAACACTGTGAATGCCTTCTCAACTATGGTGGAAACTGGCACCCATGGCTTTGTGCCTGAGCTTGTAACTTGCCCAGGTTTACACAGTTGGTGGCCAGACCAGCCGAGGGGCTGGCTTGTCTCGTAGTTCAGTGTTCTTTCCACTACCACACACTGCCTCCTGGAAATATCTAGATTTGTTTAAAAAAAAAAAAGCTGATAGATAATTATTCTCACCACCAAGCAATTCGCTACTCTAAGAAAAGATTCACTGTGGAGGCTCCTTTAACTAGGAAGCTCCCTTGCGTGTTGGAAATATGATCGGCTTTATGGAAATTCAATTTACAACTCTTTAAACTCACCTATTTTGTAAAGTGAAAGGGAGCACACTAGGATTCAGAACATACCAAGTGGGTTAAATAATCACACCCAGGAGGGTCCAGGGAGGTAGGGGTCGGGGCAAGCAAGGGGGCCCCACTGCTCCTGAATCTGAGGGGAGCATTGTGTGCAGTTAGCACCGTGCTGAACGCCCCACAGGCACGGTGGCACGAAGTCCACATCACAGCCTCTCAAGGTAAGAACGACGATTATCCCCCTTTCACAGGTCAGGAAACTGAGGCACAGCAAGGTTAGGTAACTCGCTCGAGGTCAGGTCCCTCCCTGACCCCGACCACTATGAACTTCACAAGAAAACAAGGACATTAGCTTGAATTTGAACTTGACATTAATAAATAAAAAACAACAGCTAGACATTCACTGACTCAAAAATAGAGAAAACATATTGACCTTCTGGTTTTGAAATTGTTTAATAACTGGAAACTAGTTTCAAACTTGAGTCTGGCAGTTTTGAGGGATCAGTCGAGAGGAATACAAAACTTATTTTTGAAAGGCAGCTGCTGCATTTTCAAGGCAATGCCAGCAGTCTGACGTGCGAGAAAAAGATACGAAGGAGCTGTCATTTAAACCTTTATAACTAATTTATGTATAAAGTGAAATATAAAGAAAATCCATATAGCTTTGATAATCGTAGAGTATTAAAAACCTCCCTTTTTAGGGATTAGGAAAAATATTCAGGTCATTATTTGTTCAACTCAACCATTTAATTATGTGAATGTCTTTTTCAAAATATCCTCCTACGGTCTCAGAGGATGTGTGTGAGTGTTCTATGTCATGTCTTCTTTATAACAATAACAAGCAAAAAGTAAATACAGTTTGATGTTTAAATAGCTTTCCTCTTTTCTTCTGCTACCTGGGCCTTCATTTCGTATAATTAATCTGTTCGTTGCTGGTGAGCGCCATCTCTTTGCAATGCTTTGGGATACTTAGGTTTCCTGGAATACAAAAGAACAGTCCGTGTGGTTTGATACTGGATTGTGTGGTTGCAGGTGGGTCTGTGTGCAGTCGTTCTGGAAACATTCTTCCTCATACCTGTCTGTGATAAAAGATGTGATGAGCTGTTAGTGGCTTCTGCCTGGTTTAAGCGTCCACAGTGTATTACTTCCTGTGCTGGATTCACCAGCCTAGAAAAAGCAAATGATTTGTAAAAATCACAAAGCACAGTGCAAAGCACCCACCGGATGTTTGGCTCCTTTTTGCAGTGACCTGCCACTGTGTTGGGTGTCAACTTCTGTAACTGAATATGTAAGTCTGGTAACTTGCTTGGTTTCTGTGTTGTTCTTAATGCACAGAGCAGCTACCACTCAATAAGTAAGTCCTTCCCCTCTTCCTTCAGCTGTGTGTGTGTGTGTGTGTGTGTGTGTCTCCACGTTTCCCACCCTGGCTGCCCTCCCATCAGAGCCTTCGCTGGCTATCCCCTGCTAGGTGAATGTGGGTCTGGGGGTGGGGTGGAGGATAAAGGGGGCGAAGGCAGGGGTGACTGCCTACCTTTGAAGCCTTTTCCAGTGCGATACTCTGATTAATGAGCAGAGGCCACTAATGAAGAGGGAGGCCGGGTCTCTCCTTTTCCAGAGACTGAGCCCATTACCCTCTTGCTCCCACCAGCCTTCGGGCACCCAGTCTGCTTCCCAAATGGACGACTTCTGGCTCACTGTGTGCTCCCAGTCTCGGCGCCAGTGGCCGTGAATAACCTTGCTTTTGTGTGTATTTATTTTATTTTGAGTTTCTCCACCCTGGTTCTTTCCACCTCCAAACCCCACCCCCCGCTCACCGGCCCCATGTGGTGATGTTTCTTGAAATGTTAGATTCTTTCTTCCTCTGTCCCCCCTCCGGTTCTGGAAGCATTTTGTTTCTGTACTGCTTTGTGAAGCTGGTGCTGAGTCCAGATCCTTGGGGCTTTAAAGTTGAATTAATTATTAAACAGGAAGGGAGCAGTACTTTCAGCAGGCGCCAAGTAACTATACTTAAACTGCAACCTGGCACTGTTTTTCCCACCCTTGTGCTGTGGTTTGCTGAAGGCAACTGGAGATTTTTATTCTAGTTTTAATCAAGCATTTCTGTAAGTTTTCAGAAAGTTAAGATTTGGCAGTGAAGGGCTGGGAAGTCATTCTTCTTCACCTCCGACCATTTTAGCCAAAAAAAAAAAAATTTTTTTTTAAATCAGAAGTACTTGCCCAGTTCATAAATCAGTCTGAAATTGCCCACTCTCAACTGTTCACCTTTCCTAAGGATAGGGTGTGCTTTTCTCTCAAATAATGTATATAGATATATGTAAAATGTTTATATTGATTAGTTCCCATTTGTAGAGAACAGTACTTTTCAAATAAAACTATCATAACATTGACTTTGTTGCGTTCTGATTGTTATATTCACTGCTTTAATTTAGGGGCTAAGTTGATGATATCAAACCCTGCATTGAAAAATACTAATGAAGACATGCGGCAGAATTTCTTAAAATTCTGAGTCTAGGCATGGATACTTTTCAGAAATTCACAACTCATTGGAGTTGCCGGGCCCACTCGGCCCAGACACTGGGTGTGGGCGTTCTCTCGGAGCTACATGAATGAGGCAGTGCCCGAGTTTTCTAGAGAAACCCAAGCCCATATCAAAGGTATCAAAGCAATAGCCTGAAAGGGCCACTGCCCCCATGCCGAGCTACCCATTTGCCTTCCAGGGGCTTCTGGCGCGTGGTGGTGGCCTTTCCCAGTCTCAGCTGACTGGCTTTCCACAGGAAGCTTGATAGGAAGTGTGCTCAGCTCCATTAAGTCTGACCCTGTGGCTGAACAGTGGTACCGCTGGTGGGGTGGGAGGGAGGAAGATGTCTCTGGGTGAAGCTGGGGCAGGGGCGTGAAGCATCTTCAAGAGGAAAGAGAACAAAGATTTGGTTAAAAAGTTAGATTCATGCATATAAATTTGGAAGAGGGCCAAAAAACGTAAGCCCTACGCACACAGCCCTCCTGTACTCCTCCCAGCCTGCTTGTGACAAGGTGTGCGTGTGCGAACACTTCCGAACGGGGCACTCGCCGCCTTCTCGCCCTTTACAACGCGTTCAGAAACCTTCCCCGTATATGTCCTTATATTCTTAGAACTTTGTAAAAATGAGGGATGTTCTGTGAGCCTTGTTACCCAAATATTATTTTGAAATGCCTATTTTCCCTTTAGAGAGAAAAAATATATGTATTGGGGCTGACAATTCTTATTTTTAAAAATATTTTTTTAAATATATTATCTATGTGTATATTATCTACATTTGACAGAGAGCCAATAAATTTAACTAAAATAAGCAAAAAAGTCAGGTCCATTGGCGTATTTAAAAAGTTTAGAAGAAGCCAGATAAATTTACACTTCTAAGAATTTACCTAAATTCAAAATTTCAACAACCTCTCCTATATTTTCCCTGAATTGCCACTTCTCCCAGTGACTCACCTTTTCTCACTGTATCACCCACTGACCTCTGTGTTGAGGTTGCTGTGGGGCTCCCACGCTCAGGGTGTCATGTTTGGTTATATTGATTAGGTTTCTATAATGGTCACACTGCAATAATTATCCTTTTAACTACAGTAAATAATTTAAAACAGATTAAAAATGGCATATTCCTCATCAACCGATATTTGGAAAATGTGTTTATAAAATGGACAACTTGTATACCATTTCGATCTGTTCTCTCTGTCCCATTTTCTTTCTAGAATATATATTATGAGCTGGTTTTAAAAAGAAGTGATACGATTTCTGGTCAGTGACTAAGCAAAAACCCTGGTCCTTTTTGTTTGAAAATGGGTTGATAGCCTCATCCCTCACCCATGGAGAGTCTGCAAGGCAAAAATTTCAAAAATACTTTATTTAAAACAACCTCCCAGGAGCGAGCCTACATCTTCTGTGTTTAGATATTAGAGCACATTGGAGAAATGCTTTCACTTAGTTGGAAAATAAACTTAGCCAACAATAATGACACTGTAAACAAAAAAATGAGAAGACAGAGAATCTTAAAACACACATGCGTTGTTTTTCCAACACCTTTTATTTTCCTAGCTTTAAGGATAACTCGGAAAATATCATGTATACCCACCTATGTTTCCTGAAGGCTTTCTCCCCAGACCACCAAAAAGAAATAGTTAGTAAATATGTGCTTCTGTCTGATTTGTGTCAAATAAGTTCCAAAAGAATAACGAAGCATTCCTGTCGTTATGAGGAATATTTACTTAATAAGTCGTCACCCGAGCGGTTGTCACCCTTCTTTGCTTGGTATCCCGAACCACCGCCAGTGCCAGGCAGCGCTGGGTGAGAGGCTCCGGTCCCCGGGGAGTCAGCGGCCTGCCCAGACGCCGGCATCTCTGCAGGTGGATGGGCTGTAGCCCTAGGCAAGACTGTCCCTGCCTTCCCCAAAGGTCCCGGAGCCCTTCTGCAGCCCAGATGGTTCCAATTTGAGGCCTACACTCAACGCTGGAGCTGTATTGAGTTTCTTCCCTGAAACCAACAAAACCTGCTCTAGCATTTTGCTTGGATTAAAATATTTGTCCCTTTTTTCACAGGGCAGAAGGAGGACTCCTGAAGCCTCCGAAGGAAGGAAATCATTACAGGGCCGACAGAAGTAGGTCATGTGCTGCAGCTGCTCATGGTTTAAGAGGAAGAAACATGGGACCTCAAACCTGGAACACAACTCTTTCAAAATGCTTGTGAGCCGCCCAAGAAAAACATCCTCCCGAGGCTTATCTAATAACCGTGGTCTCTAATCGTCTCAATGTGTGCTCGGCTTTCCTTCGGAGTTTGCACCTACTTCCCAGAGCTAACGAGATGCTGAGACAGAACACAGGGAAATTTAATGAAGGGGATTTAATAGTTTGTGTTAAAGCTAATATGGTCCATTAGGAGCTGTCATTTTTATAAACAATGAAGATATGTTACCTTCTTCTTTGGTGTCAAGTCATTCCATGCAGGACCTGTAAACATTCAGTAATGATCTGCAGAACATGCATGAAAGACAATTAAGACGCCACTTGAAAAGTCTGTTTTCCTCACATATTTGGTTTCTTGCTAAATAAACTCATAAAGATCATACATGTGTAGGCATATGCTTAACATTATAAAAAATAATGTGTGTGCATGTCATTAAAAAAATCAAAGAACAGGTTTCTATAAGCTTGGGAAATATCAGAAGTGATTAGTTAAATTAGGAGCACAGTTTCTATAATAATAGACTATATTATTTTAGACTATAATTTCAGACTATAATAATAGAACCACCACTATTTTATGGTAGTTTAGAGAACATAAAATTGATAGTTCACAAGGCCATTAAAGGCGCAATGACAACCTTTAAAAGCTATAAATAAAAACGTTTCTATAAAACCTATTTATTGTGAAAATAGTATGTTCTGCTATGATTGGGATATTTTTTGGAATTTAGTTTTTAACTGCAGCAGGCACCAGGCCTGAGGAGTTGAACACTTGTTGAGACCAAATGAATGTACTGGAGAAAATGAAATCCACTTGACTGTCTCTGACCTTGTAAATAGAATTTTCTCTCTTGCTTTTCCTTTTCTTTTAAAGACATATAACTCCTTTTTATAGTTTTTAGTTTCCACAGAATTTGATGAAAAATTCTGACACCTCCTCTAACAATTCCTTCTGCGGATAGGGAAAGGAGGGGAGGGAGGTCCAGATTAAAATTATTCTTGTTATTCACAGAGACTTGAAAGCTCCAGTGACAAGTTTTGAGAAGTAGCCTCAGGCAGAACTTGCTATCACTGAAGGCCAGGAACAAAAACATTTAAAAGCAGATTACAGATCCCTCCGAACAAAGCAAAATCAAATCGATGATCGATAAGTGCAGCTGGGTTTAAACTGTGTCTGTAAAAAGCCTTTAAAAACTTTTTTGAGTGGTAGGCTGGAGGCTGAACCTTTTATGCTTTGGAGCAAGCTCCTTCTGGAAAAGTCTTTCCCATCTCTTCCAGGGCGGCCTCCCTTGGGACCAGTGGGAATTGCTTTCTTCTTGCCTACACGGGCCCCGTGGCTGGAAAAGGCTGGCAACGTGGTTTCCAAGAAAGGGGAAGATGTTCTTTGATGTATGTTGAGTGCTCTAAGATATTTTAGCTCCTAGTCCCAAGAGCATAGCTGGATTCCCTACGGTCGTCTAAGAACCATTTGTGAGATACTCAAATTAGGGTGGCTATTATTGCTATAAAATCAACTTGGAACCTAAAGAAAATCTTCAACAAAGACCCCAGATTCTAGGTCACTTAAGCCAAAAAATGTGCTTAGTAGACTGTGGCTTGCTGCCTAGATCAGGGCCATGTGGAGGACTTGGAGGCGTACCTCCCAGCATCATACTGGGCTCGGATGCCCAGCTCTTTTAGTGACTGAATTCAAACAGAGATTTAAAAACAAGGGGAGAGAGAAAAGAAAGAAAACCAATGAGCAAGTGGTGTTCAATTTATTCACATATGTTCCAAATGGCACAGAGATAAGCAAAAAGGGTTCTGGTACATTTTTTAATGATTTCATTATCACCAGACAAGAATTGAAAGATTGTCCAGATGCTATTGGAAAGATTGAAAAATAAGATTAAATTTAAAAAATAATAATAATACCACGAATGGTTCCCCGCTCCTGGAAAGAGCCAAGGCCAACCTAGTGAGATCTTTGAAGTTGGGCCCATTTGCAAATCAGCTAATAAAAAAGGAAGATTGAGATTAGGTAGAAAAATTTGCTCTTGGCCTGGCTCTCTGTTTCTCTCTGTGAGCTTCGAGTGGAGTAGATTGTAATTTTAGCAGAAGAATAAGTGGGGCAAGAAGGTAAAGAGAGGTTCCACTCATGAGAACCCCATCAGGCTGAGCAGTGAGTGGAGGGCTGCCCTGCCAGTGTCCCTCAGACAGCCCATGACACATGCAAGCTTGTGTGGAGGACGGGGATTAGCCTGTCCCAAGAACCAGCGCTTGGTCACAGACCTGCTCCTTCCCTTCTCCTGGGCTCTTCCTCCCCCATAGAAGTCACCCTGCTGCAACATATCCTGCACTATTGCAAAGAGCACCGGCCACTCTCGTCTGAAGAAAGCTCTCCCTTTCCTGAGGGCTCCTCTATTGCTCATGTGGAAATGAGGTACTGCCTAGAAAATGGACTCATTATGGATGTGTGTGTGTTGTCTAAGTAGATTGTAAGCTTCTTGAAGGTGAGGACTATGAAGTCTTTATATTCCTGCTTGGGGCTGTGATATCCCTCAGTAAAAATTGGCCTACTGCTGGATGGTTGATAACGGAGCTGAAAATAGAGGCCAAGTTCCCATGCCCAGGAAAGGTGCATGAAGGCTATGATCTTATCCAAGGACTCAGAGCCTGTTTAGTGACATGACTTTTGCAAGCATCACTTGAAGCAGCCTCTAGCTATGGGATAAAAGCAGCAAAAACCTCTTCAGAAAAGACAACACTCCTTTCATAGCACTGCGATTCCCCACGCGTCTTCCTCCAGAAATCCACTGAGTGTGGGAACTTTGAATCTTCCATGCCCTGATCCCTGGCTGCCATTCTACTCCGTTGGCTATGACCTTCTATTATCTGGCAAAAGTAGTAACACTCTCATTTCCCTGAAAGTATTTGAGTTGTATATGCAGGACGGATCATTCTCATCTATTTTTGGTATGACAGTTACTTTCAGCTGCTCAACCTTTGTTTGCTCTGCATGACAAATGCTAAAGGACACAGTTGTTTCATGGCCAGAGTATTAACTGACCAACCTTGCAACCTCAAGAAAATTTCTCCAGCAAAGTCATTGTTTTCTAACACTGTAAATAATCTCTCTCCACAAAATTTTACAGGAACACAATAAAAGTCAATATGATATCTGAGTTTTATTGTTGAAAATTTTTAGTGGGGATACTTGTAAATTAGGTTCCCAAATTTCTAGCAACATCCATTTATCTTTTGCTTATAAATCTTTAATTTTTACCAAAGGGACCCATTGCTCACAATACTCTGTTTAGCCACTGCAGAATTACTCCTTTAAATGAAAATGCAAACAAACACAATAGATAGAGCTGTGTTTATTCTGCTAAGGGTTGGTCACTGGGCTGCCCCTGCAACTCAAAACTTTTGCCTTTGCTCTTGGTATGGCTTGAAGGGTGAGTCTCCCGTCCATTAACTGTCTGGGTTAATTGATGTCACTGAAGTTCTTTTTGCATGTAGTGCAAATCACATTGTAAAGAGGCAAATTAATCTCTTTAATTCAAAAACCATTTACTGAGTCCCTAATAAGTGCAAATACAAGTGATAGAAAAGCTACACGTAAAGCGCATTTGTTGGGTATGTGGTCGTGTTCAGCTTTTCTTAGTCATGTCAATAATTGGAAACAGAGTCCACGCTGGCTTGACTGTTTCCTCAATGATTTGCTACGTGTATAAAGGCAGAGTCACCCTCAGATTACTGAAGTCTTAGACAATACACGAACATTCACTAATAGAGGAATGACAATTAAAAATGTAAATTAGTGCTTGGGTTTTTTTTTCTATTTATATCAGATAACTGCTTATTTTCTGCTGCATTGACATGCTTTGAGATCCTGTAGGCAGAGGCTGAACACATATCATTATAGTAGATCTTATTTTTACTAATCTTTGCTTTAGGTGACTGGCTTAAAGTGATTTAAGCAAAAACATATATAAAGTGAGAGTAATCACGATGTGAGAATGCGGGTGGGATCCATAATTCCTTACAGCCTGTTGGAGCAATTCAACCTGATTTTAAAAGTCCCTCCTTCCTCCGTCATTTATCCTTGGGGAATTGTCTGCCTTGTTCTTCACGAATCCTGTGTAGACATCATGTTCTCACCAGCCTCAACTTCCTTTTGCTCTTGACTTGCTCTTTCTGGCCTGGAAACTTTTTCCTGTGTCTTTCAGTCGCCCTAGAGTCTCCCCAACCTGTGACCTTTTACCTCTTCTAAAAACAACTTTTTAAGGTTTTAATTTAAGTAAAAACTCTAGTAAAGTACTGAGAAGCATTGGTGAAATAACGCTTGTGAAACAAAAATGGTTTAATCAGACTTGGGACTACTTTGGTGACAAGCAATGTTATTCGTTTCACTATGTTTCTAGAAGCTCTACAGATTAACTCCATTGTCACTCTGGTCCCTCCACTTTCAGAGGTCCTCTTGCTCCTTAAATATTCAGCCCTCCAGTTTTTACCATATTCATCCACTTATCTGAAACAAGAGCTGTGTATGTACACGCTTGTGTGCCTGTGCTCATGTGTACATGTTATTTTGTGGATTGTGAATTCCTTCAGAAGGACTAGAACATGTCCTTTATCATCTTCTTATTTTTATTTTCATCATGAGTCCTATTCTCACTGAATATCTGTGATCACAGAAGTCTTTCAATAAATGTCAAATTACTGGTTGTTTTTTAAGGCAAAATTACCATGACTTCAATAAAAACTTTACCTGGGGAAGAAAGATAGGATGGAGTGCACAAAGCAGTGTAGTTCTGGACTGGGTTAACTCTATAGTGTGCACATTTAATAAGAAAGCCTAGTAAAGAAGAATTAATGAAGAAAATGAGTAGTTTTAAATGTAAGTTTTGTTCAACGTTTCTAATTCTGAATAGGTTTTGAAATGGATAACAGCATAGTTTGTCATCAGATAAAGGAGTCTCAAGTTTAATCGAAGCATTTTTTGTGCATGTTCTATGAAGGTTATTCAGCCAATGTTTACCAAAGATATCACTTGATTGTTTTATTTTTTTATAGGTATGAATAGGATTTTTTTTTTTTTTGTGAGGAAGATCAGCCCTGAGCTAACATCCGTGCTAATCCTCCTCTTTTTGCTGAGGAAGACCGGCTCTGAGCTAACATCTATTGCCAATCCTCCTCCTCTTTTTTCCCCCAAAGCCCCAGTAGATAGCCATACGTCATAGCTGCACATCCTTCTAGTTGCTGTATGTGGGATGTGGCCTCAGCATGGCCGGAGAAGCAGTGCTTTGGTGCACGCCTGGGATCCAAATCTGGGCCGCCAGTAGCGGAGCGCGCGCACTCAACCACCAAGCCATGGGGCCGGCCCTATGAATAGGATTTTTAATTTCATTTTTTCATTTAAAACTCCCTTGTCTAGGAATTGGACTATCACACCTTAAAAACAAGTTAGCAAAAAAACACAAAGAGCATCATCATTTGTCTTACATTCAAGGAAACTTATTTTATGCAGGAAATAAAGAATTTCTGCATGCATGCATAAGAGATCAGCAAAGAAAATAGTGGAGTTGTCCACAAGGATGAGGTGGAGCTAATGTGCTCCCATCAGATGTCCGAGGAAGGCTTTTGAGTTTGATTTTTGAAATTCACTCAGATATGCAAAGGCACCATGGAGAGTAAATAGTGTACTGCGGTTTGTGATCCAGGCAGCAGTTCTAGTGTCTAGCTTGGGAGGAAGTAAACGTACCAATTCTGAATGAAGTCAGGGCTCCCGTTAATCCACTAAGAGATTTCTGTGGGGGAGTTTCTGAAGCTGCAGCTCATTATAATGAGGTAGCAAATACAGTTCTACAGGGACACCTAGTAAAATTCTCAATTAACTAGTAACAAAGCCACCTCCTTGTACATTCGATGCCATTGTATTTACCAAGTAGTCAGCAAAAGGAAAAACAATGTACTATTATTTTCCTAAGTAAAAGCAAATGAATAAAAATCTAAATCATCCAAATTGTGCCTTAAAAAGGCATACTTTGATAGAAAGTAACAGTGGGAACTGCCTAGTTTGTTGTCTGAATTAAATACAAATTTACACACTCAAATGACTAAAGTAATGAAAGTGATAGATTAGTGTATTGATGCCTAATCACTGTCTAGAATGCAGAACTTACAAGCAACCTGATTTTGAGAACAATTACTTGTAATTAAAGCTGTGCTGGATACCAAAAAAAAAAAAAAAAAAATAGAGAAGTCCTTTGTGTATAACATCAATTAATTACTTTTATTACTCAGTGAGAACAGCTCTTACCTATCCGTGCTGCTGTTTATATCTGACCACATGCAAGAGTGATATGAAATGTGTATTGCTTAGCAGCGTTCTTAGAATCCGATCTGTGACTCACACTTTTCAGTCAGTTTTCCTTAAACACATTTAAAAAATAATAACATCCATAAAACTGTAATATAAGGTTAAGATTCCTGTTTTCTTCGAAATTAATAAAAACAAATACCTAGACCCAGCTAGACAGTTTGTAAATCAATTTCTCTAGCTATTTTCCTCCACATGAAGAGGGATTAACTTATAAATACAGTGATGCTCAGGTGTAGCGTATTCTTTTCCTTAGAAGGACCCAAAATAGGATTGTATTTTGTTGAGCCTCACAACAGTCCCGTGGTTCTGTGTCAATCTAAAATAAAAGATGATGGTGGTTGGCATCCGTGTCGCCTAGGGCCTCTTTCTTGCCTTTGGTAACGTGCAGGGTCAGCCAGCTGTCAGGGGCTGCTTAAGAGGCTCTGTCGCTGGCGTCCAGCTGCCTTCTGGATGGCCAACTGTCCCCCTCTTGCCTGCTTATCCACTGTCACCATTTTGGAGTCCCTTCTGGAATTGCCCTTATGGGAAGACCATGCGCCATCACATCACTCATTTTCCTCCTCTATCTTGGTTACAGAGCAAGTTCTGGATTTTCTAGGACAATCCTTCCTTCAGATGAGTTCGTTATTTGTTGTATAATCAACAGCAAGTGAATTCCTTTTCTGTTGTAGAACTTTCTGTGTGTGAATACACTCCCAGATCAGATAATTAAATCAGTTGTGGGGTTCCATGTCTAGATTTTAAGTTCAGGAAAGAAAGTCACAATAGGAAATAGATCAAAATAAATGAAAATGTGGATCGTATTTGGACGGTAGTGTTTTTCTTATTTTCTCTGTTTTTCCAAGATGTGTGTGACTTTTCTGGAGTGAATGGTGATCCATTGTGTTTAACAATGCAAGATAGGAGGTCAAACTGCCCAGATGCAATTCCTGGTTTCATCCCTTAATGCTGTAAGACTTGAAGAGACTTATTTTCTCCAAGGTCTCCATAGGTCCTATCTGTAAATCTATAATAATATCTACTCCATAAGGCTGTTGTGAAGTAACATATATAAAGAAGGCTGGGAGGAGGGTTCAAGACGACAGCGTAGGAAGACCCTGAACTCACTTCCTCCCAAGGTCACACCAAATCTACACCTACATATAGAGCAATCCCTCCTGAAAAAGAACTGAGGGTTGATTGAACAGTTTCTGCACAACAAACGATAGCGGAACCACATAGAGATGGGATAGGAGAGACAAAGACACGGTATCAACGGGATCCCCACCCCTGATGCAGTGACCCACAGCAGAGAGGGCTATCACTGAGGGGCCTGCATGTAGTCTGCCCCCCTGGGGCACGGCAAATAAACAGCTGTTTAAATGACACCTAGACCATATGGGAAGGAAATCCATTTACTAACCATAGAGTGTTTGCCAAATGTGTGGGGAACAGCTGGAACTCTCTCCGGGGTTGTAGGCACCAGTGAGTGCCATTTTTTGCATTCTCTCTCCACTTGATAGCATGGGCGGGAGCACAGACCAGATGCTGGCCTGCTAAGGCCACCCCAGTGCACCCTGGGCCCTGGCCCACACCAACTCCAGCCAGCCCCAGGGCAGTACATCCTGGGCCTCCTTGTCCATGCTCACTCCAGCTCCAGCCATCCTGCTGAGGCAGCCCCGACTCAATGCACCCCAGGACCCACCCAGCCTACGTCTGCTCCAGCCGGCCTGCCCAAGTCACCTGGGACATGCAGTGTACACAGAGGGCGCTCCTACACAAGACCACTCCTTCAAAACTGGGAGAGGTATCTGTTCCACCTAACTCATAGAAACAAACAAAGAAAGTCAAACAGTATGAAAAGACAAAAGAATATGTTCCAAACAAAAGAACAAGACAAAACTCCAGAAAAAAACCCTAATGAAATGCAGAGCAATAATTTACCTGATAAAGAGTTCAAAGTAATGATCATAAAGATGCTCACTGAACTTGGGAGAAGAATGGAGGAACCTGATGAGAACTTCAACAGAATTAGAAAATATAAGACCAATCAGAGCTGAAGAATACAATAACTGAAATGAAAAATACACTCGAGGGAATCAACAGGAGATTAGATCATACAGAAGAATGAATCAGTGATCTGTAAGACAAAATAGTGAAAACCACCCAATCAGAACAGCAAAAAAAAGGAAAAAAATTTAGGGGCCAGCCTGGTGGCATAGTGGTTAAGTTCACAGGCTCTGCTTCGGTGGCCTGGGGGCCACAGGTGCAGATCCTGGGCATGGACCTATGCACCGCTTATCAAGCCATGCTATGGCAGGCATCCGACATACAAAGTAGAGGAAGATGGACATGGATGTTAGCCCAGGGCCAATCTTCCTCAGCAAAAAATAGGAAGATTGGCAACAGATGTTAGCTCAAGGCTAATATTCCTTACAAAAAAAAAAAAAAAAGAAAGAAAGAAAAAAATTTAAAAAGGAGGATAGTTTAAGGGACCTCTGGGACAACATCAAGCATACTAACATTTGCATTATTGGTGTCCCAGAAGGAGAAGAGAGAGAGAAAAAGGCAGAAAACTTATTTGTAGAAATAATGGCTGAAAACTTCCCTAACCTGGGGAAGGAAACAGACATCCTGGTCCAGGAAGCACAGAGAGTCTCAAGCAAGATGAGCCCAAAGAGACCCAAGCCGAGGGACCAGTCCCATTGCGTAGCAGTTAAGTGCACGTGCTCCACTGCTGGTGGCCTGGGTTCGGATCCCGGGTGTGCACCGATGCACCGCTTGTCAGGCCATGCTGTGGTGGCATCCCATATAAAGTGGAGGAAGATGGGCACAGATGTAGCCCAGGGCCAGTCTTCTTCAGCAAAAAGAGGAGGATTGGCATGGATGTTAGCTTAGGGCTGATCTTCCTCACAAAAAAAAAAAAAAGAGAGAGAGAGAGAGATCCAAGCCGAGACACATTATAATTAAAATGGCAAAAGTTAAAATAAAAAGAGAATCTTAAAGGCAGCAAGAGAAAAACAGTAAGTCGCATACAAGGGAACCCCCATAAGGCTGTCAGCTGATTTTTCAGCAGAAACTTTGCAGGCCAGAAAGGAGTGACATGATATATTTAAAGTGCTGGAAAGGGAAAAACTTACAACCCAGAATACTCTACCCAGTAAGGGTAATTCAGAATTAAATGAGAAATAAACAATTTTCCAGACAAACAAAAACTAAAAGAGTTCATCGCCACTAAAGTGGTCTCACAAGAAATGTTAAAGGTTCTTCTTTAAGCAGAAAAGAAATGACCATAACTAGATAAGAAAATATATGCAAGAAAAAAATTTCAATTGTAAAGGCAACTATTTAGTAAAGGCAGTGAATCAGCCACTTAAAAAGCTAGAATGAAGGTTAAAAGACAAAAGTAGTAAAATCAACTGTAACTATAATAAATAGTTAAGGGATACACAAAATAAAGAGATGTAAAATATGACATCACAAACATAAAACATGGAGGGGGAGTAAAAATGTAGTGCTTTCAGAATGCATTAGAACTTTAGCAGTTATCCCCTTAAAATAGAGTACTATATATAAATGAATCAATATATGTGAACCTCATGGTAACCAAAAACCAAAAACCTACAATAGATACACAAAAAATAAAGAGAAAGGAACCCAAACATAGCACTAAAGAAAACCATCAAACCACAAGGGAAGACACCAAGAAAAAAAGAAAGGAACAGAGAACTACAAAAACAACCAGAAAACAACCAACAAAGTGGCAATAAGTAGATACCTATCAATAATGACTTTTAATGTAAATGAACTAAATGCTCCAATCAAAAGACATAGGGTGGCCGAATGGATAAAAAACAAGACCCATCTATATGCTGTCTACAAGAGACTCACTTCAGATCTAAAGACACAGAGACCGCAAAGTGAAGAGATGGAAAAAGATGTACAAATGGAGATGAAAAGAAAACTGGGGGAGCAATACTCATATCAGACAAAATAGACGTTTAAAACAAGGACTGTAACAAAAGACAAAGAAGGGCATTACACAATGATAAAAAGGTCAATCCAAGAAGAGAATATAACATTCATAAATATTTATGCATCCAACATAGGAGCACCTAAATATATAAAGCAAATATTAACAGACATAAAGAGAGAAATTGACAGTATACAATAATAGTAGGGAATCTTAATACCCTACTTACATCAATGGATAGATCAACCAGACAGAAAATCAGTAAGAAAACATTGGCCTTTATCGACACATTAGACTAGAAGGACTTAATAGATATATACAGAACATTCCAACCAAAAACAACAGAATACACATTCTTTTCAAGTGCACGTGGAACGTTTCCAGGATAGATCACGTTAGGCCACAAAACAAGTCTCAATAGATTTAAGAAGATTGAAATCTTATTAAGCATCTTTTCCGACCACAACGGTATGAAACTAGAAATCAACTACAAGAAGACTAGAAAAAACACAAACACGTGGAGACTAAACAACCAATGGATCAACGAAGAAATCAAAGAGAAAAAAAAATACCTTGAGACAAATGAAAATGGAAACACAACTTTCCAAAATCTGTGGGATGCAAAAAAAGCAGTTCTAAGAGGGAAGTTCACAGCAATGCAGACCTACTTCAAAAAACAAGAAAAATCTCAAACAATCTAACTTTACACCTAAAGGAACTAGAAAAAGAATAAACAAAGGTTAAAATTAGTAGAAGGAAAGAAATAAAGATCAGAGTGGACATAAGTGAAATAGAGACAAAAAACAATAGAAAATATCAATGAAACTAAAAGCTGGTTCTTTGAAAAGATAAACAAAATTGATACACCTTTAGCTAGACTCATCAAGAAAAAAAGAGAGAAGGCCCAAATAAATAAAATCAGAAATGAAAGAAGAGAAAAAACTCCACAGAAATAAAAAGGATCATAAGAGATTACTACAATTACATGCCAACAAATTGGAAAAACTAGAAGAAATGGATAAATTCCTAGAAACACACAACCTTCCAAGACTGAATCAAAAGAAATAGAAAATCTGAATAGACTGTTTACAAGTAATGAAATTGAATCAGTAGTTATAAAACTCCCAAAAAACAAAAGTCCAGGACCAGACAGCTTCACAGGTGAACTCTACCAAACATTTAAAGAAGAGTTAATACCTCTCCTTCTCAATTTGTTCCCAAAAATTGAAGATGAAGGAACACTTCCAAACTCATTTTATGAGGCCAGCATTACCCGGATACCAAAACCAGAAAAAGACACCACAAAAAAAAAAAAAGAAAAGAAAATTACAGGCAATATCCTTGATGAACATAGATGCAAAAATCCTAAACAAAATATTAGCAAACTGAAGTCAGCAATACATTAAAAGGATCATACACCATGATACAGTTGGATTTATTCCAGGGATGCAAGGATGGTTCAACAGCCACAAGTCAATCAACATGACACAGCACATTAACAAAACAAAGGATAAAAATCATATAACCATCTCAATAGATGCAGAAAAAGCAAAATTCAACATCCATTTATGATAAAAAGTGTCGACAAAGTGGGTATAGAAGGAACATATCTCAACATAATAAAGGTCATATCTGACAAACCCACAGCTAACATCATACTCAATGGTGAAAAGCTGAAAGATTTTCCTCTAAGATTGGGAACAAGACAGGGATGCCCACTCTCACCACTTTTATTCATGATAATATTGGAAGTCTTAGCCAGAGCAACTAGGTAAGAAAAAGAAATAAAGGCATCCAAATTGGAAAGGAAGAAGTAAAACTGTCATTATTTTCAGATAACATGGTACTATACATAGAAAATCCTAAAGACTCTACCAAAAACCTATTAGAACGAATAAATGAATTTAGTAAAGGTGCAGGATACAAAATTAATATTCAGAAATTTGTTGCGTGTCTATACACTAATAACAAGCTATCAGAAAGAGAAATTAAGAAAACAATCCCACTTACAATTGCATCAAAAAGAATAAAATACTTAGGGATAAATTTAACCAAGGAGGTGAAAGACCTGTACTCTGAAAACTATAAGCCATTGAATGAAAGAAATTGAAGACAACAGAAATAAATGGAAAGATATACTGTGCTCATGGATTGGAAGAATTAATATTGTTAAAATGTCCATACTACCCAAAACAATCTACAGATTCCATGCAGTCTCTAGCAAAATACCAATGGCATTTTTTACAGAAATAAGAATCCTAAAATTTGTATGGAACCACAAACGACCCCAAATACCCAAAGCAATCTTGGGAAAAAAGAGCAAAGCTGGAGGTATCACGCTCCCTGATTTCAAACTATACTACAAAGTTATAGTAATCAAAATAGTATGGTATGAAAACAGACACATAGATTAATGGAACATAATAGACAGCCGAGAAATAAACCCACGCATATATGCTCAATTAATCTATGACAAAGGAGGCAAGACTATACAATGCAGAAAAGACAGTCTCTTCAATAAATGGTGTTGGGAAAACTGGACAGCCACATGCAAAGAATGAAATTGGACTACTTTCTTATACACAAAAATATACTCAAAATGGATTAAAGGCTTGAATGTAAGACCTAAAACAATAAAACTCCTAGAAGAAAACAAAGGCAGTCAGCTCTTTGACATCAATCTGAGCAATAGTTATTTGGACCAGTCTCCTCAGGCAAGGGCAACAAAAGCAAAAATAAACAAATGGGACTACATCAAACTAAAAAGCTTTTGCGCAGCAAAGGAAACCATCAACAAAATGAAAAGGCAACCTACTGTATGGGCGAAGATATTTGTAAATCAGATAAAGGATTAATATCCAAAATATATAACTAACACAACTTAATATCAAAAGAAACCCAAACAACCCAATTAAAAAATGCTCTTGAATAGACATTTTTACGAAGAAGATATACAAATGTCCAACAGGCACATGCAATGATGCTCAACATCACCAATCATCAGGGAAATGCAAATCAAAACAATGAGATACCATCTCAGATCTGTCAGAATGGATATTATCAAAAAGACAAAAAATAACAAGCATTGACAAGGATGTGGAGAAAAGGGAACACTTATGCACTGTTGGTGGGAATAAAAATTAGTGCAGCCACTATTGAAAAGAGTATGGAGTTTCCTCAAAAAATTAAAAATAGAACTACCATGCAATCCAGCAATTCTACTTCTGGGTATTTATTTGAAGAAAATGAAAACACTAATTCGAAGAGATATATGCACCCCTATGTTCATTGCAACACTGTTTACAATAGCCAAGACTTGGAAACAACCTAAATGTCCGTCAATGGATGAATGGATAAGAAGATGTGGTATATATATGCAATGGAGTATTACTCAGCTACAAAACAATGAGATCTTGCCATTTGCGACAGCATGGACGGACCTAGAGGGTGTTCTGCTGAGTGAAATAAGTCAGACAGAGACAAACACCATATGATTTCACTTATATGTGAAATCTAAAAAACAAAACAAAACAGAAACAGAAACAGACTCATAGATACAGGAACAAACTGGTGGTCGCCAGAGGGAGGCGGGATTGGGGGGCAGGCAAAACAGGTGAAGGGGATTAAGAGGTACAAACTTCCAGTTATAAAATAAATAAGTCGTGGGGATGTAATGGACAGCATAGGGAATATAGTCAATAATACTGTAATAAATTTGTATGGTGACAGATGGTTACTAGAATTATTGTGGTGACCATTTCGTAATGTATATACATATTGTGTCACTATGATGTACACCTGAAACTAATAGGCTATTGTATGCCAATTATACTTCAATTAAAACAAATAAACATAATCAGTAAAAAAAAAAAAAGTCTTTACAGTACCAGATCCAAAAGAATTACTAGAACGTCTTAGCTATTGTCCTCAATTAGTCGTATTTTAAAAAGTAATAAAAACACAAAAACAAATTACTGCTCATGATTAGTGTACCTCAGATTCTCATGATATGGATCACTCCTTTGGGTTAAGACATTATGGCAGAAGGTCCTTATTCAGTATGGACCCGGTTACGCACTTAGACATTTTTCTGGAAGGACACGCACAAAACTGTTAATAGTGAGTTCCTCTGTGAAAAGGGGTCAGTCAGGAGAAGGAAGGAAAACTTTTCTTTATCTTTTACATTTTTCTGTAGCATTTGAATTTTTACTACGTGTAGGTATATATTTTATACAACATATGGACATTAACACAGAAGCGGAAATGCACTTTTCAGATTAACTAGCAGAGCACGGGATTCTAAGAGACGAGAATGGTGTGAGTGAAAAGGCACCTTGGGAACATGGAGGAGCCCCTGGCCTACCTAAGGGCACCGTGGGGACCCCTTGGGCGGCTGGAGCAGTTCTGGGCCGCAGACCCCCTGCTGCCCTCAGCATGCCCTAATATGGGATTACAGCACGTGTGATTTGGGCTCAGACAGACCTGATGTGGAACATCAGATACTGGCGAGCTGTGTGCCCTTGGGGAAGTTACTTAATCTCTCTGTACAGCAGTTTCCTCACCGAATATTTTTTAAAAAGGAGGATCATAGCATCTACTCCTCCATTTTTCCACTTCCTCGTATGTTGTGAATGTTACATAAGCTCAGCCATAGCGTGGGGTGGGGGAAAGTAGGTAAATCTTGGCTTCTTCCTCCTCTCCCCTGACTTCTTGTCTAGTCAACTCATGAAAAATTTTTTAAAAATTTAAAAACATGCTATGTTTTACCAGATGGCCAGCCCTGGTAGTCTAGTGGTTAAGAGTCTGCACTGTCGCCACCATGGTTCCTGTCCCAGTCAGGGAATCAGGCCACCAGTCTGTTGGTTGTCATACGTTGGCAGCTGCGTGTTGCTGTGATGCTGAAGGCTCTGCCACCAGTATTTCAAATACCAGCAGGGTCACTCACGGTGGACAGGGATCAGCGGAGCGTCCGGACTAAGACAGACTAGGAAGAAGGACCCGGCTGAAAAATTGGCTACACAACCCTGTGAATGGCAGTGGAGCATTGTCTGATGTAGAATAGCAAGGTGAGAGGATGGCTCAGAAATGCTGGATAGTGTTCCGTCTGCTGTGCCCAGGGTCACTAGGAGTCGGAATCCGCTCCATGGCACTAACAACAAGTATTTGCCAGTGTTCAATCCCTGCCCCTGTCTCTCTCCCTGCCTCCTCTTTTTCTTTTTCTCTCCCTGCCTCTCATCTCTGTGTTTACGTGTGTGTTTCAAAAGCTACCAAAAGGAAGCATTCTCAACCTGGTCCAAAATGGTTTTATAAACAAACCAGCAAAGGACCTCCCCATCAGGAAATTCTACCTCATTGCCTAAACCCTTTGTGGCTGGGTTAATTTTTTCTGATTCTGTCAGAGTGGAGGTTCAGAAACGCTACCAGAAGCTACTCTTATCCATAACTCAATGGAAAATTAATAGCCGTTTGTCTTTAACCTGAATTCTAGGCTAAATCATTTAGCTTTCCTTTGTGGCCTTACTTTTTGCAATTTTATTTTATTATTATTATTTTTTTTGCTGAGGAAGATTCACCCTGCGCTAACATCTGCTGCCAATCTTCCTCTTTTTATGTGAGCCGCTAACACAGCATGGCCACTGACAGACAAGAGGTGTAGGTCCGAGCCTGGGAGACAAACCTGGGCTTCTGATGCAGAGGGTGCCATACTTAATGAGTAGGCCACCAGAGCTGGCCCATTCTTTGCAATTTTAAAGTTATTTTTGGATTTGAGGACTTTTCTCCTATGCCTTCTCTGGGTTCTGCAGTGTGCATGGTGTAGCACCCAATCCTGCGTAATCTAGGGAGAGTCTGTTTGGTTGGTACAGTGGCGTCCTCCCTGCCCTCTTTTACTTCTGTTTTGAGGATTAGAGTGAGTGGCTCGAATTCAGAGGGGCCAGAGGAAACTGTGGGCCTTTCCCACCCACCCCTTTGCCTTCTTCTCTAATTTCCATTCTCTCCAGCTCATCCTTCCAACATGCAGGATCGATTCTGTGTCTATTCCTTTGAAGATTCTTCTCAATTTATTGTCACGCAGTGATCTGCTATGCAAATCACTAAAAGGGTTCTCTGATACAGACATGAAGGCTTACCCATCCCAGCAAAATGACACCCAAAACCACTCAACAAAATGAAGACTGCATTGGCTGGTGGAGAAATTGGCTTCCCAGTTCCTGCCATCACCTGTAGGCATAAGTACAAAACCCAAAGCAGGAAATCCCAGATTGCTCCAAGGTAGAGCAGGGGTGAATATTCACCTTTTCAGGAATTACCTTTGTATCAAAGGGTTTCGTGGTGGAACCTACACAGCAAGTTCCCTTCGTGCACTTAAAGTTGGCGGATTAAAATATCTTTGCAGTGCAAACGTTTCCGTATCTGTAATGTTCCATACTTTATAAAAAGTGTGCTGCACTTAATAGATACACAGGGCTATGTTCACAATACCCTAGATTTATGGAGGGAGATGAGTAGAACTAATCACCTTTTACAAACTGGCAAAATTTGGGTATGGTTTATGGAACTAGTGAGCAGTGTGGGCAGCAAGGGCTGCATTTCACAACCAAACAAGCAGAGTTATGTGCAGCTCAAAAGTGGGACCAGAGATGCAAGATTTCAGGAGAGTGGCACATCAGGTCAGAAAAAGAGATGAATGGATCAAAAGAGAAGGATGGACCAAAAGTTGGAGAGATGAGGTTATGAAGAATCAGAAGTGAGAAATGACTTGGAAAACTGTTTTGGTTAAAGATTGTAAAGGAGAAGGATCAATAATTACTTCTCACTGTTGAAAATCCTGTTAATATAAGTATAGACAAAACTGTGACATGTGACACTTAGAGATGAATCTTATTCTTAACCCAAAGTGATGAGAACATAGGCAGTGGACAAGGCTGAAGGGAGGGCTAGTTGGAGACAAAAGGAGCCTTTCTACATCCCTTAAATAACTGACTGTGTTTGGAGACAGGAGATAGGGGTTTGAATTTACTTTCCAATCAATTTTCTGCATAGCAGCCAAAATGCCTCTCTAAAAACTCAATTATGATCATGTCCCTATCTTAGTTAGAATTGTTCAGTAGCTTCTCACTGTTCTAAACATCCCACATCCGTAACATGATCTATACGTAGACCTATGTCCAGGATCCCCTGGGACAGTCTCTTGGGCACAAGTTTGTGCCTCTTGTCTTGGTATGATCTTTGATAGCACCACCCTCATGCACACACGCGTCCAGTTTGGACACTACTTATCAAGACTTCGCCATCAGCCTCCCCTCGGGGGCTCTCTTGTCCGATACTGCTGTCCTGCTGCACGCTGAGGCAGAGCCTGCTGGTTGCCTCTGTTTGTGTTCTTCTCTTCTTTCTCTTGGTAATAGAGCCTCCAGTTGTTAGCTGGGCCCATGACCTCATAGAGCAGACTATTTCTCCTCCCTGGCAACTAGGTGTGACTATGTGATTAAGTGCTGGGCAAAAGGATGTGTACAAAAGTGATGGTGCAAGTTCCAGATAGAGTCCTTAAAAGAGGAAAGATGTCCGTCTTCTTCCCTCTTCCTTACCCTGCTGCTTGGCACTCGGATGTGGAAGTGAGCCATCTTGGACCACAGAGCTGAGATGACAAGACAACAGTGAATGACCAAATGCAGTAGAACCACACACCAGCCCCAGGTCACCTACCTATGGACAGTTACACAAGTGAGAATAAAGGTCTATTTAATTTAAGTTGCTTTTATTTTGGATCCCTTTTACATACAGCTATACATACAGCACATCCAAATAAAACAGAACTTGGTAGTAGAAGTGTCTAAAATAGGTGCATTGTCTTTGTGATGGAAGCCAGTTTCAAGAACTCAGAAATCACAGGCCAGAGGGCCAGTGACCCTTTTTCATGGGTGGCAAACGCCTGGTAAAACCATCTGCTACAATGAGCTGGGGGCCAGATCACATACTGATTAAGGCTTAGCTCTCGGGAAATGGTTGGGGACACAGAATTCTGATGGGTATTGGCTGCCTCTCACTGCTTTTAGCCAAAGCCTAAAAGAGAGAGATGAACTCAAGCTACAAGTAGCCAGTTGGCAAGCAGTGATGGAAGGGGATTTTGTTCTGCGAAGGGCAGGGCTCAATGTCCACAGTGTAAAATCTGGGTTGATTGAGAGACTGAGTTAAAAAGCCAGCTGTTCCTGTGCCCCCAAAGGAAGCTACAGGCCTATGAGGAAATAAGGTTTCTTTTACAGGAACCTCTGGTTATTGTTATTTGTTTATTTTTTTTGCCAGACAATGAGACAGAGAGAGGAAAAGAAGAAGAAAGCGGTAGAAGGAGAAGAGGAAAGAGAAGAGACGAGAAGAGAAAAGAGTACAAGTTCCAGTCCAGTGTCATGCACTAGATGGAGAGGGTATGGCCTCTCTCTCAAGCTTATTGTTTCAGAAGGTCTCAAACTGCTGTCATTAAGTTGAGAGAAGGAGAAGTGCTTAGAACACAGGGCTAGTAAGTTTTGTTTTTTAACCAAAGGCTTGAGGCTTAGAAACCATAGGTAATGGGCTGAGGTTACTCACACATGGCACTGACCAGAAGCAAATCGACCAGGAAACGACTGGGTTTTTGAGGGAACTATATTGCCAAAGAAGTCAGACGTTTTGCCAAAACCTGTGACCACTCAACCCCTGAAGACGCTCCTGGGCCCTCGAAATGGCACTGGCAGGGAGAGAGCTGCGAACGTTGAACAGCTGCCACGAGCACGTAGCGCCAGCACTCATCTCATGTTGCCACGGAGGAGCAAGGCCCCAGCACTCATCTCATGTTGCCACCGAGGAGCAAGGCCCGAGCGCAGGGGACGGGGCCCAGGGCGCTCCTCCCAGGGAGCGGGATTAGGCTCCCAGCTGGGCACACACACACGCACACTTTACTACATGGGAAGGGCAGGTCGTTTTTAAATTTTTTATGAATGAGTGACCATTGTAAATTTCCCATCTTTCTCTTTTCAAATTTAAAAGAGGGGGTGGTGTTCTTACAGTTACTCTGTGTGTTGGTTTGCTAGGGCTGCCGAAAAAGTACCACAAACTGGGTGGCTTAAACAACAGAGATTTACTGTGTCTCGGTTCTGGGGCCAGGAGTCCAAGATCAAGGTGTCAGCAGAGTTGTTTGCTTCTCAGCCCTCTGAGGGAAGGATCTATTCCAAGCCTCTCCCCTAGCTTCTGGTGGTTTTCTGGCAGTCTTTGGTGTGCTTTGGCTCGTGGACTCATCATTCCATCTCTGCCTTCACATTCACATGGCTTTATTAGTGTTTGCGTGCCTGTGTGTGTACGTGTGGGTCTGTGTCATATCCAAATTTCTCCATTTTATAAGGACACCAGCCGTAATGGAGTAGGGCCCATCCTACTCTAGTATGACCTCATCTTAGGTAATTACATCTGCAGCAACCCTATCTCCAAATAAGGTCACATTCTGAGGTACTGAGGCTTAGGACTTCAGCATTTGAATTTTGAGGAGACACAATTCACCCCGTAAGACTCTGCTCCTTTTCTCTCATTGTATATGGATCTGTCAAGGACAGATAATTTGTCTTTTAGTTCTTGGGTGACCAGAAATGGAGTTCCACATCTGGACATGCTGGAGGGAACCTAGCATCACCGAGAGATTCTGGACTTCGAACTGAATGTAGCATCTGGATAAGGCTTGGGGAAGTGGAGTATGCACAACTCTTTGGTCAAAGAAGAGACTGTAGCAGAGATTATTGTTATGTTCTCATAAGAACAGAATCTCCAGGGCCAGCCCCAGTGGCCTCGTGGTTAAAGTTCGGCGCACTCAGCTTTAGTGGCCCAGGTTTGGTTCTTGAGCGCAGAACCACACCACCACTTGTCTGTCAGTGGCCATGCTATGGAGGCAGCTCACACACACACAAAAAAAAAATAAAAAAGAGGAAGATTTGCATCAGCTGTCAGCTAAGGCAAATCTTTCTTAGCAAAAGAAGAAAAAAAAAAAAACAGAATGTCCATATTTTACCCAGACACGTGGCTACCCAGAATAAAGACCATCTTTCTAGCCTCCCTTACATATAGGTGTGACTATGTAACTAAATTCTCTCCAGTGTACAACTTCTGGGTCATGTCCTGAAAGGGAGAGGGTGTGTGTTTCTTCCTTCTCTCACCCCGTTCCCCAATCCTGCTGCTTAGGGTGCAGATGGGGGGCTGGCTGTCGTGGCCTCTGAGAGCAAGGGCAGCACCCTGGCAAGGGAGGAACAGGACTGAAGAAGCCCAGCTCCTGGGACACGGGCACCGCCATAGCACCAGTCCTGGGCTGCTCAACATGTCGTGTTCCAAGGGAGAAAACGAACTTCTGTGCTGCCCAGAGCCAAGCGCACAGTTGTATAAAAACACTGACCTTCCATTAGTTCCTTGAAAAGCTGTGTTTCTTCTCACTTTGGAGCCTTTGCACAGGCTGCTCCCCTTCCTCCTCCTCCCTGACAGCCCTTTCCCCGGACTCCCCCACATTCGCTCAAATATCACTTCTTCCAAGAAACCTTTCCATTGCTCCCCAGGCTAGTTTAAGCCTCTGTCTTGTGTGCTCTTAGCCTCTGCCTCGCCTTTACAGCACATAAATCAGTTATAACTGAATAAAAGTGAGATTATAAGGGGAATTCTCTGAATAATAGCTATCTCTCTGACCATACTGTAAGCTCCTGGAAGGAAGGCAGTGTATGACTTGCCCAGTCGACAGCCTCTATGGTGACCCTGCTGATCCCTACTACCTGGGATTCACATTCCTGTGGAATCCCCCTTCCTTCAGTGTGGGCTGAACTTACCGACCCATTCTGCTCTAACAGAATGTGGTAGAAGGAATTAGAGGTCATGGGAAGGCTGTGGCTTCCATCTTGGGAGCTCTCTCAGATCGCTCCTTCTGGGGAAGCCAACTGCCATGTCATGAGGCAGCCCTGTGTGTGGAGAGGGGCCCCCAGGAGTGAGCAGGCCCTTCAGGCCCGTTTGTGATTTGAGATGCCGCAGCCTCAGCAGACAGCGGGACTGCAACCTCACGAGAGATTTTGAGCCAGAGGCACTCGGGTAAGCCATGCCTAGACTCCTGAACCACAGGAACTGTGAGAAAATAAATGTTTGCTGTGAGAGCTGCTAACTTTCAGGTGAATTTATTATCCATCGATAAGTAATACACTTGCTCACCACTGCATCCCCAGCACCCGGGCTAATGTTTGGCACAGAGGAGGCTGTCAATAAACACTAGTTGAGTGAAGGATGTATGAATTAATGGATTCCCTAATCGGGAGCTTGTGTAAAGCACTCAAGCTCTCTAAGTCTTGCGCTGTTTGTTATTAAAACAAGTTATTCTCTTAGAATGAGGATTAACTAAAGTCTTCTGCATGGGTCTTATAAATTGTAAGAGATGGCACCAACGTTGGATTTATTTAATTATTTGTGTTTCCTATATGTTCTAGAAATGATCTGGGGACGGATGGTTGTGTTTCATGGGAAGGGCCACCTTGCTGTAGGCACACACTCTATCACGTAGCACATCATATTGCCTACGTGGTAACTTACTTTAACTACTTCACTGTCAACCACGTGATATGTGGTATGTGTGCACACTTGCTTTATATACGAAAACCCTAGGAGTGGCTATTTAGCATTTAAAAGACCCTAATCAGAAGTCCACACCACAGGGGCGATTAGTTATAAAGTGGAGAACTCTCATCAGGAACCCACACTCTGGAGGTCAATGCTTCAAATATCATTCTCTATATCTGCCAATTAGCACAATGGATGTTAGAAATAAGTTTTCATTGGTTGTCTCTAACGAGCAGTATTGAAGTTTGTGGTTGAACTGAAGGGTTTGGGGAATCTCCATCCAAAAGGAGGACTCTGTCCACTGAGCTGCCTCGGAGGACAGGGGGGCTGCCATGAACACCGTGTGTTGGCCACAAAGTGAACCTCTCACTCAGAGTTGAGGGCAGAGAGCAGGGTCTTCCCTAACCCAATCCAAATGGGACTATATGATTTTTTTGCTTCCTGTGTTTTAATAAATGTTTGTGTGGCATAATTTTGCCTGAGACTTGCTGTCTGTGTAACAAAGGGTTGTGGGGCAGGAGACAGATAGCCTTTACCTACCTTCAGTCACTGGACACTGCTCAAATTCACTCAAAGGACCTGGCATTGTTGGGCCACTAAATTGTCTCAGGTTAGTTCACAAAAACGAGCATCGATATGGTCTGCGGGCACTGCAGGTATCCCCTTGGCCACACAGTCCGGTAGCTGAGGCAGGGCACTCTGTCAAAACTTGCAGAGACTAATACCATTTGAAAAACGAATGAATTATTATTTAATAACCCCACTTGCCTTAGGTCTCCTCAGATGGTGAATCCTGGTGGGAATTTATTTGCTAGAAATAACTCAGATTTCCATGGCTCTTGCCTCTGCCTTTATGCAAGCCCTTAGCTTGCTGCATATCGGCCCCTAGGCCCAGTGACCTCCTGGGTGACCCTGCCACTCAGCCGAGTCCACCACGCGCCTCAAACCCACTGGCCACAGGCGGTGTCTGCTGCCCCCTGTGGGCGCCTCCCCATGCCTGAGGGATTCAGGGCTCCACAGAGGTTGGCAGACTCTCTCTCCCCACAACTCTGTGTCACCCTGTCACCAAGCCCTGAGCTAGCACCGCTTTCCCCACAGTCTCAGGGAGCCTCTCCTGGTCTGTAGCTTGTGCCGATAGCAAGACTCCTGTCAGGGATAAGCACTCGTCGTTGGGTGGGAGAAGGGGCAGGAGAGGGACATGTCTCTTTCCCTCCCTTTTCCACCTCTTCTCCGGGGACTTCATGCTCCAGCCTCTCCCTCCTCCTTCAGCTACAGCAAGTTCACGCGTGGCTTGTGTCTGGTCCAGCCTGTCCTCCCTCTCATCGCCTGACACATCCACATGCACCCGAGCCCATATCATGGACACAGCCCAGGCTCAGCTGACTCTCTCCTCTTTAATTAATGTGATTTGATAGACAATACTTTAAAAACCTCAGGCCCAGGAGGGTCCTTGGCTATGCAAAGATAGGGGATTTTTGCCCTAGTTTCTCCTCATAAAAACGTTGCTTCTCCTTTCAACTTGCACAATAGAGGCTTCTGAAGCTTGGGAAGAAATTCTCAGCTCCTGTCATAAACCTGCCTGGCAGAAGCCAAGGACATGGAGTGGAGGAAATTTCCTCGGAAATGTAAATAACATATGGAAAAGCAGCACGAAGATTTGACATCAATAATTAGCCCTCTGTTGAGTTAACAAGTGGATTAGTACCACTTATAAGTATGAACCCAAGAATGTGCTGGAAAACAGCCTCTCCAAGATGTATTGGGACAGAGCCGTAATAACAGATTAACAACTTCTGGCCAACAGACCAGATACTCTGTTGTTTGACAAACTTAATAAAACAGAGATGCTCATCGACACTGCTTTCCTACTAAATAGAAATATCCCAAGAACATATGCAGAGGGGATAAATAAGTGTGTGGCTTTGACAGTTGGAGTGAAAGCAGAATGTGAGGGACAATAGAAAATCTAGTCATCATTTCTGTACCATGTACGGGTTTCCCAGCTTAAAACACTGGGCATTCATTGTAAATAAGCCTCCGTTTGAAGACAGAGGTTCTATATATATTTGAATATATACAGATACAGGTATTTTTCTTGATTTTAATGATGGATAATCAAAATGTGCCTAGCTTCTGTTTATTTTATATATATATATTTTTAGTGGCATGAACAAAAGAGAGATTTATTTCTTTCTCATATAAATGAACTCTGGAGGTGGCCAGTCTACAACCGACCATGGATTGCCCACTGTGGAAGTTCAGGTATTATTTGTCTTTCCACTCTAGCATCTTAGTCCAGTCATGCATTGCTTAACAATGGGGATACATTCTGGGAAATGCGTCATTAGATGATATCATTGTGCAAATGTCATATGGTGTACTTACAGAAACCTAGATGGTATAGCCTACCACACCCCTAGGCTATAGGATACTAATCTTATGAGACCACTGTTGTATATGCCATCCATCATTGACCAAAACATGAGGCATATGCCTGTATGTTTCTGTTAATTTTTGAAGTATATAAAGCTCTATTAATCCAAATAACAAGAATAAATAATGTTGTGAAAATGTATCAGGCTATACACTTAGGATACATGTGTATGTATGTGTTTTCTGTATGTATATTTCACTTCGATTAAAAGTTTTAAACAACGCCAGTGCTGAAGATCACAGCTCTCATTTAGGTCTGGGTAAATCAACATAATTCGCGTATATTTTTATAAAATGGTCCTTCCAGCACTCCGTCCTGCAGCAGAGCTCCTGATTGTTTAATTCCTGGACTGAGTGACTGACTATTTCAGAGCTGGCAGCCTAAATGTTCTGATGGTACGTGCTTTCCAAGCTCTAATGGGCATGGAGAAAAGTGACAGTAACATCAATGGCAGCTGGAGATTCTATCCTTTAAAAAAGCCCAACAAGCCTGCTGATGCTCTGCTTGTCACAGAGTTACAAAGCTCTACCTCTGGCCTGTGGGAACAAGGCCGAATAAAGCCTTATTTGAATTACATAGCATCTGGGTTGTTTGAACTCCTTTGGAAGGCTACTCATTAAGCTCTACTACATTTTTCCTCTTCAATTTAGGTAAATGAAATAAAACCATGAATCTTGGGAGTAATAATTCAAGTATTAAAATTTATTGGGTGAAAAAAGGCTGAAGATGAGTAATGCTTGAACACAATCCAGAATCTTCTGTCCAAAGCAAATCCAGACTAGTCTGCAAGGTGATGATGGCATTGGCAGTGAATGTCATACACCTCAGAATCAGAAGGGACGCTGACATCATTGTGTCTCCATCCTGCGGAGCAGCGGGATGACCCCTTGTTGCAGTGTGTACTCACTCTGGCTGGCAGAGGTCATCCTCAGCAAGCTGGATGGCCTCACACTTATGCCTGTCATATTGTACACACGACCAGGTTGCAGTTCAGGGTTCAGGCCTGGAGTGCCTGTACACGAAAATTAGACCAGATAAGGTAAGATAAAATAATAAAAGAAATAAAATGCATATCTTGAGTCTTCTCAAATCATAAAGAACGGGGAGAAAACCCATCCTTTGGAATCATAAAAGAAAGAGAGGAAGAGTCGTCAAGCTGCCCATGCTTGATTTGAGCAGAGGATTTGATTCCTCTTCACCTATCAGAGACCCCGGTGGGGTCGCCCGTACCACATGGTTTTTTAATTTTATTTATTTATTTTTTTCTTCCCCAAAGCCCCAGTAGATAGTTGTGTGTCATAGTTGCACATCCTTCTAGTTGCTGTATGTGGGACGCGGCCTCAGCATGGCTGCAGAGGCGGTGCGTCGGTGCGTGTCCGGGACCCGAACCCGGGTCGCCAGCAGTGGAGCGCGCGCACTTAACCGCTAAGCCAAGGGGCCGGCCCCCCACATGGTTTTTTAAATCATTCTTTTAAGTGGCACTCAATGGCTTTGGAGTGAGAATACAAAGACTGATCAGGAGTGGGTGCGGGGCCAGCCTTCCATGAGACACAGTGGTCAGTGACATACGTGGAGAGATCTGAGCTGGGGCGAAAGTTCCCCAGCCCCCACCCCCTTCCTTTGTTCAAAAAGCACATGTTAAGCAGCTACAACATGCTGTGTTCCGTGCTCGGCACTTGCCCTGCCAACCTGCGCAAACTTGGTCCCTCCTTTGTGCAGTGATGATGATCAAATACACTACCCCAGCACCCTAGGGGGATGGCCTCCATGGCAGGGCACATCCTGGGTGTGGGGCTTAAGGGGCTGAAGCTGATGCAAGGCAGAGAGGACCTCACGAGCCTCCAGACTTGAGCTGAGGGCAGTGTGAACACCCTAAAGGTCTGAAAACAGGAGTTTCTCAATCACATGCACTCTTTCATTAATTGGTCTGGTTGCAGGTTGAAGACTTTCTCCAAGCCGCCCCTTACTCCTTAATATAATAATATTATATTACAGCTTGTACTTGTATATTAATTTAAACAAAGTCCTATCCCTACTTTTCTGATACGTTGATTACTGCTTTTTTCTCCCTCTCTCCCTCCCTCCCTCGCTCCCCCCTTCCTTCCTTCCTTTACCAAAAGTAAAAGAGACAACATGCCCCAGATCTAGGCCTGAGTACTCTGCTTGTTTGGGTCCCTGATGGGGTTGGGTCTCCTGAATCACTTGTCCTACACCCAAGCTTGGAGTGGTCCCTCTCTCTGTAGTTGTCTTCTCCCTTCTCTTCCACTTTTTCCCTCCACTCCCTCCTAACTTGGGTTTTTAATCTGGCTTGAGACACTTGGAGAGAGGTTGGGGTTTCCAAGCCATCAACTCTGGCCACAAACCTGCCGGGAAATGCTCTTCTCACACGCGTTCAGGACCTGGTCCCACCACACTCCTCACCCCAGCGGCCCAGCTCCCCGCATCCACTCTGTCCTTCCACCACCACCCTGAGTATCACGCCCCCCCGGGCAGCGTCCACCCTCCTTATGGGCTGTCACAGGCAGCAGCTCCCTTTCACCGCATCCCTTGCAATTTTTTATGACGGTGAGTGACTGCTCAGCATGTTTTAAACATGTACAGTAGTACTTTTTCTTAAAGTCAACTGGATCCCATTTTGCCAGAAAAAAAAAAAAATCCCAGAAACAAAACGATGTACTAAACTCTGAATAAATTCAAAACCATTCTTTCATCTGGAGAGCTTTACACCGTCCTTCAGGTATAATTGTAACAGCAGCTAACATTTTTGGAATACTGACTGCATCTTTGGCAGTCTACTAAGCACTTCCCTGTCGCAATAGTTGATAAATAATCTCTCATATAATCCTCAAAGTAGTCCTCTGAGACAGGTACTATAATTTTAAAGGTGAGTGAAAGTTTAAGGGACGTGCCCACGTCACACGGCTGTACGTGGAGGAGGGCGGATGCAAGTCCACTGAGCGGAGGGGAAGGGAACCCCGGAGGTACTTTTCCCTTCCTGCCACTTAATTCATACAATAGAGAAGAGATTCCTTGTAGATCTTTTGCTCTTCTAAGTCTTAGGGAAGCTGGAGAGAGCTAGAACAATCACCATTGCCCAGCCTCGACCTTGACTTAACCCCTGAAGAGAGCAGAGCAGCACAAGGAAGATAACAGCTTCAACCCCATGAAGAACCTCCAAGTCTCAATTATGGCACATTTTTTGGCCTTTAATTCTATCATAAAGACCATCATATTTTCCTCAGATATTTTATGATTACCAAAACCAAGTTTTTTGTTGCTAATAATGTTACTTTTAGACCATCTATACAATAATAAAAACTAATTGTGAAAGATTCAGTCAAGCACTTGGTTGGACCTTTCTTTTCTCGTTTACATAATGTCAACTAAAGTCAAATCTAATTTTTACAGAACAAGTTGGGCCCAAGTTCTTCTATAAAAATAGATTTTCAGGGAAAATGGGAAATTGACAATTTCCCTAAGAATTTTCTATCAAGAAGTACTCTCTTCTATTTGAATAATGACATGAGATTAAGCACTCCTGTATTATTTCTTTTTCCCTTTATTAATGAATTAGAATACACAATTGATTTAAAATTAAATAAAATTCTCATAAGCATCATTCATGTCTTCATTACCAGTCACTTGTGCTTTGTAAAACTGGATTTCCATTTAAGTAGTTTCATGTCAAAACGGGAGTTGACTGTGGCTGCTGGGTGCCCAGCTGGGAAGCAGCCTGACCTGGCCCAGCCTGCGGCCAGGGCAGCCAGCGCAGGTGGTGGCCAGAGGGAAACCTGCGCGGGCAGCTGCAACGGGGTGCAGCCAGCCGGTGGCAGTGAAAGGCAAGCACAGATACAGAGGGCCACAGCCAGCTGGACCAGGGAGAGGATCAACCGCTCAGGTGACTCCTAGATCAAGGGCTCCTGACCGATTTCAGCTCGTGACATCAGCTCCTTGAACTGACTCACGCAGCACTCAGCTGGTCTCCCTTTCATATTGCAGGCTAACGTCTATGGGTCGTCTTCTGAGCATCTTCTGGGCTTCTGTCCAGATTCTTAGGGGATCCTCTGGACAGCTGGGACCATGGACATAGTTTTCCCCTTTTCAGGTTGTTTGGGAATTCTTTCTCAGGGGGAAGGCAGGGGCCTGGAGCAGACTGGGGCTCTGGGCTGACTATTTTAAAGGATTTTTGCCTCGCGATTCACTAGTTGTACTGAAAATGTGAGAACACAGTGTTACACGATTAATTCTTTCTTTTCTAATTCTGATGCTGTTTTCAAAAAGAGACAGATTTTGGAATAACTAAATAATTTCTAGTGTCACTTTTTTTCTCCCAATATTAGTATCGCATGTGAAACCTGGTATTTTGAGATTTTTCATCACCCATCTGGTTCTCTAGGAATCTTTAAAAAGTGCAAGTACTGAAAAAAAGAAGAGGAAAGGAAGAAAAAAGATTATTTTAAAGGATATCCTTATGTCCATTTTGCCAAAGTTTTTCTAGTGCTATCGGCAGGCCATAATCAACTAAGCATCATTATCTAGTCTTAAAAACTTATGAAATAAGTTACATATTTTAGCATAATTGATGTCTCCACACATTGCTTAGATTAGGGATTAATTCTTTCATTCTTTGCTGTAAACCATTGGAAAATTTCTAGTGAAACCACATTTAAACGAGATTTAAGTAAACCTGAGTGGTTACACTGCTGGGAGAAAGGGAAATCATCCTCACTCTTGTTTGATTAGAGCTGATCTTAGCTTTTACTCTGATTGCACACCACTATCAGCTCATAGAGGATCATGCGATCACAGTGGACCCAGATCATCACTGGGGACAGCTGTGCCAGGGGAAGATTCCTTTGCTGCTCCTTTCTCCTCAGACAGAGTGGACACATGCTCTTGAAAGGTCACTCCAGCCTCTCTTTTGCAATTCTGTATTTTTACTGTTGGAGACTGATTGTACCCTCCCATCTTCTGATTCAGAGCCATGTTCTGAATAAGCACACTAATTCCACAGGGCATTTTATCAGTTATGATTGAGCTTTAGGTATTTCTACAAAATTATCAAATTTTTGCCATATTATTAACCTGTATGATGGTATGAGTTCTGAATCTTATCTTCTTTTCCCTCTCTATGTCAACTTCATTTCTAGAGATGGTCTTGTTCCAAAGTGTATTCACTGACAGCCCTGGACAGTGACCCACCTGCCCATATGAGTACTCATGCAGATTGCTGCAAAGATCCTGAATCAAATCTTAGCAAATAGAAATGGCAGTGTATTAAAAAAAAAAAAAGACTAAATGGAGTTCACTCCAGAATGCAATAATAGTTCCATATTAAGAAATCTATTAATATAATTCACTAGTTTAATAAACTAATCACCAGTCATTCGTTGATCTGAATAAATGCTAAAACATGTCTGAAAGATAGTACCCAATCCTGATTTTTTTTAAAAAAACCTTCCTATAATGGGTCTAGATCCAAACTTCCTCAACCTCGTAAAACTATACACACACACACACATTCCAGTGTCATTATCATAGGATCATGTTTTGCATGTAAAACTCTAAAAGAGAAGAGTTTCTATTAAAGCCAACAGTGGGTCAAGGGTCCTTGTTATCACCAATATTATTTCAAATCGTTCCAGAAGTACTAGTCACAAGAATTAAAATAACAACATAAGAAGTATACGGCCGGCCCCATGGCTTAGCGGTTAAGTGCGTGCGCTCCGCTACTGGCAGCCCAGGTTCGGATCCCGGGCGCGCACCGACGCAGCGCTTCTCTGGCCATGCTGAGGCCGCGTCCCACATACAGCAAGTAGAAGGATGTGCAGCTATGACCTACAACTATCTACTGGGCCTTTGGGGGAAAAATAAATAAATAAATAAAATTAAAAAAAACAACAACATAAGAAGTATAAATAGTGGAAGGAAGGAAGTAACATGTTTATTATTTGCAGATGATATGACATGATTGTACACCTGGGAAACCCCATGAGAATTAAATAGAATCTTATTTAAAAGCAATAGGTTACTTACTTACTTACCACTTACTAAATAGGTTAAATAGGTTACCACTTACTAAAAAAAAGAAATAAAATTTAATAGCTTTTTACCATCCAAATACAAGACAGAGGCAAAAAAGGGGAGACAACCATATTTATTTATTGGGACACCCTGGGAAACAGCTACAATCAGACAGAGTCCTCGTTCGCCAATAACTCGCCTTGAAATTAGAGGAGATAAACAATACACAAACAGGCAAGCACATAAATAGACAAAGAAGACTTTTCGGACAGTGATGAGTGCTGTGAAGGAATTCAGGAAGATGAAGTGATGGGATAATGGAATGGGGGGGCAGGTCGTTGGGGGCGTCCTACATTATCCATGGTGGCCTGGGCAGGCCTGTCCTAGGAGCTGCAATATCGGCTGAAACGTGCAGGATGAGAAGTAGCCAGCCAAGCAAAGAGCTAAGGGAAGGAAATAAGGAAGGAAGCGTGAGAGGGGGAAGGGGAAGGAGCTGTAGGAAGAGAGCCTGGCAGGTTAGAGACAGTGGAGAGCCAGCGTGGCTGCGAGGGAGGGCCTGGGGCAGATCGCACAGGAGCCTCCAGGAGACGTGAGCTTATTTTAAGAGCAGTAGGACACCATGGACGGGCCTTAGCGGGGGTAGTGCCGATATGATTTAATGTACTCTTGAATGTACCTCTGGCAGATATGAAGAGAACGGATGGTAGGAATTACGGGTGGAAACAGAATAATCTTCCACCTAGGTGAGAGGAGATGGCGGTGGGGTGGCGACCGGGAGACGCAATGGGTTGACATATATTTCAGATGCGGAAAGAAGTGACAGTACTTGCTAACAGATTGATGTGGAGAATGAGTAGGAGGAGAAATCAGGGTGTAATTCAAAGATTCATTCACAATAGAAAACAAACACAAACATGAAATGTCTAAAAATAAACTACACAAGAAGTCTCCAAAACCCATGTGAAGAAAACTATAAAAATCGGCTGAGGGATTACTGAGAAAAGGAAAGAAGATTTGCATAACGGAGAAACAACTTCACTGTGACAGAGAAAAACATGACAGTTTGAAGAAATCAGCCCTCCTCGGTGCAATCCCAACACATTTTTTTTTTTTAACGTGACAAAATGATACCAAAGTTCATGGAGGAATAAGCATTTATTTGGGAATAGCCAGGACAATTCTAGAAGAAAAAGAAAAGAGCAACGACAGAAAACAGTCTCTCCCAGCTGCAAAAATGTAAAAGCTACAGCAATGAAAACAGGGAGATACTGTCCAGGTCCAGAGAGGGACAAGCAGATTAAAGGACCAAATCAACAGTAGAAAAATAGATCTACGTATATTTGACATGGTCTAATATTATAAAAGTGGCATATCCATGCAGAAAAGTTGGATTATTAAATAGTTGACTAGCCCCTTGAAAAAATAAAGCTGGATCACTATTTTACGCCTCACCAGGATCAATTTGAATAGAACCAAGATAAAAAGGGAAAAAATGAATGTTTTTGTAATCTTGGAGTGAGGAAGACCTCTCCGTGCATAATACAATATTTGAAACCATATGAGGAATGATTACCAACTCAAACTACATTAATATAAAAAATGGTTTGTGTGCCAAAGAAGCAAGCAAGCAAACAAAAACCCGAAAGTTAAAATATAATTGAACCCATTCAGTTCTGTGGGTTTAAATCCTATCTATTTGCTCATGACTTTCAAAGAAAGTCTTCAGCCAAATATTTCCACATTGTTGTGGGCTGAATTGTGTCCCTCCAAGAGATATGTTCAAGTCCTCACCCCAGGAACCTGTGAATGTGACCATATTTGGAAATAGGGTCTTTGCAGAAGTAATCAAGTTACGATGAGGTCAGACTTGATTAGGATGGGTCCTAATTCAATGACTGGTGTCCTTATAAGAAGTGGAAAATTTAGACACAGGCACACACAAAGGGAGACAGCCATGTGAAGGCAGAGGCATAAATTGGAGTGATGAAGCTACAAGCTAAGGAACGCCAAGGATTGTTGGAAGCCACCAGAAGCTAGGACAGAGACATGGAACAAATTCTTCCCTAGAACCTCAGAGGGCACATGGCCCGGCCAACACCTTGATTTTGAACTTTTGCCTTCCAGAACTGTGAGAGAATAAATTTCTGTTGTTTTAAGCCACGGAGTTCGTGGTAATTTGCTACAGCAGCCCTACGAAACTAATACACACATTATTGTCTAATATTAGGGCATATTGAACTTAACTTTGTTAAAACAAAACTTTCCTTCAGTTACATATTTATATATATAAATATATAAACAAATACATTGAAATAACATACATCAGACAGTGTCAGTTAACATCAAAGTTAACTCTGGAGAGTAAGAATAAAGGGGACATTCACTTTAGACGTATTTGTATGGCCTGACTATTTTACATGTATTGCTTTTATAACGCAATGAAATTTTCAAAGGCAGAAAATGTACAGTAAAAGCCTGCCATAATGTCATGAGTGGAATCCAAAACTTCAATTGTGTAAAATGAAAGGTCATGTTATTGGGGGATTAATAGACCAGGATGAATATGAGCAGCTAGCCAGCTAAGAGTTCCAGGTGTCCAACTGCTCATTTCCAAGCCCATCTTGGTCCCAGCTGGGCCCTGTTGCTGTGATGGTGATTGTCTGTGCAGGTTAAATATCCATGAGGTTGAGTCTAAGGTCTTGGGGCTGGCCAGGATTCCTAGGATAATGGCTCCATTCCTGGACTCTCTCAGTTAGTTGGCACTTGTTTCCTGGGCCCAGCTGGGGAGACTGGGCCTGAGGAATTCAGTGGACACAGAGAACCACCCTCTACCTCTCTCCTCCCCAAACTGCATTGCCTGCTGTTGCCCATCTGCTTGGCTCCCCAATCCCTCCACGCCCCTCTCTCACACCATGGTGCTGGTGCCGCCGCCTTGAGAACTCCAGCCTATCCCCTTTGGGAACTTGGAATGCATACAAGTCAGGAACCAATAGCCAATCTCAGTACACTCCTGAGTCTGCATTTCCACAGGGTGTACTAAGGAGGTGTGTGTACTGTTATACACTGTATCATGACTTGGATAAAGAATAACATAAAAGAATAATAAATTATTATATCCCACATGATTCTAAGCCCCAGGCCACTAGCCTAATGTTTTGGTATTCTTGTTTTGGACTCACTTTTCACAGTTATTGGTTATTAACAGGATTACTTCCACTGTATTGCCATTTGCCTTATATGCTCATTAACCCTTTACCGTTCAATCTTTTGGCCAATTTTTGTGTGTAAATACAGATTCATGTTCCAGAATCTTTCCCTTTATCTATTTCAATTCTACTTTATATACACCTTACGTTGGGCCTGTCAGTGGCGTCTGACAGGCTCTACTCCAGCTGGTTCAGATAATTGTTCAGTCCACGATAATGAGCCCTAAGCAACCGACCCTCCAGCCGCCCCTCAACAGCAGCAGAACAAAGGGTGTTCCTTGATGGTGCCACTCTGGCTACCTAAAACATCGAGAATTCCCAGTGCTGACAACTCATTCTTCTTTTGACAGAAACATCCATTTTGCAAAGCTTTGTAAATGCTTTATTGTCCCAGTTCCCATCACGACCTATTTCATACACCAGGCCCTCCGGAATATTTCCATTCTTGGAAAACTAAGGTCATTTGTGATAGATAATTTTATGTGTCAATTTGACTGGGCTAAGGGATGACCAGATAGCTGGTAAAACACTACTTTTGGGTGTGTCTGTGCAGCTGTTTCTGGATGAGATTAGCATTTGAATCGGTAGACTGAATAAGGTAGGTGGCCTTCCCCAACGTGGTGGGCATCATTCATTCCACTGAGGGCCTGAACAGAACAAAAAGGTGGGGGGAGGGGGAATTCACGTTCTCTCTCTGCCTGACAGCTTGAACTGGGACATCAGTCTTCTCCTGCCCTAGGCCTGGGACTTACACCACTGGCTTCCCTGGTTCTCAGGCCTTCAGAGGTGGGCTGGAAATATGCCATTGGCTCTCCTGGGGATCTAGCTTGCAGACGGCAGACGGT
The DNA here is from genome assembly GCF_057802395.1 of Ceratotherium simum simum. Classification (NCBI taxonomy): domain Eukaryota; kingdom Metazoa; phylum Chordata; class Mammalia; order Perissodactyla; family Rhinocerotidae; genus Ceratotherium; species Ceratotherium simum. Next base: position 11,437,123 of record NC_141939.1, on the reverse strand, counting down.
GGGACTTCTTGGTTTTCATAATTGCATGAGCCAATTCCTTATAATAAATTTATATATATCGCATTGGTTCTGTTTCTCTGGAGAACCCTGACTAATACACCAGTCTGTAGCTACGAGGCCAAATCCACCTTAAGACTTTCAGTCATTCCAACCCACCTCAGCCTTTCTACGTAGTCCTTGAGCAAGAGGGACGCAGAAATACTGGTTCAGCCCTTCACCAGGCCAACTTGAGTATCCAAGCAAAATCGGAACCACCAAATCATCTTAATGCAGCTGATCTAGGTGCAAGCCACAGAATGGAACCCACAGAGTCCCCCACAGACAACTGTTTTTTTGACAGAGAGGTTATAGAAAGGAGAGACGGAATTTATTAGCTGTCTCTGTGGCCTGCTGCTGCCTAACATCCTTTGGGCTCACCAGACGTTGTTTAGGCGCCAGACACATATGCATGCTGCCGTTTGCGTGTCTGTGTTAAAGTTGACTTAATTAGGAGAGTTTACCTCAAATAAATGCTTAAACGAATTCTCTTAGTGGTGTAACATTTTTGTATACTGCCTATTGCTGTGCCTTGTGGCTGAAAGAGGACAGGATGTATGAGGTGTGCAGCCGCTATGAAGTCACGTTTACACGCACTGATGTGCACTAGGGAAAGAAAACGGGACGGGGTGGAGCGAACCCCTGTAGGATAAATAGAGATAAATAATTCAGAGTCTCATTATAATAGGGGCACACGGCGCTGCACACGGGCGCGCCCTGCCTTTGTGCGAATTGGTATGCAGTGGCTGTTCAGAAGCCATAGCATGTAATCTAGCATTAATATTAACATAAATCAGAGGCAGGAATTAGCAATATTTCCAAAGTCTTAGAGGATAACTGAATTCACACTATATTGTTTAGCCCTCCTGGGCATTTTAGTAATCGTGTAATAGAAATGTTGAAGTAGTTGAGATATTCTTTATATTACTCTATGAAAGGATCTTTAACACAATGTCTTCAGTAGACAGTTTTGATAGAATGCGTTGAACAAAAAGAAATATGCCTATTTTGGTAATATGGGTATGTTTCATTAGCTCAGCCTGCAGCGATGTGACATTACATTCTAAAAGGAATACAATTAATAACAATGAGAGATTTTTAGCTCTCAGAGTGTAGCTGGAGGAACTAAGCATGGTGTCAGGGCAATTAAGTGGAGGCCCCGCATTACCTTTGTCTGCACACCCTTAACATCACCCTGTCTCAATGTGTTGAGTAGTTATTTCTTTAGCGTAGAATTTGTAATTTATTTTGATGTTTCCTATAATTCAGACCACGGTTATAAAAAATGATTTTTTTCTCTTTTTTTTTCAGGTAAGAAAAAATCTTTTAAAATAACCAGCTATCAGAAATTAATATTTCTTTGGGTTGGCATAGCTTCCATTTTTCTATAAGGGAATAAGTGACTGTAAGGGAGATGCACACAGTAAGTGTTGGAGACTGAACGAAATGGAACCGTCCTATTTGTACAGCAGAAAAATATAAACAAACTTCAGAAGCATATATAGTCCATGCCTTATAGAACAGCAATCCAGGGGAAAAAGTTGTACTTTGAGACTATTGAAATAATCAGCCAGGATACTATTTTATTCAGCGTTAACCTTTATGTTTTATGTTAAATGACAGTGAAGGTTCTGGAACACGGTGATTCCCCAGAGTCTCGGTAGCCGAGATTTCTTTATCTCTAAAGAGGTTTCACTTCACTCTGCAGTGCTGAAACTGCTCTTGGCTCCCTTCACTGGTCAGCTTTAATAGGCATAGCCAAAGATAAAATGGTTTGAAACATGAAAACTCTGGTTTTTAGAAACAGATGATGAAAAGGCTGGTTTAAAATCCCATTTCTGTGTGTCCTGTCTGATTCAAGCTTTCGGAGTCATGGTTCTGTCTGGGCAAGGGGGAGATTGCAGGTAAGAGGTGGTGAGGAGAGGCTGGGAAGAGAGGGAGAGAGCGACCCCCACCAATCATTCCTGCTGCCCCAAATTTATCCTGACGGACTTTTCTTGGCGAGCATCGGCAATCTGTAAGCAGGTGTCTAGAAATGCTGCTGCTGAGTCTAAGCCTGGGGGGATTAATACGCAACTCTATTTCCACTCATAAGTAATGTATTAAAATGTTGTAGCTAATAAATTCTTAATCTGAGAGGCTCCAGGTTATTTCTTACTTACACAGCGACTCGGTTAATGTAACACCAACCTGGCCATCGTTCTGGCTGCCTGTTATTCTCTGCGCCGTTTTCCCAAGGCTTCCGAACGCGGTCGGCCGGTCTGCCAACTCCCTCTTCCTGTGACCAACTGCTTAGTTCCTGCATATATGCAGAAGCACACACCTCTTCAGACAATTAAATCACACCAAACTGCTCAGGGACTGTAGACCTGCGAGGTTATGTGAGCAGCCCCCCTCCCCTGCTAAGTATTATTGACAAATCCATCAAGGGCAGTGATGCATTGGTTTCCACCTTACCTAGAAGGACACCAGGGCAACGGTGACATGCTGTCACCGTGGTAACTGTGGCTGAAGTGAACAGCCTGTTAGGATAGGTGACCTCTGTTGGCAGTCCGCCTAGAGATGTAGCACTCGCCTGGCTGCCATGTCATGGGGACCCCAAGGAGCGGCCCAGTGCCCTCATATTGATTCATTAGGCCCTAAACGTATCGATCGCTCCAATTTGCAGGAATTTATTATATTGATATTGGACTGATTAACATTTTGTGCCAGACTGGTTCGATATGTGCTTGTAACAGCTTTTAATGATTAATTGACTTTTATGATTCCATCTCAGGGCTGTCAGTGAGCTGTGAACTGTGGGCAGGCTCACTTCTGGGCTGTCTCTCAAGTGGCACAGGGCAGTGATTGAATACCTAGGAAATTAGTGTCCTTGCTGTCTCATTTTATGAAAGATAAATGCTATGACATTTAATGCAGACCTTAATTTAGAACAGAACTAAGCAGATCATTTTGCAATTTAATCATAAACAGGTAAATATCAAAACTTGTTTAACATTTTACAAGTTAAGCACACAGAAAACAGAGGCGAAGTGGAGCAGACAGCAGAGGAGCCGGCAAAAGGGAAAATAAAATAATATGGGCCGCAAGTACGCAGCATTTTAATAATCACGTAATTTATTAGGGCCAACATCCGAGCCCATTTTGCAGCCCTGAATATACTGCTCTCATTCACTCAGCAGTGAGCCCAGGGCGTGCCGTTTGGCACAAGCTGAAAAGTTAGCATTTACCTTCCCCGCCGCAGGCAGCCCTGCAATATTGCCTGGTGAGTCGAGGAAAATACATTGACTGATTTGCCCCAAAAGTAAATAGCAGAAGAAGGGACGGGCTCTAGTTTAATATGTGCCCCTGACATGTAATAAGGGGAATATCACACTCAGCATGGTTTATGTGTTACCTAAAACAGCCGTAAACATTATGAAAAGACAGCAGAGAGATGGGCTTTTTATTGTGCTCTCTAACAACAGGGAGAGAGGAGTGGGCAGGCTGGGGGCTGCCAGCTCACACCTTCTCGCATTCATATTTAAAGCATATTTCCTTCCTTTCATTTTAATTAAAAGACTTAAGTTAGGGAGAAACTGTCTAAACATCATGTCAAATTATTCGTGTTTGTGCATATAAGGAATAAAATGAAATGGCTCTCCTGCACACGGTTCTTCTTTCTTCTTTACCCACTCAGTATTTTGCTATCAAGTTGCGCAGAAAGTAAGGACACCTTTATTTGATGTGCAGTTGTCAGTTGCTAATGTGTAACCTAACGTATGCAGTATACATATTTTATGGCCCTAGTCTGAGATAGGCTCAAACCGCAACATTTTAATTTTATCCAGCCCTCCGCTGGTGAACAGAATAGGAGTCGCCGAGTCAAGTGCCGTAAAGACACGAGAAACTCCATCTTGCTGCTCTGCTCCTTCCCGACAAAGGCCTAGGCCGCTCTCTTCCTCAGCTGGCAGACAAACTGCCTAACATCATTTCCACTTGTGTTTGGACCGATGGTTTTGTTTTCCTGATTCTTTCATCCAACTGCAAAGCAGAGCTAAATTGGGCTTCTTGATAAGTATTGACATATACTCACATATGGGCAATCTTTGAATCTGTGGATCTCACCTGTGCGGTCCGGAGTGCCTTCACCTCACTGTCCGTCCCAAATCCTGAGCCTTGCTTGACACTGGTTGCCGTTGGCTCTGCCTGGCTTCGTGAAGCCCTATTCAGCGCACGAAGTGTAGACAGGTTGAAGGCACTGGAAAACCTCAGAGTGCCTCTCTCCTGTTTGGAAATTGAGAAAGCAGAAACATAATTGCTTTTGTTGGATCACAATCTCGAATAGCAAAAGACGTTTAAACATCTGCCCTCCTTTTGATTGGCTTTACATCTTCTCTCTTTTTGGCTACTGCTCATTATTCTGCATTATATTCATTACCGAGAAATCTTTTCCAAGCCAATATTTTTACATGCTGAAGGATGACTTGGACTCGGGGTATTTAATCCGATCCAGCCCCACAGAAACCCATAATAGACTATGACACACCACATATAGATAAATTCTAGAGAGAGCTGTGTTTCATGCTTAAGGATCTGATTCTCTTTATTGTGCCAGAAATACCATATCTCCAGGCACAGAGGGGGGGACATGGGTCTCTTTCCAGTTTCTCCCTTTTATTGGAAAGGGGAAGGAGAGGACTCTGGCACCATCCTGAAGCTCTACTCTGTATTCATGCTGCTGTGCTGCAAGTGGAGTTTCTTCCGTGTGTGTGTTCACGCCCAAGAACACACACCAATACCTCTGATCCATCGACTGTGTGTTGGTTCTGCAATTCTCCTCCATCAGAGAAAGGTTCATCCTTTTGGTGTCTCATCAGCATCATATGCTCACGATGCTTCTCAAATTAGAATTCAGAGTTTTTAACTAACTTGGTCAAAAACCATTGCCTTCATCTCACCTGCATTCATTCTGCAAGGAGAATGGTCAGAGTCTCTGAATGCTCTCTTGCCTCATTCCTTTCAGTCACTAATCGAATAACTTTCTTTATCTATTTTATCTCTGGTTCTGCTGTCAGATACCTGTCATACTATTAGCATGAATTCCATGAAACATTTAACAGGGAAAAAAATGTTGATTTCCCCAAGTGGACTACTGGAATACAGTCTGTCTATATCCTCTAGTTGTTATCCTTCAAAATGCTTACCTTTTAGCTAGCATTTTAACTCAGACAGGGAAAGGTACAAAAATTGTAGGAAATGATCTTATTCTAAATTGAACACCTTAGGTAAATATTCAAAAATTCAAGTAGAAAAAATTCAAAGTTTCTTATTTTTAAAAATTATTATTTCTCCATACAGTTTATTAGTAAGATCTACCAAAGAACCACTATGGTATGCCTTACTTCATAGTCATAAAATATGCAAGCATTCTGTATTAGACTACTTATATGTAAGAATGATTCTAGTACCAAATATTTTACATTTTTGATACTAGAATTTCTACTATATATTGAAATTTTACTCAATAATTATTGCTGTTAAATTGATGGCATAATCCATCACAATGGTATGAAGATTTATTATTTTTATAGTCATATTTGTATGTCTCTAATCTAAACAACAATATCCCCAGTAAAAGGGGCATATTCATATGGGTATACCTTCACTTGATGTCTCAGTCAGTCTGGGCTGCTCTAACAAAGTACCATAGACTGGGGGTGCTCATGAACAATGGAAATTTATTCCTCACAGTTCTGGAGGCTGGAAGTCTTCCATCAGGGTAACAGTATGCTAGGTTCTGGTGAGAGCCCTCTTCTGGGCTGCTGATGGCCAGCTTCTTGCTGTGTCCTCACATGGTGGAAAGAGTGAGCGAGCTCTCCCTCCTCTTCTTATAAAGGCTCTAATCCCACTCAGGAGGGCTCCACCCTTATGACCTCACTACTGCCCAGAGGCCTCACCTCCAAACACCATCATATTGGGGACTAGTGAATTTAGAGGGGGAGGCACAAACATTCAGTCCATAACGCTTAGGAAACATACTTTTTCTCAGATATTTTACAAGCCACATGAGTTGGAGTTTTGACCCTAGCCGCGTTCTTCTCTTCATCTATCTTCATAAGGCCTCAGAGGGTAAGGTTTTATTAGCTTCCATGTTTTGGTCTTTGAAGGCATACTGAAATGTCAGTATAGGTCCAGTGTTTCCAAATACCTAAACATTGGTTGAAACACATACAAAACATCTGGTTTGAGATGTTGTTTCACTTTTCATCTAAATGTTTTGGTGGTGTGTAAACAAAAAGACCAACTTCTGAGTCAGCACTGCTTGATCCTCTATTCCTTTCCAGCACCCACGATTTCTGGATTTCTTTGCCTGAGAGCGCCTGTGTTACCTCCACTGGCGGCGGGGCCCCGCGGCCCTGGCTCTGGGTCAATTCTGGCCTTTTGGGGGGAGTTGGCATTGCTCACCACCAGGTGGGTTTGTGGGCTGCCAGGTAGTGCTCTGGGGATGGGTTGGGGGCTGTGTGCTGGCTGGCTCCCCTCAGCGCCCTAGCCCCTCTTCTCCCTGTCCCAGGTGGGAAGGTACAAATGGGTGAGCAAAGGAAGAGTTGAGGAGCTCCTTTTGTTTTTTTCACTCTCCCAGGTGTATCTCTACGAAAATGAATAATTCCTAAGCACCTGCCAGGTTTGGGGAGCAGAGGCCCAGGTCCCCAGTTTTGGGTGGAGGAACTCCTAGCAGCTTCTGTAGGGATAAAGGCTCACTACAATAGAGGATCTGGGTTTTCATTCTGACTCTTACGGGCAGCGTGATCTTAGGCAGCTCACTTTCCATTGCTGGCTTCCTTTTCTTCAGCTGTCAAGTGAAGTCCTTTCAACTCTAAAATGCTCTGGCAGCCCTGTTGTCTCACTCTTGCTCTGGAAGTTATGCCTCACTTCTACCTCCACTTCAGTATCATGTGGGATTTTAATGGCAAGCTTGTGAGGCGAGAAGAGGAAATAGGTATATTTAGGGCAGGAAGTCAGAAGGCCGATGTGGATATAGGGCTGTCCCTAAAGCAGGGTGGCCAGCCGTCAGACTCCAAGGTAACTGATTCTCCTAGGTCCACTCTGCACTTGCACCCTCGCCAAGAGGCCTGGCCTGGTGAGCCAGGTGCCGGGAATCCGTGGGCGAAGGCAATGCCTGTAGTCGAGTGGGAGACCATCACAATTCCACCCAAGTCCATCTTGGTTGAAACAGGCCTCCTCCTAGGAGATTCTGGGCTCAGATCAGTGTACAGACTTCACCCAGTTTCAAGGAGGGAGTGAGATGGAGAGCAGGAAAGGGAGAGCAGAACGCCGAGAGGAAACTGAGAAGAGGGGCTGGGTAGGAAACTGACGTGCAGTTGGTCTCGGCTGAAGCCAGGATCTGTGCCAGGCGATTCACTGACATAATCTCAGAGTTTCCCAAATGCACTTCTTGTGTCACTGCGGATGAGATTATGAGGTGATTACAAACAATTAAGTAAAATATATGTAATATAAAGGTATGCGGAAAACAATGCAGCTGACTGAACTTTGAGCGACACTGCCTTATCTCATGTAATCTTCATCAAAGCTGCCGGGGTTGTCGGGTCTTTGATTTAGGATCACACAGGGCTCTTTAGTCCAGCTGGAATCTGACCTGCTCTGGCCTCAAGCCCACAGCCTTTGGACCAAGCTGTGCCATGCTGCCTGGGCAACACTCCAGAATGGGAAGAGCATGTAAGCGTGGTGGCTGTGCAGGTGACAGGGACCAGCATTCCCACCAGATGCAGGGCTGAGGCAGCAGGATGAATTCAGGGATCCCTTATCCAGTCACATTTGGGTCTAACTGGCATGAGGATGCAGGAGGGCTGAGCGACATACAGCCAGAAAATCTCGAGTCCTTAGGTCACTGATGCTCCTACCTGCCTCCCTGGCACAGCACCTTGTCACTTGTTCCTGCCTCACTCGTGGACACTGGCCTCTGGCCTTTGCTTTGAGTTCCTGCTCCCTGCTGCCCAGGCTTCCAAATGATGACTGTCCATCTACCAAGCCCCTCTATGCTGAAAGCAGCATCCCTGATAACCTGCCCCACTAACTACCTGCCAGCACATACTCAGCTGCACAACTGCAGGCCAGAGCTGGCCCCCCAGAGACTATTCTAGAAGCTTCTTAGAGAGGCATCCATACTCCCCAGGATTGCCTGGTCTTCAGCCCTGTGTCCTGGGTCAGAGGCTTCATTGCTTGGTAATCCCCATTTCTAACACAGCAAACCCTATGTGCTTACAAAAACACGCAAAACCCCCAATTGGACAAGCTTTCTCTCCAATGTGTTCATCCAACGGACCCAGCCTTCACCTCTGAGGTTAAAAGGAAAACTGGGGCTCACATTGTGGAAAGTAGCATAAAGAGTGGCAGGAGTAGGTGGCAGAATTTCTCATTCGAGTTTGTTCGTCTCCCGTGGCTCTGCTGTTTTTTCCTGTGTTTGGAAATCCGGGAATAAATTCTTCAAATCGCATGTTAATTACCACATTTGTGGCTTCTGTAGTATCAGACATTTTCAGGAAATATTATACTTATAATTTCCAGATTAATAAAACTGGAGACAAAGTTGACCCAGCGGACATAATTTACTGTACTTTTCAGAAAGCTTCTGATAAGTTCCCTCATAAAAGGTTATTAAGGAAAATAAACAACCATAAGGTAGAGAGTAAAATCCTATAAATTACAGCATCCAAAGGAGCTGAACCAAGAGAAGAGATTCACAGTGACCTGGTGGTATTGTGTTGTTTACCTAAAATATATGGGCAATTGGTAGTCAAGACATTAAAAAAAAATAACCCTTGAGTTTCCATCAAATCTGATTGGCTTTGAAATTGTCAGACCCTGTAGAGAAACAAGCAAAGTAGGGGCTCTGAGAACTGCTCAGTACAAAGAGGTGTGGCTACAGGTGAAGTAAGGAAGATGCTTGAGGGATGGGGCCCATGAGAAAACACACACAGGATGGAGTAGCCGCAGTCTGGGCTGGCAGGTCTCATTTATTAGGATTTTTTGGTAAAGCTCTGGATAAAGTCCCTCAAGAAAATAGCAATTTTAGGGGGAAAGATGAACACATGCACAAAAAATAGAAAACTTCAGGCCCACAAACAGACTAAGCAGCCCTGGGGGACAGCTGGGAGCCCCCTGTGGCCCTGCTCCTTCACACCCCTGGCCAGCGGGGGTGGGCTGAAGCTGGGGCTCGAGAACTACACAGGATAAGGCTGGCTCCCCCAGCCCATCTACCACTGTAGGTCGTTTGAGACCATGCCTCTGTAGATGTTTTAGAGAGTCTGCTTTTTACTGAAATGGCCAGATGCTCTCATTAAAGGACTCTTCTTGTCTATCTATGTTTGTTAATTCTGTGCAGCTACTCAGCCAGCTCCTTGGGGCGCCTGTATCCAGAAGTGACAGCATGACTGAAGTGGACTAACACCCTCTCCTTAGCCCGGGCTGGAGGCAGACCCAGTGGGTGGCCAGTGCAGAGTGCAGGGGAGGAGGAGAGGACTTGCCACTGTGAGCTGTGTGACCAGAGAACTCACTGTCCTGTTTTTTCACCTGTAAGTGGAAATTCTTGGCCCATGTATCTCATGAGGATCACAGGAAAAAGTAAATTAATCCTTTCACAGAACGATGTGAAAGCAGTTTTAAAAGTTAAATCATTAGATTAAAACCATGTGACAGTACGGGAAATGCAGAGAAGGGTGATTCTACGCAGAATTATTAATTTAACAGTAATGTCTAACATTTATTGAGTGCTCACTGTGTGCTGGGTACTGCTGTGTGCTGTACACATCTGATCCTGTTTAATCCTCACAGAAACTTTCACAAGACTCCACTGGGCACACAAGGACAATGAGGCATGGGGGTTGAGGAATGGGCCCAAGGCCAGGAGTTAGTTGGCAGAGCCAGGACCTCACCTTGACAGTCAGATTCTGGAGCCCACCAGGTGACCCACCATCCTCCACAACAAACATTTAGCATATTCAAAATGCTAATACCTATATCCATATAATTTCATATAATATGTTGTATATATCATATACGTAACTATGCCATAGGAGCTAACATTAGTTAAGCACTTTTAATTTACCTACTTGGTGAAAATTCCTTTCCATGAACTACATTTTTCAATCCTCAGTCAACTTAGTGAAGTCAGTGCAATTAGCATCCTCATTGAAAGCTGTGCAGAGAGTCTGTATGGATAATTCTGGTCAAAGACAATTTTTCCTTAAGTAGAAAGTCCACCATTGCCGTCTGCAGATCACCCAGCAGCTCTGTTCTGGGCCTACTCTGTTTCCTCTGCAGTCCGTAGAACTGATCTGAACAGCTCTCTCTTCAGGGGGTTGGCTCAGGCTTTTTCAGGCTAAAATCCAGATCCAGAGTGAGAGCAAGGACAAGCCATCCCACTAATGACGGACATGTCACTGGGGTATTAATCATTTTAGGAGTATTTCTAACTCATCTTTGCCAACCTGTGTTTATTTCATTTTCAGGAAGCGAGTGTAAGCCCAGGTCCCTGAGCACATCGTCGAGTGACTCCGAGGGTCCTGAAATTCAAGCTTTATGGTGGTGCCTTTGCAAGTAGTGTATATGCTGTCCATTGTCTATATAACTTAATTCTCCAGACCCACCCTCTCCTTACACATTTAGGGTTTTCTATGACCAGACATACCATTTTAATTCAATGAAATATCATTAAAGTTGGTGATCAATTCCTGAATCTAATCATAGAGTGAAGGTTTTATGTGCAGGTAAACCTCTCAAAGAAAGCTGTCCTCTTCAATCTTCATTACTCATCTTCCATCCTATCAATCTAAAGCATGAATCTCTTAAATGGCTAAGTCTTCACAGTGGAGGTTATTAAATGCTAAAATGACTTGAAATGTTCAAAAGCTGCAGGTCCTTTCTAATTCTGCTACTGACTAAATGAATAAGCCTGAGGAAGCCGTCTTGGTGCAGTGCAATTGGTTCTCGTCACAAGTGGAGGTGAACAGGCATTTCTAAGTTCTAGCTCTCTCAGTGGGGCCATCTTCACCATAGAACCTGGTGACAAAATCATGGAGCCAGTACGTTAGAACATACAGCTCGCTCCCCCTAATCCTGCCATTTGATAGGTGAAGAGTCCGTGGCCCAGAAACATACAGAAGGCTCAAGGCACAATGGGGTTTCCAGCCCCGGTCTCCATTTTGGACTCTTAGAGTCCAGGCTGACGTCATCAGTGGGTTTGATCTGAGAACAGGTGTGCACTTTGGTCGTTTAGCAAAAAACTTTGCTGGTGATAGTTCTCTCTTTATACCTCAGGAATGCTGTGCTCTTCAGTGAGTTATGTGCATGATGCTTTAGGCTGTGTCTAAGTGATGAATTTCTCCAACGAAAAAGTGAAAAATTCGGATGGTTTGTATTTCGCTGAATGACTGTGAACAGAAATTCAGTGATTGACGGGCGATCCTTCTTTCCCTGCACACCAGCTAAAGGTTCATTTTCCAAAGTCACGGCTACCCACTCCCACTTTGGGAATCTGCTCCTAAACCCTTCTTCAGCATTCAGCTGTCATCCAACCCCTCTATCACATTTTGGAATTGGTTTTCAAATTGTTGCTACTGTAATTTTGAATAAACAAGACTGAATATGCTGTCAAAATGTTTAAGTCACCTGAGCTGCAGAAAATAGGCCATTACTGATCTTCATGGCTTGCACCTAATAGATACCCGATATATATTCATTAGGTATATATTCGATCAATATTAAATATTTATTAATTTTTAATATACTAAAATACTAACAATTACTGCTACATAGTACTATAATATTCATATAAATTAATACATAATTAGTAATATAAAATACATTAAATTGAATTGAATGACATCACTCAGGGCTAATATATATGGATAAGTAAAATGATTCAAAGAGCTATAAGACTTTCAATGGAAAGGAGCTAATATTTACTGAATATGTAGAAGATGCTAAGTATGGTGCTAAATCGTCATAAATGATCTCAATTAATCTTCACAAAAACCTAGTGGGTAGAGCTCACTTTCTCCGGCTTACAGACAGGGAAACTCAAGGTTCAGGGACTGAAGGGACTCCCTCCAGATGGCACAGCTAGGAGCTGAAGGAGCCTGGAAGTTAATGCCGGCTGTCTGGTTCCAAAGGCCATGCCCTTACTATGCTCGCTTGAACCAGCCCTCTCCTAGGTCTCCAGGACGAATTTCTGCCCTGCTCTGGAAATTCTGCGTTAGGCTCACTTGTCTAGACTAGAAAGCTGAACCTGGACCTGCCCTCCAGACGTCCGAGAGGAACATGTAGCCTCGCGGCCTGTGGGACAGGAATATCCCTGCCTCTCGCACCCTGGGAGTGGAGGAACACATGGGATGGGCTGGCTGACCCCTTGCACTCTTGCCAAGGCCCAGCAGGTTTGAACTGATGGGATCGTGACTTCCCAGAGTAATTGAAAAAGCACTAACCAGGGGCCAGGAGCCCCAGGACAGCCAGACACAGGGAAGAGTGAAGTACCCCAGTGTCTTATACCACATACTGTGGTCCTTAGAAATACTCAGGCATGGCACTTTTTCTTTTTGCAGGGGTGCTTGATGTCACTTCCTCCTCTCTCACCAGACTCAGGCTATCCCTCAGACAGGGAGTTGGGCTAATGAAGTCCCTCCGTCTATTAATTTATTGTGGCCATGAGAGAGAAGAGAAGGAAGGGAGGATGAATCTCGGGATTTAAGTGTCCCGCAGGAGTCAGCCTCGGGTGCAACTTGTGCAAGGGGAGCCCCTCTAAAACAGGGAGGGCGCTCGGCCCAGGTGAGGAGGAAGGCACAGAGATGAGCCGTCTCCCCATCACACCCAGACAGGCCCCCACAGCCCGACTGTTACCTTCCCTTGGATTCTTGGGAAGTCAGTGATTAAAGTCAAAACTCACAAGAGGGCCGGCCCCGTGGCTTAGCGGTTAAGTGCGTGCGCTCCGCTGCTGGCGGCCCGGGTTGGGATCCCGGGCGGGCACCGACGCACTGCTTCTCTGGCCACAATGAGGCCGCGTCTCACATACAGCAAGTAGAAGGCTGTGCAACTATGACATACAACTATCTACTGGGGCTTTGGGGGGAAAAAAATTACAAGAAAAGATGATTTAATAATATATTTGCTATATACTAGAATTGTCTATTAATTAGACATTCCAAACTTCTTTCTTACACTAAAGACTTGTAGTTTTTGTAAAAGTTGCAAACTAATTCAATGTAACCAGCATTTCTCTGGCTCTTGCTACGCGTCCTGCACGCACCAGGTAGAAATACGAAGGGAAAGGGGACGAAGTTACCTGCTGGGCAGTTTAACTGTGATGGCGCCCCTTTCAGTGCGGGCTTTGGGTTTGGGATTCTGGATCACCTAAAAGATGAGGCCCTTATCAGGGGAAGAGTCCATGTGTGGGAAGGATCTAGGCTTCCGAGGCACAGGCCCCAATGACTAGCCAGGGGACCTTGGCCCAGTTACTTAATTCCTCTGACCTTCCATTTTCTCATGTATAAAATGTATAAATACCATCTCTTTTTCACACATACATTTGAGGACTCGACGAGACCAAGAGTGGAAAACATTCAGTAGCGCAGTCTCTGGCTGCTAGTAGATGCTCTCATTATGATAGCCAAGAAGGTGGAGATCTCTGAATACTGAGTTCCACACGTGTCAAACAGAGTGAGGCCCAACACTTTTACTAGAAGCTAGGTTCAGTTTATTTTAAAAAGCATCATCAAAATTTGATTGAAGGTTACCGATTAGGACAATGGAAAACAAACATTTTAGGCCTTCGCGGTATTGCTGCACAAAGTTTCCCCCCTCTTTTCAGCGGCATAATTGGGGAAGCGCTGACTCAAAGTGTTTGGATTGGTGGTGGGGGGTGGGGGGGAGTGAAGGAGAAAAGAGGGAGGTCTCTTAGCCAAGATTTGCAGGTGTTAAATATAAACCCGAAATCGGTTCCTGAGACTCTCCTGAGATCGGGGAAGGAAGTGGGTGGGTGGACGGGTGGATGGGGAGTGGTGAAACCAGGCTGGAAACCAAGGACTCCATATGATGAATCTTAACAGATATTCCCTTCATATTTCCTTCCTTCTCATGGGGGTGGGATTTACATAAGCATGTTCTTGAGTCTAGATAACAAACCATGCCTTGAAAGACATTTCACTTTTTCTGCCCATAATCAAGGCCAGTACCTTCCAAGATGCAGAAATCTTTGATCAACAACGACAAAAAATGTACTCCCCGTGCTCTGAAAGCCTTCCAAACCAGGTGCAGTAAAGAACAAGGAGATGGCAAGCCCCGCTGCCAGCCTGGCATCCGAGCTGCCCTTTTCTCCAGGAAGGTTTTCATCTCACCAGGCAGCACTTCACGCACATCCTATTGAAAACCCACATTAGCTTCTTGATTTCTCACATAACAGAAAGTAATCTGTTAGACCTTCCTAATGAACCTTAACCCTTTGAGAAGTATTTAACGTTCGCCCCCTAAACGCCTGTAAAAATACGCCCTTTTCGCACACGTAGCAAGCCTGCCCACAGAAAGATTGAGGGGTGCGGTTTTCAGAAGAAAGGTGTCTTTTTCAAGTGCAGCTCTGTCACTAAAGGCATATTACATCTGAAATGGATGCCCTTTTGATAGATAATGAGTGATAGCACTTCCTTACTGTCAGCACCCATTCTCCACTCGTAGGAAAAGCGGGTGTTCTGCAGCATTTGCAGCGATCCTACAAAAGAAAAATTTGAGATGATTTAAACACCTAACTGTTTCTAATTGTTATTCAGGATAAAAGGTTGTACTTAAGCGTTCCTGCTTTTAATACTGTTTTAAGTTCCTCCATTTAAAGCCTGAAAATAAAGATGCTTTTGCATGTGAATGCAGAGCTATATGTTCCTGGGGCGTCTCTCTTGACACTGGGGGAGGCCGGGGTGCTCAAGAGTAGTTTGCATCACGCTCAGGAAGCACCTGGAGTGGGAAAGGCCCTGGTGGCCCCGGCACATCAACCCACATCTCCACATTTACTGGGCACCCACTATGTGCTGGCATGCTTCAAGGCTCTGTAGGGGATACAAATAATAGGAGGTTTTCTGCCTAAATTTCAGAAATTTAAAGCTTCATTGGCAAGATATGGTGGAACCATTGCGCCCAGTGTGCTGTCTACCCCAGGCTGGAGACCCTGAGCAATTCCACATCTAAAATGGCCCACCCTGGTGAAGGCAACCTACGTTTAAAACTCTTGGATGGAAGTTTCCAGAACCTCTTTCAGTCTGCCATGATTTTTCCTGTATGCAACTCTACCCTTAGGTGCAGAAGGAAAATCAGCTGAGTTTCAGTTGTATCAACAAGAGTTTCACAAAAAGTGGTTGGATTAATTGACAGCTGAGAATAGTCTACCATTCAGGGCATTGGACAGGCATTTTTCAGTAATACAGAGTTTAACCTAAATCCCTTATGCTTAATACTTATGCCAATTTACCCCTTTTCTGCCCTAAGTAAGGATGGAAAATCATGGTTTTTTTTGTGTGACAGCCTGGGATGTGCATTCTACATTTTGTGTATGCATTGCTGCCCTCCTACCCTTCAACCGTGCCTGGTAGTTCTCAGTACACACTAAGTATTTAATAAGCATTATTATACGCCTTGAACTGCTCAGTTTTCAGTGATCCCTAGCTTCCTTGTCCCAGACTAAACAACCTCCTTTTCTGGTTTATTAGCATTACTGTCCCTTGGAACACCTTTAGGTTTTTCCTATCCTTCCGGAGTTGTGGCTCCCGGAAGGGAAGACCCTCCAGAACGAAAGAATGACAAAGATGTCCTTTCAACACATCCCAGCATGGGGCTCGGTCCTTCTGCCACCATATAAGACAGTATGGCCATCTCCTGTCAGCCCTCTGAGTCAGAGAAGAGCCCATTGTTAGCTTATGGCACCAAACCCTTGCGGGTTTTTGTAGGGATAGAGGGTTTTGCCTAATTCAGCTGAGACATTTGTGCCCTGAAATTACCTCCATTAGCCACGGTGTTGGATGTGTTGAAGCGGGGTGGGGTGTTCTGACTTCCTCAGCGAACAGGTTTCCAAAACACTTCATGAGTTGGTTTTAGGCTCACAGAGAAGCTTTTATTCAGTTGGTGCGCAGTCATTAGTGCAATGCTTGGAGAGCAGCAGAGTGGTTGGTTCTCCGGATGGCGAGATGAGCCCTGCCACCCTAGAGAATCACAACAGGGCAGAGAGAGGGGTTCCTCTGCTTGACACTCAGACTCAAGAGGGTCTCTGCAAGCAGTTTCAAGGTATAGGAGCATTGAATTCCCCAAGTTCTCATGCTGTACCTGACTAGTCATTCTCTAGTATTGGGTGTTTTCATCCTCTGCTATTACCCTGAATTGGGTCCCGGTGTATCGGCCTCAAGTAAATGTGTTTGAATTTTCACCACTATTCCAAACGAATTTTGAATTGAATTGTATTTTTGTATGCACGCTTTTCCCTGTCACCCCTTCCACAATTGGTGTCGTCCCTAGCTTAATGAGCACAATCTCTACTCATCAGTTCCTATATGCAAGAGAAAATCTGCATCATCGGCAGCAATTGGAAATGCACCACTAAGGACTCACCTAGGGAAGGGAGAGCTGCAGAAAATGTTCTTTCCAGCCTTCTCTCATTCCCTGCTTTTTACTTAGTTCTGTCCATAAGCTGCTGGCGAACTCAGCAATTCTGAGAAAGGGTCTCTCTAGGACTTGGGCTTCCTGCCATCCCAAGTATATTCTGACTTCCTCTTAGTGAAGCGGCAAGCACCCCCTATACTCCTTCCTCCATCTCCTTCCCAAGAGTCAGAACCCTAGTGATAGTCGTTCCTAGATGTTTGCGGCTTCACAACACAGCATGTTGCTTTTCTGACCTCAAGCATACAATTGGTATGGGAGGTCCTGGAACTATGTTTTCCCCTCTGTACTGGGAGTAGACAACTGCATTTGTTAGAGTCTCTCAGATGCTAAAAGAAGAGAACTGTGCTGCGAATGGAGAGCTGGAGAGAATCCAAAGCTGCTGTGTAATCTTTCTGACTCTCCTTTGCCAGATCTTCTGCAAGTGATATCACATTGCACAAAGCTCCCACTGAGGGGAAACCTTCCTGTCCCAGCCCTGCCTAATGACAGACCAATGTGCATTCATGCCCAATTTGAAGGGGGAAAAAAAAACCTGTCAGTGTGCAGCTTCTATGGCCCAAAGCTAATCCAGGGTCTTAAACTGTTTCATAAAGCCCCGAGGCCAAGGCTGCGGCAGGCCTGGGGGAGGGGCGCTGCTCACGCGGGATGCTGCGGGATGCTGCGTTGCTGGTGCATTACACACTGGGGAAATTCCGCCCCTCTGATGGCCCTGGCCACTTGGGGTGGGCCTCTCACTACATGCAGGTCTGAAAATGCAGGCTCTTTTTCTCCACTACTTTTCCTTAATCCATTTAGGGGTAATCCCTGAAATTCTCCACAGGAAAGACCTGCGTTTCACAAAGAAACCAAGCTGGTCATCTCCTCAGCTCTGCCAGGGCCTTGCGGCAGAAACTAATGGGAGATAACTTTCCCCCTAGGACCCATCTAGGGACAGATTATATTTAGATGGCTATTATTTTCTGATATTCAATATTCTTCTTGCTTACTACCACCTATCATTTTCACCTGTTGCCCTGGGATTCAGTTCCTGTCCTAATACTCTCTGCAAAGCTTTCTGTGATATTTCTTCTTGGTTCTTTCCTAAAGGAAAAAAGTAAAATTAAAATTTAAGAAGAAGAGAAAAGAATCATGTGAGAAGGTGTACATAACTCTCAAAGCACTTAGAATGTGAATTTGTTTCTGAACTCAGATTTCGAGTGTTTTAGTCACACAACATCAGATGAAGATGACGAAATTCATCGCATTACTCAGACCATCAAAGTGTGAGATTTTAAAAGTCAAGAAGAACAACGTTTTAGCTCCAATATCCACTCTGGAGAGACTAGGTGAGGCTGAAGGAAGAAAAGGATGAGTAAAACATCCAGATCTTCTTTCCAACCAGAAAGATTGTGCTTATTAAGTCAGGCCAATATCTGAAATTTTAAACTCAGATAAGACTTGAAAAACATACAAACAAACAAACAAACTTTCACTTTGAAACACTGTATATTTCTTAGAAACCTATTCCCTAGCAGTAGATTTTATCTGTTCTAATAATTTTTAGTGAGTCAATAAGTTCACCAACTAGACAACAAGCAAGATATCAACTTGCTTCCTTATTTCCCTTATAAGTGTGGATTTTATTTCTCTTCTTCTCCCATTTTCACAGGGGGAAGAGAAGAAAAGCAACCTTGAGATGCAGTGGAGTTGAGGGAACGGTGATAATCTAGAGGCACATATCCCAGCTATGAGAGCCGTTCCACCCACACCCACAGGCTCGGGGTGATCCTGGCCAAGGGACTGTCCCCACTTCCCTAGGACATGTCCATGCTGCACCCTCAGAGAAGCACACAGATTCCCGTGAACCACGCCGGGTTCTCCACTCCAGCCCTCCCAACACATCACCAAAGTTGAAAACTTGAATCAAGACGATTTTGCCGAATTCAGGCAAACTTACTGGTTTTTGTGGACACATCTAAGGCTATATCGGAAGAAAATCAAAGCAACCAGTTGAAAAGCCAGTTTGAAAAACATGTATATATTATATTATAAAATAATATATTTTGTACACTCTGATATATATGTATATGTATACAGATGTACATGTATATGTATATATGTATATATATGTACAAGTATATATACATATATATGTATATAGAGAGAGAGACAGAGAGGGCACATTGAACTTCTCTGTAACCATTGTATAGGAAAAAAAGATTTGATATGAATAAAAGAAGGTTATATAAACTATACGTCCTTTATCCTCTAAGGGTCTAAAGCCTACAAGAAAAAATATTTTTCACCCTATTAATGTAATAAGTTGTTTTTGATACATTGTCTTTGCCTCATGGACTTTTTAGAGCACTTAAATGATGAACTGAGTCTAATTCCACAATCTCTGCTCAGGGCAAAGGGCAGCCTTGTATTGGTTTATCTAGTGGAACAGCACCCAACCTACTCCCGCCTAGAACAGATAAGCCCTGCTCCAAGCACTGTCAGAGAGAAGAGGCAGGGACCGTGCCCACAGGCATCGCCCTAGAGCACAGTGATGACCACGGAGTTTTCAGAGGACTGGGCCAGCCAAACATGCCCTGATCCTTAGGAGAAAGAGTAAAGCAGAGTGGAGGGGTTTTCTTACTTTTCCAGGCTCTGGCACCCATGCCTTGTATGGAGAAGCAAACAAATCAGAATGGATTTGATGGCACTGCCTGAAGAGACAAGAGTAGACTTATATGAACACTTACAGGGAAGAAATCAAGGCACCAGCAATAAACACAAACTCGGCAACGGATCTTGGTGGGGGCATGGTCAGGCACAGAGCGTGCCTGGGAGCAGGCAGGAAATGTGAAGGCACTGGGGGCCCCTCGGCTGTTCCTCCTAGAACAACAGGTCTTTTATGGATGTTCATGGTCTCCCTCCAGACAGCCCCGCTGAGTTAATCTTACAGACTGCACTCCAGCCAAGCACAGAACCTGAAAGTGGAGCCAAAGGAGGCTTTCTCCTCCCTTACCGTTGGAGAGGGCATTGTTGTAGACTATGCAGGATGAAGGAGAGAATCTGGCAGGAGGAATCTTTTCCATCCTCCTGGCTGCGGAGTGAACAGGTGGCCCCAAATCTGTCCATGTGGTGGGGGGTGGAGGCGGGTGGGGAGACGATGAATCTGAAAATATAATGTCCTGAAACTTAAATCTGAACCACATGCAGGAGGGGGAATAAGTTATAAGGTAGTATTCTCAAAAGTTTCCGCCAAAATATCACTAATGTCAGAAGACAATGCATGTGCTTGGATGAGAGGAAGGGGCAGGAATTGGTCCAAAGCCACCATCCCCAGTCACCAAACGCACTTGGAGTCTTGGTTTTTGTTTTTAAATTATATGATGATGTTGTATGCTATTGTATAATAGATTCGTGCTTGTTTCTTAATAAATGTACAGTTGAAATTATCTATCAGTTGAGCTACTTAACTCGTCCCTCAAAGAATTATGTAGTAAACTGATGCTCCAGGCAGGCATGCCTGCTTGTCGTATGGCTTGCTCTCTGTAACCTGACGCATCGCCTGCACCCCTCAGGAGGTCTGAATTTAACAAGCTCAACTATGGGACAGGACCTCTGCTATGAAAACAAGGCACAGAGGCCGCAGCGACAGGAGGAGGCCACACAGCAAGGAGGGAGACTGGGGGCCCTCTCCCGCCAGCTCCTCTCACCTCACGATTGCTGCCCTGCTCTGTTTGCCAAAGGACTAAGCAGGCTCTCTAAATGTTTTGGCCCAAATGTGGGGAAAACTTGCTTCTGGGGATTTCTCTTAGCCTAGCTAAGTAATTTTTTTTTTCAAAAAGACTTGCAAAAGAATCAGGAGAGAAGAAATAGAAAATTAAGTAGAAGAAACGCAAAAGCCAGCTTTCTTGCCTCTTTCACGTGCTGTCACCTGAGGTGACCACACTTCATCTCAGAGGACTGGAAGGACTTGGCAGCCATCTTACCCCCACGCCAGCTCACGTCCCCTTCTAGGACCTGGTCTCCTGGACATCCAGAGGAGAAGGAACTGTGGTCAGCGCACAGATGTGACTTGAGACACATGTGTGCGTGTGCTGTGTGTGCTGTGTGTGCTATGTGTGTGTGTGTGTGCTGTGTGCACTGTGTGTGTTGTATGTGCATGTGTGTTGTGTGTGTATAGTGCATGTGATACTCACACACAAATCTTGGGACACAGTGCAGTCAACCTTGAGATCAAATAAGCTCAAGTCCACCTTTGCCCCCCACCCAGGAACCCCCCCACCCAATAATGCAATCCAAGAGGTCTATTTCTCATCAGGAGATGGTAAGGATGGGGTGACTGGCAGATTAAAGAATCCCAACCCTTTGATGAGATACCAACTCCCATATACAGGATCTGCCTCAGTCCTGTATTCTATCAAGTGTAAAATAATACTAGATTCACGCAATAAATACAACACTTGCATAAGAATTCTAACTGTTGAAGAGTAAGAGTGCAGCCTTATCACAAAAGCATAATGCAGAGTAAAAGCACTGGGCTTCCATTGAGAATATGGAGCATGTTGGAAATAGTTTGATTTAATGATTTCATTCCAGTTGATACTACGGTATATGCAGGTAGACAATATTTATATAACAATATTGATGATATATCTTAGGCTTTCTGTATATCACAGTAAAGAAATTGGCAGAGAGGAAAAAGAATCCACTTAGTTGGAAATAATTCACCCTCATTTCCAGACCAAACCCTACAATTGAATTCAGTCTCTGAAATTTGGGTAAATTGCATGATTTTGTCTCCACTCTGACCTTTGAAATCTGGCTGATTAAGGCTGTGTCTGCAAGCACAGCTGGTCTGTCCTTATACTAAACTGACTTACTAGAACCCGCCAGTTCAGCCAGGCAACCAGCTACTAATCAGCCAGTATCTGGTTAATCTTTACTGCTTACGAGTTCCCAGATTTGCTGCCTGAATCTAGGTGCATGAAGGAACCTTTCCATTTCATCTCTGTCCTGTCCCATGAAGACAGGAAGGACAGTCTTCTGTGGGAAAGGTCATTGGATAACTTAGAAAAGATTCAATGACAGCAGCTGAACCCCTACACTGTGGCCTCCCAGCCAAGCCACATGCAGAGGGCACAACACTGGCTTGCCTCTCTCACAGCTAGATTCCACTTCTCGCTCTCCACAGTGACTGGACTGGAACTGTGGAAACATGGGTGGCATTAGCGCACATTGTACCATCGGTGGAGATCCTCACTGCAGACTATAAAAGGAAGACACCAGAATTAACCGCGGAGTCCTGCCTGTGGGCTCTGCTTCTGGGAAGGACATTTTGCAGGGTAACTGTGTGTTAAGGATACACTTTGGCTATCTCCCCTGGCAGGGTCAGTTGGAGGGAGAGCTAATCACTCAGTAAACAGAGAAGAGAGATGCTTATACTTAATAAGCCATTGCAAATGGAAAAGCAAGCTCCTACCCAATGTGATTCTCTCTAGAAACAAATGGCTTGGATCCAAACACTACAAAGCCCTTTCAGAATGCTGAGAGGTCTCCCATCCCAGCGCCCCCAGAAGGTAATCCTCCTGCAGCTTCTCTTTCAGTAGCTTTAACGAGGGGAGAGGAAATGACTGTGTGCACGCGTGTGTCACAGCCGTGCTTTTTCTTTTGTCTTAAGTTGCGCAGCTCCTGATGTGCAGCACATCCCTCTCTCAGGGGAGCAGACACAGCAATTAAAGGGGAGGGCCAGACGAACGCTCGTGCTGGGGTCCTGGGAGCCGCCCCCACAACACCTTCCCAAAGGGCACTCCCAGCCCCCTTCCTCCACGCGCCCTGAACCCCAAGAGCTCAAACACCACAGAGCCTTAATGGTGCAGCGAGCAGCAAAGTTGGCCTGGCGGCGGAAGGGAGGTCGAGGTCTCTGCCAAGGCTTGCTGCACTGGTTTCTCTCATCCCCGTCCTGTGCCAACCCTCCTGTCAGATGAAAGAAACAGTGTGGTTCAGTGGGCCAAGGGAACGCTCCAGCTCGGAGCCTCAGCCACCACCCTGTCACCACAGTCCCTTCCATTTAGCATCTTGTGCCCGCTCTAGAGATTTTTCACTTAAAGCGTGGGCAATAAAAACACTAACCTGTTTCCCCAGGCTGTAATACAAAAAAAGAAGAAAAAGGATAACAGAGCACTTTGTAATTACACCTCACATGACTACTAAACAAGGCTGGCATGAGGTCACCAGCAATAGGGCCATGGAGAGATGTGGCGGGGCGCTTTGTATGGGAGACAGCTCCCCAACCTGGGAATTCTGGAGGAGAATGACAACCCCCCTGCTTGCTCACTTGCTATTTCTCAGCTCTCTTCTAGAAAAAAGGACTCCAGAGATTTCCACCAGTCTATGGCCAATGTCTGGCACATGAGCATCTCTTTCAATTGGAATAAATCAAAGAATCCAGGAAGAAGACAAGCCTAATTTTTTTTTTCCTCTCCTCTCTACTTAAGAGATGGTGACTCTCTGTTCTCCTTCTGGAAATAAAGAAAGAATAGAGCTCACTAATATGACAGCTCCTCAATTTTCCAGCTCATAATTAGAAAGAGAGGCCAAAACATGATCATCAAATAGTGTTAGTTCTGTGTGTCCCTCTATCTTGGCCATTTCTCCTTTTCTCCTGTTTCTAGAACTGGACTCAAAAATTAAAGATCCGAGATTTAAAATAATTACCAGGATATTTCTACCCTGCTAAAACCTGTGGCTAATTTGCCTTATTAGTATTATTTCATTATGTTTGTATGTTTATACTTAAAAAAATGTTTCAAAGCCACAATGAGATACCATTTTACACCCATTTGGATGGCTATTATTAAAAAAACAAAACAAAACAAAACAGAAAATAGCAAATGTTGGTGAGGATGTGGAGAAATTGGAACCCTTGTGCACTGCTGATGGAAACATAAAATGATGCAGCCACAGTGGAAAACAGTATGGCAGTTCCTCAAAAAATTAAACGTAGAGTTATCATATGATCCAGCAATCCTACTTCTGGGTATATGCCCAAAAGAATTGAAAGTAGGATCTCAAAGAGATGTTGTACATTCACTTTCATAGCAGCATTATTCACACTAGCCGAAAGGTGGACACAACCCAAGTGCCCATCAATGGATCAATGAGTAAACAAAACGTGGTACACACATACAATGGAATATTATTCAGCCTTAAAAAGGAAGGAAATTCTGACACACACTACAACATGGATGAACCTTGAGTATATTATGCCAAGTGAGATAAGCCAGTCACAAAAGGACAAATACTATATGATTCCACTTATATGAGGTACTAGAGTAGTCAAATTCATAGAGAGGGCAAGTAGAATGGCGGTTGCCAGGGGCTTGGGGAGAGGGGATGAAGAGTCAGTGTTTAATGAGTACAGGGTTTCAGTTTGGGAAGATGAAAATGTTCTGGAGAAGGATGGTGGTGACGGTTGTACGACAATGGAAATACTCTTGATGCTACTGAACTGTACACTTAAAAATGGTTAAGATGGTAAATTTTATGTGTATTTTACCACAATAAAAAATTTTTGTACATCTGACATTATGTTCTACCCTCATAACATACTTGAGAGAGGAACAGGTATTCTAATCTCCATTCTATACCCCAAGAAGGCAAGGCAGAGGCTCTTAGTTAGCCCTTTAACAACTCTGGGCCTAGACTGATGAGATCCTCTGCTTTCCCCTGGAATCTAGACTCCAGCCCAGCCACCTCTGGTTGCATCACCAGGGCCAACCACCAGGTGTCTAAGGCTGCCCACCGTCCTTCGCTGCCTCTGGTCCTCTGCTTGGAGGCATGGAGATAGGTCATCCACACTGTAAAACAGCAGCACAGGTAGTAGTTGCTGGGTCTCAGGAGAGGGTGGGTTGGGCCTGACTGTCACCTCTCCTCCCTTCTGGTCCTTATGTCACAGCTGGTCAGGACATCAGCGCTTCTGCTCCTTCCGAGAGACTCGGTGGAGCTTCCCTGACCTGACAGAGCGCGTGGCCTGGATTTCTATCTCCCATGACCGCTGGCCCTCACAGCGGCCTGGAACCCTCAGGAGAGGTCTGGACCTCCTCAAGCTCCAGCCC
The DNA here is from genome assembly GCF_057802395.1 of Ceratotherium simum simum. Lineage (NCBI taxonomy): Eukaryota > Metazoa > Chordata > Mammalia > Perissodactyla > Rhinocerotidae > Ceratotherium > Ceratotherium simum. The sequence goes on along the minus strand of NC_141939.1, from coordinate 11,412,308 downwards.
ACCCTCCAAGTAGGTGGGTCCCTCTCTTCCTCCTTCCTGTGCCCAGCTTCCCTTGCCCTCTCCAGAGGCCCCTCCTGGGCTTCACCACCTGTCAGACTCCTCCAAATAGCACCTGCCAAGTTCAAGGGCAGCTCCTAAGAACCCAGTCCCTCCCTCCTAAGAGACACGGAGGCTCTCCTGAGGCCACTGCAGGACCAGATCTCCCGCAGTTGGGCACTTCCTTTCTGCTTCGTTACCATTATCCTCTTTCACCTCCTTCCCCCATCCCTCTGGAAGCTTCTTTGCCTACAGACCTCTTCATTACGTGGCTGTTCCTTTCGGAAAACAGGTGCGCGGCTCGGGGCTTCTTGGGACTTTCCATCACCGGCCAAAAGGAAAAAGAGAGAGCTTGAACGACACCAGGGCCCTATTAAGGCAGGTGCAAGACGATCCTTCCTCTTCTGTGGCCTGGGGGAACGCGAAAGGGAGGCGAGGGCAGGGGCGCACGGACGGTCCCAGTGGGCAGGCCAGCGCTGCTCCCGGCCCCTGGGAAGGTGGGCTTTGGGGGATTCCGGAGTTCCCGACCGTGTGTGTGCGTGCTGTGTGTGTTGGGGGCTGTCAAGGTCCGGAGTGCGGAGGGTGGGGAGAGGGCCCTCCAAGCCGGGTCCCCGCGCCTTCGGCGGTCCTAACCTCCTCCCGGCGTCAACTTTTTGCTGCTCCCGTTAGATGGCGCCCAAGACTTTCCAACCACTTGTGAAAGTGAGCCTGGCCCGGAACAAAAAGAACCGCGGGGTGTGAGTGTGAGTGAGTGTGCCTGTGCGGGCGAGCGAGGCCGGCACCACGCGGGGCCCGTCGCGAGTCGGCCCAGCCCCGGCGAGGGGCGCCCGGGGAAGGGTCTCTGCGCGGCCACCGAGCACTTTGGCCTTTCCCCGCCTTTTCTCCCTCCTGCTCCTCCTGGGTCCCGACCGCGCTCACTGGGGAGAAGCCGCGCGCCGGCCGCGGCCTCGGGAAGCTGGCTCTGGCTCGGTGCACGCGGGGCCCGGGGCGCACCGAGCGGGAACCGGGGCGCCGACACAAGCCTCGAAACCGCGCGCGTTACAGCCCCTTCCTCCGCCCTGACGTGCCGCCGGGCTCTCAACACACGGGGGCTCTGTTTTTAAGAGAGGGGGGCAGGTGCGGGTTTTGTCGTTGTTTTTACCATTCAAATGAAATTGTTGTTCAGTGTGAGGCTTCATAAACTTCGTGCGTGCGTGTCTTTCCAACAACACAGGGCAAACTTTCTTGTGGCCCCAAGGCCGGTGGAGCCCGGGTGAAGTCAAACAGTTTCCTTTCTTACAAAAGCCCCTGGGGACCCTAGGGCGTAAGATGCGATCGCCAATTAAAAAAAAAAAAAAAAGGCTGTTTAGGTATCAGGGAGCGTGCTTTCTCTCCGCCACCAAGTTCCTCTCTCCTTCCACACCCTCCAGGAAAAGTGACTTGACAATAAGGTGGTCCCGTCCCTAGCTCTCTCCTTCCTGTCAGTCTGAGCGGGCGCTGCCGCGGAGAGGGGGTGCGTCTCCCCAACCTCGAGAACACGCAGGAGCGGAGACCTGCCTTTGTGCCTTCCCTTGGCCGTGAACTTTCCCGCTCGGTAGGTTCTCCTTTAAGAAAGTAGAGATCGCTATGAATATTTAATACCGAGCGCCGGCCGGCCTGGCGGAGGGGAGCCCACCGGCCCGGTCCCCGCGCGCCGCAGCCCAGGCGCAGAGCGGGCGACACCCGCCTGGCCGCGGCGAGACCCGGGGGCTGCGAGGGCGGGGGCGGACGGGAGGACAGGGCCGCGGAGAACGAGGGCTGGGGACGGGGAGCCAGCCTCGGGGTGAGCCGGCTGTCATGTTCATTTCCATAAGAAAGCTGAAATCGCGGTTGGAGGGAGGATTGCTCGCTCCTACCGCCCTCCCCCTCTACCCAGTTTTCAGCAGAAGCAGGCTCGGGAGCTCGGAGCCCTAATGTGCGTTCCCGTCTTGGATGGTTTGCTCAAGTGTGGTTTCAAATGTTGCCCCGACTGAGACCGGTTTCCTGTCTGTAAAGAGTGGAAGCTCTGCGCGGGTGAGTCCAGAGCGCGGGGGAGTGGGCGAGGAGCGGGGGAAGAGGGGAGGAGGGCGAAGCCGGGAGGGCAGGGCACCTTTGCCGAGGAAGTTCTCCGGTAGCGTTCTGAAAAGGGAGCCAGGCTGAAACGAAGACCCCGAGCGCCGAAGGGGGAGGCGGGCGGTGATCAGGGAAGAGAGGTTGCGAAGCCCGTGAGCCCAGGCGGCCGGCTGGTGGGAAGGTCTGGCCGGCCTCGCTGTGTCCCTCTGCAAAGACCCGGGGAAACTTTCCCTCGCCGCCGCAGACCCTCTTCCTGCGAAGGAATAAAGTGAACTTGCTCAGATACTCGATTCTACTAGCAGTTGACTTCGTTCTACTTTCGCATTGAGTTTCTTTTCGGCTTTTAGTGTGAACAGCAGCCATGTGCCCTCAATTCTGCAGTATATTAAAAGAAATCTCTTAGGTACTCTATGATCCCATCTGGAGAAATTAAAACCCAGATCTGTAATGTTTATTCTTAGATAGTTTACAAAAAACAGGAAAAAAATGTGTGAGACACATGTCTGCAAATATAACAAAAGTACTTTCCCTTCTGCTTGAAAAAGTTGCCTGCAAATGGCTTTCCTTTACTGATTCTGGACCACCTGTACTTCCCCGTGAAACTAAATCGGGTCACGAAGAAAGCACCAATCAGATCAAGCAATTAAATACCAATTATGACTATTAATGACTTTATTACTAATGATTGGAATTAAGGACTCCAAACCCGCTCAAGGTAATCAAGCTGTTTCAAAATTGTGCTACCTAAGATTTTACAGCACTCCACCCAATAAAGGAGGTAAGAAGATAGAGTTGATGTTTTCAAAGGGTTCTCCAGTAGGTATCAGATAGTCGATGTTGAATTTATGTCTTCCCGTAAAGTTTGTTGCTAGTCCTGGTAAATAATGGAGTGGAGTCTAGGTTTCTGCCCCTGTCAAGCTATGCAAAGTGTAATTGATGATGGTGGTTACAATATATTCGGTTTGGATACAGAATTGGGGTGGGGGTGGTGCGTTCTCTCTCCAGTTACTCTGGTAATGCTGAAAACCCTGGTAGATTTTAAGGAACAAGTGTTTTAAATCTTCAGATGGGGTAATGGATATTGGGATGGCTGGGATGTGAGGAAGTGAGGGATGGTGAACTCAGGAGCAAAGGAGAAATAAAAAACTTGGTCTGGGTTTTACAATTTCTTTTTGCTCATGGGTTGAAATGGTTTGGGCCTGTCATAAGCTGAGCGACTGTTTGAAAAGAAAAAGTGAGTGAGAAGAGTCTGTGGGTGTCAAGGCTACCGTGGCTGGGCATGTTTATTCCTGAAGATGGCTTGCCACTCCACCTTGCCACCTTATCGGCACCCCTTCTTATCCCAAATGAATATCCGTGCTTGGTTCTGGGATGGGAAGAGGAGGCGCAGAGGGAGGGAATAAATTGCTGTTGGGCGTTCATAGCAAGAAGAAAGGAGGGGGCGGCTTGCAGGGACTCTGGTCTGCCGCCATGAAGCAGGGAGGCTGAGCAACTGGGCCGCTGGAGGAGTCAGCAGCTCCCCTCAGTGTAGGTCATCTCTGCTCATTGCTCCCTAGTTCAGCTTTTCCTACTGGCCTGTCAGGACACTGGGGTGAGTTGGGGCAATGAATTTCAAGTCTGTCCTGTTTGGGGCATCTCCCGGGCACCTCGGCTCCTGGGTGGAAGCCCACAGCAGCAGCGCACATCTGGTTCTGATGTATTTACCAGGCTGGTATGGAAATGCCCGGGCTGCATGGCAGAAACCTGAGCTGCTTGCGACACACACACACTCCTGTGCTAAGCAGTGTAAAAGTTTGGATAGTTTCAGAGTGCTGGGTGGCCCCTTCTCTTGATGTGAAGCACATGACCCCCCTCCCCAAACTATTTTGTTTGAGTTAATTGCCATGCAGTGAGGGCTTCTGACACCTCAGCCAAGGAATATAGCAGAGAAGGAATCCTCCACAGGTAACAGGGTGGTGTGGAATAATCTTGGACACCTGAAGGGTCCAAAAACCTCACCTGAATGAAGTGGGCCGAGGGTATTCTCCCTTCACTGGTTCTCTGGGTACACGACACTTTTGCCTGGCCCAGGCTATTAGCAACCTACATAAGAGCCTGAGTCCTGAAAGTAAGGCTACTGCAGCTTCTTTGAGAGGTAGCCGGCCCCAGAGGCAGATCTTAACAGGACAGCTTCATATGCCAACAACAAATTCCTTGCTGTCCCTAAGAACCCAGAGGCAACCTGAGACCCCCATGAAAGCAGGAGCAAGAGGCTGGCACACAGCTCCGGGGACTCCCAGCAGTTTGGGCCCTGCCTGCCACTGAGCCTGGCAGTGGGAGAGAGGGCCGGGCGTGGGAACAGGGCTAAGGAAATCTGTTGTTCCCCTTCCTTGGGTCAGCTGCGGACAAGCCTGAGACAACAAATACCTGAGGAGGGGCAGGGGTGGAGCCTGGAGCTGGCCCTGTGGTCCTCTCTGGCTGTCCTACAAGGAGTTTTAGGGCTCCTCGCTGAAAAAAAGACCGGAGTCTCCCAAAGTGCCCGTGTGAACCGTAGGAGGTGGCCTGGGGCAGAATACCAGAAGCCATTTGGTCCCTGGGACCTGCCACCTCCCCCCTTACCTTACAGGAGGCCCACATCACCCAGGTCTGAGAGGACTTGCTGTCTCAGGAAACCTTTTCCAGGAATCTGGTGGGAGTTGGAGGCAAGTTTCCTCCACTTAAAATTGGTTCGGAAATTGACACATAAAAAGGAGAGGGAGCATTCTGGCCCAGACAGGGCCTCCATGGCATCAGAAAACCTTTCACCTCCTGGTGAACCCCTGAGACCCCTCCAAGTGGCCCCTTCATGTTGTTCAAGATGCAGGTAAACCAGGAGAAGGAGTCTGATCTGCCCAAGATCTGTCCAAGTAAATACAAGTGAATTTTGTTTCTTAAAAAGAAATGTTATAGCTTTAAACTTCTCCCAGCCAGAATCCACTTAGTTTCATCAAGGTCTCTTGTCAGCAACCCACTCCCACTTCTTTTTCCTTTCCTCCTTGTGGCGTAAGGTTGCATTTTAGGAGGGTTTATATAATGTTGTTCATGACAGCAAGCCTCCTGTGTCCACTCTCACCCCATCTCCCTGTATGGAATTGTAGTTGGAAACCACACATACAAAAAAATTCTTTTAAAAATTTTCTGCTATTCTTTCTGACTAGAAGAGTTGACAAGACATAGACACATTAAGTTGCATAAAATACAGTGGACTGATCAGGCAAAATGCATCTCATTTGCACTTGTATGTAGCCAGGGGTAGAAGCCTGTGTCACTCCTTGCCTCCAGCCCTCTCCGCCATGCTGGGCTGACTGGCTGGAATTTCCAGCAGGCCCCACTGCGGGGGCCATTTGTGAGGCCGGAGCCCCAGCCCAGCCCAGCCCAGGCCAGGCCAGCTGGGGTGAGGGGACCTGGGGCTGTGTCTGGAGGCCTGGCCTGAAGGCTTGAGCCAGCTTTGGCTGACCTTGTGCCCTGGGCAGCTCAGGGGGCTGGGAGGCCTGGCTGGGTAGGCGTAGGCAGCTGGATGCCTGAGGTCTGCAAGACTCGGAGGGGGCTTCCTGTGGGTTGAATTAAAGAAAGGGGACACCATGAAGTAGAGGGATAGTCACTGACCACGTTTAACACCCACTTATATCCCTCTCTCCAAGTTTTGTCCTCATCATCCGCTTTGTAACGGGTAGAGGGACACCTCTGCCTCCACCTACCTCTGGTCCTGAACTCAGACTTCCCGCCTGTCCGCACTGAGCCCCACTCCTGCGCCCCTGGTGTTCCCAGAAAAATGCCTCTCCTACCAACTTGGAGAGGCACGTGGGGGCCACACTGGCAGTCTTCGGGACCCAGTGTGGGCATCAGGGCGAAGTTATGGGTGTTTGTGGTGTTCCCCCTCTCGGCTCACTCAACCACTCTCCTGCCTTGGTCTGAACTCTTCCCTTCTCCCGGTGCTGGGGCGCCACTTCCTACCCACCAGCTGGAGGCCCGGGCTGCGCTCCGGCGGCGCTGGGTCACCGCTAGGGTTCTGTGGCGGCAGGAGGCACGGGGTAGAGGGGCTGGGGGAACCAGGGTCCTCGGGCGGCATCAGCGGGAGCAGAGTGCCCAGGCTTAGGCGTTGGGATATGCCTATCTAGCCTCTGAGAGCTCCCCACCAGCGCGACCTGGGGGCGTCCTTTCCACAGTGTCCTGCTTGCTTTCCTTGCAAAGGTCATGGTGACTCAGACACCCGCCAACCCCCCAAGCTCCCGCTGCTCCAGCACTCTTTCTTTCGCCCAGCAGGGAAGCCTGTGGAGCGCTTCTGGGTCTGCATTGCCAGGCCAGATTGCAGTCCACGACCTTCCCGGGGCTAACCAAGGGCGAGGAATGTTGCCCAACAAGACCACTGCCTCACCGGGGCGCCCGGGGAACAGCCACTGACAAAGGCCCTGCGGACCCAGGCACAGCCACCCACCCATGCCCAAGGCGGCCTGCAGGAGCGCAGGGGCCGAGGCTGCGAAGCCAGGCAGCCAGCCCCGCACCATTGACAGCCCAGTCACGTCTGCGGAGCCCCGGGGAACAATCAGCGGACTCTATGTCCCAGGAGCTGGGGACACGCCTGTAAGGTGTGTGATCATTTAAAGATCCCTGGTACTACTTTTGCAAGAATCCTTTGTTACAGAATTGTCAGCCTGCCCGCCTTCAGCAGCTCCCCCTCCCGGCCCCTCCACCCCACCATTTCCTCCCCCGACCCCGGCAGAGAACACCTGGCTCAGGGGATCTGCCCGGATCAACTGCCCTGCTCCAGATGCTCTCCTGCAAAATGATTGTCCCTGCGTTACATCTCCCCTTCGTGCTTGGGGCAAAGGAGCACGGTTTACACTGCCTTTGCCTTTGGGGCGAGGCTGCCTAGAAGAACAGCCTTTCTGAATGTGACCTCGGGCTGCTGGTGAAGGAGTAGCTCTACAGCCACGGGTAGGGGTGACTGGGTGGGCGCAGCGGGGCGCATGGGTATGGGGTAACCTGCCCTCCCACAGGAAGGGTTTGAGGATTCTGCAGAAAGAACGGGGTGAGGATAACACAGCTCTGAACTAACTTGGCTCTCACTGGCAACAGGGCAAACGGGTCCTAGTATTCTTGGGTATGAGTGCCTTCCCCCTAACCCCCAAATTAGGTATGACTCCTCTTGGCCAAAGTACGGCTCTAGAGAGGGTGTTTAAAGGATGCTCCAGCACACAGGAGGTGCAAGGAATGACTGTTTACATGCATGTATCTTATATGCATTGTCATATATGGCTACACATTTCCCCATAGTTTTTTTTTTTAATTTAATTTGTCTTAATTCCTCCTTTCTAGTCTTTTCTTCCTGCATATAGTCATTTGGAGAAAAATGAAGTGTGAGCACCTCTCCCTGCAGAAAGTTCTGTATGTTATGTAACACATTCACACAGGGATGCCTCAAGTTACCATTTTGCTCCAAATCAGCCAGCACATGGTTTTCTGGCCCAGGTGAGGGTGTCAAGGTGATGCAAATGGGGGTGGAGGCTTCACTCCCTGAGGGCTTTTATTCCCCTCCTTGAAGCCCCAGTTCAAGGCCCAAGAACAAAGGGGATAGGTAACTGATCTGCCTTTTGGTCTCTCTTCTCACTTCCACCCTCTCACCTGCAGGCCCTCCTCTTTGACAAATAGAGGAAAGCCCTTGGGATCAGGTACAAATGTAAATAGTGCTGACCTCCCCTGCCCCTCCTACAGAAAAGCAGAAAGCCTGTTTCAGGTGCAGGCTGCTCAGTGCCTTTGAGGATCCACCCCTTCCACTCCCCCAGACTTCACTAGACCCAAGGCTACTTGCTTAGCATCTCTCTCCTGTTAAAAACATCCAGAACAACTATTAAATAGTTTCTGGAAGAGTTAAAGACATTTCTCAGGTTTGAACCATTTTTAAATCCCTGTTTGGAAGAAATATTTGAGGAGTACAAAGTATAATCAGTAGGATTGCCTGAGCAATCTTGAAAGACTTCTCCTCCAAAAATGTTAATTAAAAATAGTTCATAGATGTTATTTTGTTCACTGATGAGTTTTTCCCTATCGTAACCTACAGATTCTCAAGACCAAGCTAGTAAGACATTTATTTTCATTTTGTTAGTTTCTGGGTGATACTATACTTTCTGATTAGACCTATCGAATTTAGTTTTTTAAATTCTGCTGGAGAGTTTTCAACTTTGGAAATGTAAATGAAAAATAGACTGTCTCCCTCCAAAACTCTTGCTGAGACAGAGTGGAACAAACCTCCCTGGCCCCCACTCACACCTTGGAGTTGCCCTGTCTGAACCTGGGGGAGTGAGGTGGCAGGTATTGGCACCTTTTATTTTAGTGCTGGTGCAAGGTGAGCTCTTTGAAATGAGTATCTCCTCTATTTCAGTGTGCGATGTTCCAGCCGGCTAAATGGGTTTGCCTTCTGCTGAGAGGCAGTCCTGGAGGACGGAACTAACGTGCGATCTCCCGGGAAGCTCTTCCTCAGAATATCCCTTATCCTTTTGTTTTTGTATTAAAAAATATATTTTTACTTTCTCTGAGTGTCTGTCCTGTAATTTTGTAGCTACAACAATTAGCTGGAAATGTGGACAACAGTTGATCATTCTCTTTGTCCTTTGTAAACATATTGGGACCTCACAAAGCTCTAGACATACCTCAGGTGCGTCCTGTGCTCCTGATGTTCACTCACTACTCACAGGTCACCCAGAGAGTCACACTTGATTCTGCCTTCCCCTGGACAGCTCTCTCCCAAACAATGTCCCTCTCCCAACTCGTAGAGGAAGGGAATTCCCTTAGAGAAAGCACCCCGAATTAAAAAAGATGAGGCTCAGGTTCTCCAGGTAAGTGGTACTGGCTTATCCCAGTGACTAGGAAGCCATAGCGAGCATCTCCCTAGGTATAACTCATCTCAGGATGGAGGGAGGGCGGCAGGCACATTTCCACAGACATTTCTAAAACTATGGCAACTGAGTTTTACCGATAAAATTTTGGTATGTTCCCAGCCAGCTGAACTTATTTAAATTTTAGTTTTGTTCATATGTGCGCGCGCGCACACAGGCACACACATCAAGTAGGGTTATATTACCAGCTCATTTACACTAGCCAACTCCAACCATGACCAACAAACTTATTTCTGAAGAGTAAAAAAGGAAAAATCCCTCACCATAACTTTTAGATGGTGATTTTACAATGTTTAACATCCCCCCAGACGGAATTGGCCTTTTTCTAGGAACAGGTTAACTAAGCACTCTTCCTTCCCTCCCCCAAGACCCAGCTATTTTTAAAAGCTAAAATTTCTCTTTCCAAAGGGAGGAAAAGGAACGAATTCCATTAATGAATTACGTACACGGAATGTGGCTTGTCTAGGGCAATTGTATTTGTAAATAAGTGGCTTCCTGTTTATTATGTATGTTTTACTGAAAAACGAACTCTAATGCCTCTGAGTACTTAATACAGCAAATATTAAAACTCACGGTTTGATTCCCACTCTCTTTTTGTACTCACTAGAAGGAAATCGGGTTAAAGCGAGTCATTGGGAGTCCCTTATCTGTCCGCGCCCAGGCTGACCCGGGCAAGAGTCACCTCTATAGTTCTCTGGTTTGCCACGGTGGGAGCGAAGGGGGTTGGCTCCCTGGGAATGTTATTGGAGTCAGTCTGGGGAGTTTCGCTTTTGCCCCTGGATCTTTCTAAAAGTGACCAAGGCCTCCTTTTGTAGCTTCAGAAGCAAAGGCGGCGCGCGCTCTCGTGGACCCGTAGCCTGGGCACCGACCCGCCTGGCACCCCTGCCTTCCTCTGCGGCCCGCGCTCGCCCACTGCCCGCTCGGGATCGCCGCGCAGGCCCGGGGCCCGCAGTCCCCGGGCGGGGACTGGGCGCGGGAGGTGATGGTGACGCGGCCGGGCGCAGGCAGCTACCCCAGCGTTCGTGGGGCCCTCGAGTTTCCCACTCGCGGGAGCCGAGGAGCGGGCCAAGCGCAGGGCTGCCCAAGAACTCGGCCGCGAGCACGGCGCGCGGGGCCCGGCGGCCCGGACTTCACAAGGCGCCGGCTCTCTCGCCCTGCCCCCGCCCCGCCGGCCCGGCTTCCCAGACCTCGGCGCATTCCCAAACAATGCGACCTGCCCGCGCACAGGCCAGTCCTCTCTGACCCCTACTCCCCCCACATTCGGACGGTAGCAAAGGAGTGGACCCTTATTCTGAGCCGGGGCGTCCCCTTCCATGCGCCGCACCCTTCGCGAAGAGACACGTAGTGCCGGCTTATGTAAATCTCAGGCTCTGGTCTCAGAGTTGGGTCTGTCTTTGAAGACCCAGGGGGTCCAGCTCCGCCTTTACTTTTCCTCCAGGGCTCCAGGGCCTGGGGCAGCAGGGAGGTGGATTCAGGGAGATCCCGGGTCAGCAGGCCCTGAACTCAGCCCCCGTGGACTCCACGGTCGCGGAGGGGGAGGCGGCAACCGAATTCCCTGGGAGGGGAGGCTGCGCCTCAGCACGGCAAATCTGCAAACAGCGAGCAGAGGTCGACAGGCGTTTCTACCTTTACTTCCCACATGCGTTGCACAGATATCGCCAGAACCTCTGGAACCTGACGACTGGAGCTCAGCAACTCTCCAAACTTCCAAGGAAACTTTCACAAGTTTCCCTTCTCTCTCTCCTCAATTTCGTAGGTTTTCTCCAGCCACCGGCCTTGTCGATTGCTCTGCCAACTGCCCTTTAGTCTCTATGGCTCCCAAAGCCTGAATTTTTCCAGAATCATAATAATAATTGTTATTATTAGGCTGGGAAGGAAAAGCAGGATCAGAGGATAGGGGACTGAGGAGGAGAGGAGAAATGTTGATGAAAAGGGGAATTTCAACCTGTGTTTCAAAAAGTTTCAGTTGACAATTAGTAACTCTGATAGACAACTTCATTAAAAAAAAAAAAAGACTTTACTACTGCTCTTGAAAAGCCGTTATTTTTTACATCGCTTTTAGGAAGATAGATGAACAAAACATCGCGTTTCAAGCCATTTTGATCTGTAATTAAATGGCAGGATCGGTTTGTATTCTCCTACGGCTTTTACAGAAGTTGCAGTGATCCAAAGTCGGGTTGCTGTGTCAGAGTGGCATTTTTATTAATGAGAATACAAAAAGCTTGCATATTCTTAGCCCTGCTTGAATTTAGTTGCTAAGCAACCGGTGTATGGTAATTCATCCGCGAAATTTAAATCTTTGAGAAAGGATCGTGCGTTTTGCTGAATGGTCGCCACGAGGAAAACAACTTGTGGGACTGGCGGCAGCTGTTACGGCCAGACCGCCGGGCCGGGCCGGGCCAGGCCGAGCAGGGACCGGGCCTCCCCACCGCGACCGCCACCGCCACCGCCACCGCCCCACCTCGGCGCCGGCCGGGCCCTGCGTCCCGGAGAAAAGCTGGGCTTCTGACGCCCGCTGCCCCGCGTCCCCGGCACCACCTTCCTTTGCTCCTCTGATCTCCCATTTCCACTGGAGGCAGGCTCTGCACCTGAGCAAGCCGTCTGCATCCCTAGGGCTTGAGAGTCCACGCTGAGAATTTCCGCAGCCCCCTCCCTTCACCCTCACCCACAGGCGCGCGGCACACACGCACACGCGCACACACACACTAGCGCACACATCGTGCCGTCGCGAGAATGCCAATTGCCCTCTTCCCAGACCCCTCTGAGGTCACTTCCAGAGCCGACTCTTCCTTGAGGAAGACCCGACTCATAAAGAACGCACCCCACAGCCCTCCAGAAGACCAGGCGGCCGCCGCTGGCCGGCAGTGACATCATAGGCTCCTGCTCGCCACGCTCGCGCCCACATTTTAGGACACAGGAACAAACACGGATGTGAAATCAAGAATGAAAGAGAGAGTAATCTAATTAATAGGCCATGAGCCAGGCTAACAAAATCAAAGAATCTGATTACACAAGTACCCCTCTTGCTATCTCCGCTGCCCCCACCCCCATCCATCTCTTCCAGCCTCTGCACTATTTCCTTTCCTAGACTGGAAAGTTCAGGAGGCAAACCCAGAGCCCTCTGATTTCCTTATTGAAATCAAGATCAAGCCCATGGTGGGACTCCGGCAGCCGGGGGATCACGTGGGTGACCTTCAGGCCCTCGGAACTGCCGCCCTGAGGAACTGAGATGACCAAGTGACCTACAGAACTTGGAGAGCTGGAGAGGTGGCCACCACACTCCTTACGTGTGTCTCTCTTAACAACAACAACAACAACAACAACAAACAACAACACCTGTACTCATTGTTTCTGCTGCCAGTAACAGGACTAAGAGAAAGAGGTTCTTCACTCAGAGCCATTTTAAGAGGATCTATTTTTTTAAAACAATATACAACTCTTTTTCCTACATCACCTTGCTGCTGGGTCACTGATAACCTCCAAGTCTTAACTCTCTTTCAATACCCTTTCCTAGCATAGATGTCTGAGCACAGCCAGGTATTAGGTTTTATCACTGATACACAGCATCTGTTTTAATCGTTCCAGTCAGCCACATGCATTTCATGAAAGAAGTGAATTCTTTCATTTCTATCCTTCTACTTTGAAAAAAACCAGGTCCACCTCCTTAATAATTAATTTCAAGTCTGTATCCAGTGCCAATACTTGTTGCATCCATTTTAGAGTTTGATTAATTACCCTGGAACTTGGGTGAACTAAACTCCATGTGGGGAGAATGTCTCTTCCTTGAATTTAGTTCTGAAAGCTACAAGTTATTGATGGATCTTACTCTATTTACATACAAATTGGTGCAAATATGCCCAGCTCTTAAAATGCATTTTGTATAAATATATAAAAGTGTCATTTTTGATTTAGCTTGAAGAGGTTGATCATTTATTACAAAAATAAACGAATAAATACAACAATATATTGTTGCTTCCAACAGGATAAATACTTTACAAATATATAATTTAAAAAACAAATTTAATTGTTAAAATTATTTAAAATATTACACTTATCGATAAAACTATCAATAGTATATACTGCATTTAATATTAGAACCAATTATTCTCTGAATGTCGAAAACCATTCATACAAAACAGATTATAAGCATGGTAATGAGCAAACAGTGGTGACTTCAGGGAAGCAGAGGGAATCTCTAAGATCAATAATGAATAGTTCTATTTTGGAACAAAGAAGTAGTCCTTGGCTAAGTACTTAAAAAGAAAAAAAAGGCAGAGCAACAACAGCAAAGTGACTATTTTAAATACACCTTGAATGATTAATCACCCAGACTTGCAGGGGAAGATGGCTGGGTGAATGAGGTGACTCGGGCTTGGACAAGATCAGGAGCCACAGGAGACTGCAAACTATAAATGGGCCTAGCTCGGAATTAGCCAGATTGATGGAACAGAACTTTGTCACTTTCCTTTGGGTTGGAAGGGGAGGAGGGGGTGGATTGAAATGGAGGAAACAAATGGGCACTTTATGAAGCACAAGACACTTGCACTGCAAAGGAACACAATGACCAAATTCATTAAAAAGATCTGGTGATATATAACAATATTTTCATTATTTACATGTGTAACAATATAAGCCTTAGCACAAAACCTCTCAGTTATATCTGCCCTCTTTTGTTTTTCAACCATGAATTTCATTTTGTAAATACATTCAAAGGGTTGATTTTTTAAAAATATGGAGTGCAAGCATTAGCTCACTTTAAAAAATGCAAAATAATGAAATAAAACGGGCTTGCTTTGCCAGCTTCTGCAATTAAAAGTTACTCTGCTACTCCTAAACCAGGGTTTCTTCTGAAGTAACCAGCAAAGGTTGCTTTTTAATAGAAAACAGTGTGAATTCTAATGTTAGTTCTTTTGTTGTCAGCCAAACCAAGTAAGCAAATACCGCCTAAAATTTTAAATAGACCCATTCTCTGTCTAATCAACCAGGACCATTCCTGTAGGGAAAACAGGATTTCATCTCACGTGCCAGTAGTATGCACCATATAAAAACAACCACACCCAATCCTTAGTTTTCCAATAAGGCCCTCTTTGCTTGCCCCTGTAGACTCTCAAAAAATGATGAAGTTTGTCCCCACTCCCCACTCCAGATTGTAAATTTGCTGAGCAGAGAAATTACAATAGCGAGAGAAATAGGAAACAAGAAGGCAGGGAAAAGTAAATTGTGGTTTCTTGTTTTCATTTTTTTCCTTCTCTCTGTTTAATAAATATGGCCTTTTTCAGATTTCACAAATCAAAATGATTGTGATTTTTAGTACGATTTGGTGTTTAAAATAATGCAACCCAATACACGGCCATCTGGCTGGGCTTGATTTATGAAAGTGACACAGGGTCTGTCTGGAAGAAATAACTGTTCCTTGTTGCTCTCACAGTTTTCTGGGTTTTTTAACCCCTGCATCCGTATCATAGGGAGAGGGAGTGAAGATGAGAGACGAAGACAAAAAGTGAGTGACAGCTAAATGAGATTGGGGGAAATTAATCTATAAAATAACCACTTTATCACCCCTAAATACTTTTGTTTTTTAAAGTACAATATGAAGGGACTCAACTAAGCAGAGCCTTTTGCGTCTTTAGTACTTACAACCTGAGGCATTACACTTTCATTTTCCCACATTGTAAATATTGATGCATTAACTTGATAAATGTGGCCGCTCTGCAGGGTGTGTATCTCAAGAGTGATCAGAAAAGCTAAAACCCCCAGCACCAGTAAAGAAGATACAGAATTGTACTGGGGAAAGACAGAAACACAGAAATGTAGAATCTTAAGTCTCAGCTTGTCATCACACTGAGGGTCATGCAGTGTGGATCACAGGCAGGAATTCAGAACTACACTCTTTCATCATAGGAAAAACAAACAGAACAAAGAACAAAAACAGCTTAATAACTTAAACTTAACTACATATAGTTATTAATGGGAAGTAATTGATATAAAAATATGTTATAGATTTGTAAGCTATTCTTCACAACTATTAGTCTTCAGAATAAGAGGAAAGGGACACAGCATAGCAATGTGGTGGGGGTGGTGAGAGGAAAAAGAGAGGCTCAACTCTGGGGGGGTCTGTATTAACCATTAATAACCAGTTGGCACATTTTTACTGGTGATGTAGGCCAATCCTCTGATAAAGATGATAAAGGACACAGGTATCTCCAAGAAAAGGACTAGTATTTAGACAATCTCACCTAAAAACACCAAAAACTCCCACTAAAATTAAGAAAGAGAACAATATTGTGAAATTTATGGATTCACAAGGAGTGACTACTATGTGAAAGTCCTATCCTTTTCTGTCAGGCCTGTCCTTTCCTCTAGATTTCCAGATAGACCTTCGGTGGAGCAGGCTCGACTTCCTCAGTGCTATCACTTAAGGATTTGCATTAGTAAAAAAATATTTTCTAAAGAACTCTTTTCTTCCCACACAGTGTTTATGCATCAGACACAGACTATTTCATTCTAACAAATTTATTTTCTCGATCAGCTCTTACGGAATCACTACTCAAATTAAATTACAATCAAATGATCACATCAAAAGATACCCTTATTACCTAACAACTGTCCATATTTTCATTTCATTTTGATTTGTGCTCGTCTGAAAAAAACACGTAATACAAGATCTGGGGAAAAATAAATTACCGTTTTGCAGCAGTTCATAAGTATTCTGAATAAAATATTAAAAGAAGTCATTTAATGAAAATATAAAGCAAATATTTTTAGATCAACAACGGATCTAACAATTCTATATTGCCGTCTTTTGAAAAGTCTGTTTATTAAAACCTACCAAAAACACTGCTTGGAAATGGCAGTATTGTATAATCACATCCACAGCACCCATTCAATCAAAGTTGGCAACGGATTGAGGAGAGAAGTCCGGAGAGGTGCAGCGGCTGGTGCTCAGTCTTTCTAAATCCCTTTATCTGAGTCAGTCCAGAAATAAAAAATAAAAAATATTAATAAAAAAAATATTAGCGGTGGAATCTTTAGGCGTCGTCCGCCCGAGTGGCAGCCGTTAAAGCCGGGGCTGGAGGCCGGGCCTCGCTCCGCGCCCAGTCCGCCCGCGCCCCCGCTGGGCCCGGGCCTCTCCCACTCCTCGGTGGACGTGCCCTCTCCCTCGCCCATCCCTCTGCTCTCTCGTGATGCTTTTATTTCCAGGATTACTTTGAGGACACTTATTCTTTATCTGTTGGCTTTGCTATACAGTCTGCTAATTTCAGAAGCTGCGAAGATATCTATCTTTCTTGAGACGGTTCTTTTTTTCACCTTCCCATTTCATAGTCAATTCGTCTGTCCCCAAATGACTTTAAAATGGCCAAGAAAGACAGGGGTCCCAGAGCACAGGGCCATCCCCTGATTAAGCCCGGTGCCTCCGCTTTCTCTCAGATCCCTCCCAGGAGAGAAAGTTTTGGTGGATCACTTTCGGCAGCCCTTTGGAGGGAGAGAGTGGAGGGAAGGGGGATGCGCTTTTCCTTTTCTTTTTTCTTTTTTTTAAGAGGAGAGGACGAGGCAGGTGCTAGGTGCTGTCCACCGTTGCGGGGTTCGACTTCTCAGGGTGGGAAAAACCTCACGAGTGCAGTTTTGGTGCGCTAGGTATCTTCACCCTTCTTTAAAAAGAAAAAGAGAAAGAAAACGAAACACCACCACAGTATAAACGAGATCTCATGATCGCCCCCTTTTTCTCTTCCAGTCTCGTTATATATATATGTATATAAAACAGTCTGGGTATTTATTACGCTTTTGTTCGTTCGTTTGTTTTGCCCCTCCTTCCTTGACTTCAAAAATGTCTCCTTGGTCCGTCTCTCTTTTCCTCCTAGGGCGGGCATGCCTGTCTTTGGGCGGAGGGGAGGGCTGCGGACTGGCCGGCCCGGTGCGGCCCCGGTGCGGGGTCAGCGCGGCGGCGGCGGCGGGGGCGGTGGCGGTGCTGACAGCGGCGGCGGCGGCCCTCTGCACGCTGCGCCCAGTGCCTTCACTGAACGCTCGTCTGCAGCCCGTGGTGCGGCGGCGGCGTGTCGGCGCTCACGGTGCCCACCTGCGAGTAGACGTCGTCGGGCGTCTGCTGTTGGATCCCAGGCGGCGTCATGCGCTTCTCCTTCTGGCGCCGGTTGCAGAACCAGACCCGCACCACCTCCTTCTCGAGCTGCAGGCTGTCGGCCAGGTTGGTGATCTCCTGCGCAGAGGGCTTGGGGCACTTGAGGAAGTGGCTCTCGAGCGCGCCCTTGACGCTCACCTCGATGGACGTCCGCTTCTTGCGCTTGCGGCCCTGCGCCGCGATCTTGTCGATGCTCGTGGGGCTGCCGGTGCTCGAGTCCGCCTCCTCCAGCCACTTGTTCAGCAGCGGCTTGAGTTTGCACATGTTCTTGAAGCTCAGCTGCAGGGCCTCGAAGCGGCAGATGGTGGTCTGCGAGAACACGTTGCCGTACAGCGTGCCCAGCGCCAGCCCCACGTCGGCCTGCGTGAAGCCCAGCTTGATGCGCCGCTGCTTGAACTGCTTGGCGAACTGCTCCAGGTCGTCCGAGGTCGGCGTGTCCTCGTCCGAGTGCGGGTCGTGGCTGTTGAGTCCGGGCCCCGCGCCGCCGCCGCCGTGGTGCGGAGGCCCCTGCGCGTGGTGCGGGTGCGGCGGGTGCGGGTGCGCGTGGTGGTGGTGGTGGTGGTGGTGCTCGGCCAGCTCGGGCGTGTCCCCGCGCACCAGCCCTGGATGCACCAGGCTCTGGGCGCCGCCGCCCGCGCCGCCGCCTCCGCCGCCCGGCCCCGGGGGCGCGCTCAGCATGCCGTTCACCGTGAAGCCTCCGGGCTGCGAGTAGAGCAGACTCTGCGGCGGGGGCTGCTGGCCCCCCGCCATGGACGGGAGGTGTGCGGCGGCGGCGGCGGCGGCGGCGGCGGCGGCGGCGGCAGCGGCCCCCAGCCCCGGGGTGGCCCTGGTGCGGGGGCGGCGGCGGGGGCCCGAGGTGCGGCGGCCCGCGGTGGTGCAGCGCGGTGCCCGCGTGCAGATCGTCGCGGCCGGCGCCGCCCTTCACGTCGGGGCCCGGCGGCGGCGGCGGCGGCGGCTGCGGCGGCTGCTGGGGACTGCCGGCCATGCCCACGGCGCTGCCAGACCACGGCGAGCTCGCCTCCACGGCGGCGGCAGCGGCGGCGGCGGCGGCGGCGGCGGCGTGGGGCAGGGCCGTGACCCACTGGTGCGCGTGGCTCAGCATATGGCCGCCGTTGCTGGCGGCCATGGCCCCCTGCATGAAGTCGCTCTGGACCATCTTGACGGAGGACGGGTCCCCTCGGTAGGCGCCCGAGGTCACGGCGGCGCTGCCGGGCTGCATGCCGCCCCCGCCGCCCCCCGCGCCGCCGCCGCCGCCGCCGCCGCCCCCGCCGCCGCCGCCGGCCCCCGCCGCGTCCGAGTGCACAATGGAGCCGGCCGCCAGCAGGCTGTTCCCCGGCAGGTAGGGGTTAGAAGCCGCCGTGGCCATGCCGCTCCGCCCCCGCCACCCCACCGCCGCCACCACCGCCGCCGCCGCCGCAGCAGCAGCCGCGGCCGCCGCCGCCGCCGCCGCCGCGCCCCCCCGCCTCTCGCCTCCTCCCCCCCTCCCCCGCCCCCGCCCCGGGTCCCTGCCGGCCCCGCCGCCTTCGCCGCCTCCTCCGCCGCCGCCTCCTCCCCCGCCGCCGCCGCCGCCGCGGCCCGCGGCTGCAGCTGCAAGGCCGCTCGGCAGGGCGCGGGGGTCGCCGGCCGGCCTTGGTCAGCAGCAGCAGCAGCAGCAGCAGGAGCAGCGCTCTGGGGAGGGGGGCTCGCTTCTTGGGGCACGCTCCGTGGCCGCCCCCTTCAGGGGGGGTCGTGGCCGCCCCCCAGCCCCGGCGCGTTCGGCTCGCTCCAGCGGGGCTCGCCGGGCGGGGCGCGGGCCTGCGCTCAGGGCTCTCTCCCGGGGCGCGCGGGCTCCCGCTCCTCCTCCTGTCCTCGGGCGAGCGCGGACTCTGCCCCGGCGCGGGGCTCAGTCCACCTGCTAAGTGAAGATTTCACCGGAGACAACAAAGAAAGAAGCCGTTCCTTTCTTCCTTAACCAAATTAGGGATGACCAGCAGCCGGCTCGCTCTTTCCCTTGCCCGCTTTCTTTTCTCCTCCTCAGGAACACATTTCACTCGTTTTCCCTTAGAGTAGTAAAACTTTGTTCGTCCTTGAAGGCGTGGTGATGCTGGCTGCTCGCGTGTGCGGAGAGAGGCTGGCTCCTGCTCTCCCCCTCTGGTCCTCTCGTTTCAAGTTTTGTTCTGTCCTAGGAAAACTTCTTGCGATGGTGCATTTCTCTGAAGTTGCTATTGCCGGAGCTCTTGGTTGCCTCTGAAACAAGAGTCCTTTTTCATTCTCCTCGCAACAGTCACAGTCTGATGCGACATCTTTCCTTTTGGGCAGAAATTAGGAAACAAATATAACAAGGAAAAAATTGAACAGGAGAAAAATGAGGTCGAATTGCTCTGTTACCTTGTTGCTGACGGTTGGGGTTGGTGTTTTATTTTTTTCCCAGCAGTAGTCTGGAGGAGGAGGAGGAAGAAGAGTGCATTGGTAGAGGTGCAGGTGTGTGTGTGCATATAGGGGATCCTTGATACACAACCAACTCCAGTGGGCACGTTGTACGGCTCGTAGAGTGCACCGACGGCGCTGGCACTGGCTGTGCCGGAGCGGAGTTGCAGCGGGAGCTCGCTCTGCGCCCTCGTTCGCGCTCTCTCTCCCTCTCTCACTTTCCCTCTCCCTCTCTCTCCCTCTCTCGCCCGCCCGCTCTCGCTCGGATCTGACAGTTCGCTCTCTGTCCCTCCCTCTCTGAGCAGGGACTGTCGAATGTTTACCCTCCGCCGCGAGCGCGCACCCACCACCACACTTTCCCAAATACAAGGAAGTCGAGCACCAGGGCCCCCGCTGATTGGCTACCCGCTGGGTGATTGGCAGGCCCGAAATGACTGGCTCAGGACGCGCGGCCCCCCTTCCGGCCGTTCCGATTGGTTGCTTTTTAATTTAGGCAGAGCGTCGTAGAAGCTGGAAATCTGTCGTCCCCCCTCCCAGCCTCCCTCCCCCTCGCCACTTTCTCGTCCCCGCCCCTCCCCCGCCACCCCCTCCGCCACATCTTAACTCTTAGTGTCCGGCCGAGTCCTTGGCGTTCCCTCCGCCGTTCTGGGCGTTCGCAATAGGTCTGGGAACGGGGAAGAAAGGGGTAGAGAAAAGGGAGGGAGGGGTGGGAGAAAGGGGAGGGGGAGAATCAGAAGGAAAACGAAGAGGGGAAAAAATCATGAAAAATAGCAACCTACCCGCTCCACCTAGTACTGCGTTCTGTTGCCGCCCTCCCGGCCCCCCACCCCCAGCCCAGAGGTTTGTAAAGCGCGCGGCATGGATGCACCATTCACGCTAGTACCTATAGGCAGATGTGTCCCCAGTGGTTTCAAAGTTTCCTTTTTCCTTCACCAGCCGGCCCCCATCTCTCTCTCGGCGGGGGTGGGAAGGGGGAGCTCGCATAGCCAAGAGCTCCGGTCGTGGCCACGCTCCCTGGAAATCCGCCACCGCAACTTTCCGCAGCCGCTTCGCGCCGGCGGAGGCCCCCTTTGTTTAAGTTCTCGGATGCCATCATCTGGGAAACCCGCAGCCCAGGACCAGCGCGGTGCCCGCGCGTGCGAGACGGACCGCTCGCTGCCGCGGCTCGCTCTCTCCCCCACCCCCTCTCTGCCTCGCTCCCTCTCCCTCCCTTCCTCCCTCCCCCTCCTCTGGGATTCTTGCAAGTAGCGTGCGTGCCCTTGTGAGTTTGGAAGGTGCCGGTCAGCGGAGCCAGGCGTTGTATTTGAAAAGCAATCAGCCCGGCCTTTCCCCATAGATATATCGTAAGTGTATTCCGCCCCGATGGCTTTAGGAATCCCCGTTGCAGCAGGAGCCGGCCTCCAGAACCGGGCTCCACCAGCCGCGCCCTCCACCGCTTACATTGTGTGTGCACGTGTGTGTGTGTGTTTCAGTGTGGTTATTAGTGATGTTTTGCTTGCTCGCTATTCTTAGGCACGGTGGTGGTGCTTTTTCTTTCTTTTTTTGTCTCAGATGGGTTTGCGCAGTGGATGGGGCTGGCGGCGACAAACGCTTTCTCAGCCCCAGCCCGGCTGAAAGAGTTAAAGGGGACGGGAGGGGGAATGCGCGGGGTAGGCGGGAGAAGCGGGGGTGGGGGGACGCGGCCAAGCGGAAACGCTGCACAGAGGAACCTCGGCGAACCAAGAAAAAAGAGAAAGTGGCAACGAAAACAAGGGCAAATTGAATCCTCCTCTGGGATTGCCAATGAACTAACCCAACTCGGACATTCAATAAATACGTCGTTCCTAATGAGTGTGCGTGTGCGTGCACCCCGCACCCCTAGCTGCGGGTGCGCCCGCCCCGCTCCCGCCGCCCCCAGCCTGCACCTCCCGCTGGCGGGGTCCCCAGCTCCAGCTTCGCCTGCCGCCGGAGCGGCGGCCCTGGACGTGGAAGGGGAGCCGCCGCTGTGCTCCGATTAAAATGTGAAGGGGGCTGCCCTTTTCTCCCCATGAATAATTCCTCTGCTGAGCGCCGTTAGGTGAACTCGGTTAAAGCTCTCCAGCCCCGCCGCAGCCACGCAGCCTTCGCGTGATCTCAAAATTAACTGTAGACGCGAAGAATTTATGTAGGATCTCGTCCAGCTCCTGCTTGCCGGGTGAGAGATACCATCGTAGGTGGGTTTTAGCAAAGCCATTCTTGCTAAGGTATAGATCTGAAAGGCAGCGGTAACCAAACCCCAAACAGAAAGGATTTTTTCCTCTGCGTCCCCCTAAGGTTCCTTTTTATATTTATGCATACGTATATGTATATATAAAAGATGGAACACAGATTTCATTGAATAAATCTGAGATCTCCAGGTGCAGACGTTTGACTAGTCGGTGCCAGCACCCCGTGTTTTCCTTTCCTGCCGATTTTGCTTGGATCCGGCTCAAAAACCGAGAGAGTCTCGTGGTTTTGTTTACACTGAATGGGGAGGATAGGAACAGAGCCATGGGGCCGCCTTTCATTAATATACAGTGAGGATTTTGTCTAAATTACTGCTATGAATTTCACAGTACACGCTTTCAAAGGCAGTCTCAGGTGGCCTGATGGAACGTGATAGCGCCTCTGCAAACAGATCCACTTTCTTTCTTTTCAAGGAGGATGTGTGTGTGTATGGGAAGCCCCCCAAAACGCTGTGCTCCTCGATAACTGAAATACACTTCTGTTTCGAGGTCTGTCTCCTTCGTCCTCCCCCCTTTCCCCGCACTTAGTTCTCCAGTCGCTCCCCAGCCTCCCCCCCCAGCCCCACCCCATCCGCCCCCTCCCTTTGCGGAGTGTGATTGTTTTGTCTGGAAAAAAAATCCAAAGTATATAACAAGGGGAGAACAGTTAGTGCTGATTTTCATTTGCATACATTTTCATATATTTTGGTGAAAATAATAGACTAGTGGAGAGCTGGGCTTAGAGGAGTCAGTGTAAAAGGAAGACTAGGATGCGTCGGTTCTGGGGAGTTGAGAAAATGCCTTTCCCCCTAGTTACTTTATTTAAAAAAAAATAAAACCTCTTTTTTTATTTTAAAATCTAACCCTGGAAGTTTGCTCGGTAAGTGTTTTTCA
The DNA here is from genome assembly GCF_057802395.1 of Ceratotherium simum simum. NCBI lineage: Eukaryota > Metazoa > Chordata > Mammalia > Perissodactyla > Rhinocerotidae > Ceratotherium > Ceratotherium simum. Next base: position 11,389,635 of record NC_141939.1, on the reverse strand, counting down.
TTTTCTTTCCCTACTTTCTGGTTTGCTCCCCTTTCTTTCGGTTTATTTATGCTCTTGTAGGGTCGGGAGATTATTTTCATTGCTTGGGACAAGAGAGGGTTCACAGAGCAACTGTTTTGAAGGAAGGAAGGGAAAGTGTGTTGGGGGAGAGTGAAAAAACCCAGTCCTGCTGAAATATTACATAAAAAAATGGACTCATTCCAAAGCTCCCCACAGCAAGGCACTTTACTTTTTTGGGGGGTGGGGAGGGAAGTGCTATTAATTTTAATTGTTGCTTGTGAGGGAGAAAAAGCCCTAGAAAAGAGGCAATTATAAAGCATGCAGTATTATAAATATTTCTTGTTTTCAGATGTTTTTTTTCTTTCTGGAGAATCAGAACTAGAGAGGAAGAAACCTCCTTTCTGTAGGCAGTGCTGGTGTGGTGAACTGTGTGCGCTTGCCTGAGATTGGGGTGGGGGGATTCCTGCTGGGAGCAGGGGGATTGAGTGAGGGAGGGGAGCTGGCAAAGGGAGGGCAGAGAGCTGGAGAAGAAGGAACGGGGAGGAGGAGGCAGGAAGTCAGTGCACCTTTGGTTAATGCCGAGTCTGGGAGCAGGGGGTTAGTTGCAGCCTCCCAGCACACAGTGAAAGTCCATCAGAAAGAGGATGATCAATCAAAACGAACCAGGACATCCTACACTTTATTCCCAAAGGAGGCTGGAGCTTTAGCATCACAAACTAGATTTTACTTTGTTTTCCATTTTTGACAGCGGGCCTTGCCCCCCTCCTTGCTACTGTCCCTGGGTTTTATAAAAATGGAGGGTGCAGTTACTTGCTAAGTGCAGTTAATTAGATAAATATGGCTGGAGGAAATAGCTAGGGCAAGTCCACGCTGGTGTGAGCGTCTTACCTTAGTGAAATTGGCTGGAGAGGATTCTTAAAGCTTCTTGGTTTTGTTCTTTTTAACGGAAGCAGCCTCTGGGGTGATGAGGGGTAGAGTCAAATGGCTGGGATTTTATTGCACTTTTGTATCCTGAACACCTTGCAATTTAAAATTTGTAATTTCTTTGGAAATAGTTGATGCCAGATCAATGAAATGGTTTGTAAGGAGGGAGGAAGAGGTTTCGGTTGGGGGGGGGGAGAGGGAAGAATCCCCAGTTTTCCACTCCTTGTTTGTGTGCTTGGCAGCGTTGCTTTTGACTGGGGTTAACTCTCTGTGCTCCATTGGACCAGATGCCATATAGAGCTGCTCCCTGAAGATCATTTGTTTCCTTGATGGGGAACATTTCTGAGCAGAGCATATTGGTTGCCATAGAGAAAGAAAGAAAAGGAAGAACACTAGTCACATTAAGCTATATGTTTGTGCACTGGGCTTTAGATAAAAGGACCTTGGTTCAGCCAAAGAGAAGAAGCCAAACTAGAGATTTCTAGCGCCACTAAAACTAGCTTTATTTTGTTTTGGACTTTTACAGTTGAAACATATAAGCTAATTTTATTGGTTGTTGTTAATTTTATATGACACGGTTTACTGAACAAAATAAACTTTGGAAGTGCTCAGGCGTCGCACTGCGGACTTGTCAGCAGGGGGCGCACTGACTCGTCTTAGCAGGCACTGAGGAAAACGTAGCCGTTTCAAAAGGGAATCTGCTCATCCAAACTTGCCAGAGGAACAAACACCCCTACCTTTCCATGCATATTCACAATGAGAAGTGAATTCATTGCATAACACAGGGTTTGAAATATGAGGACAATGACGTCCCCATCTCCCACCCACCTATGTCTGTGAAATGGTCCTGAAAGAAATACAGTTCAAAAAAATAATGCATCCATTTCTCTCAGGAAAGTGTCTATAGGGCTAGAAAACAGAATTGAGCTGTGGAAGCGAAAACATTTTTAAAAAATTCTTGAGGGTATGTAATAAGCTACTTAAGAAGCTGCCTTTCAGGTCATATGTTTTGGGAAGCAGTCAAGAAAACAAAACGCATTCTAAGGTATTATCTATTAAATAATGAAGGTTCTTCAACATGATATATGCTTTGACTTCTAAATAGAACTCAAGCTCCTAGAGATTTAGTCAGGGCATCCAGGATCTGTTACTCCATTTGATACTTAATGGGTACTTTAATTCTTGGTACTGCCTATGGTTGTAGAAAGATTTTGGATTCTCCTTGAAAGGCTTGTTAGGGAACAGAAAATACAAAATAGCCGCTGGTTAGAGGTAACTGTGGGCTTGAAACTTTTTAGCACAGTATTACTTAACATAGTTGAAGAAGAGTTTTAATAGAGCACAAGGTTTCTGCCTCAGAGATTTTTAGATCCTGCCAGTGAAGACTGAACTTTATTGTGGTAAAGGATGAAAAAGATGTGGAAAATTTCCTAAAATAGTGAAGGGCAAGTCCTGACCGGTTCTGAGGAATTAGTCAGTTTGTCACTAACAATTTTCTCAAGGAGATTTAGAGAGCATGACTAAGAAAGGGAAGCCATGAGTGACTGGAAGTGAGAAGCTGGCTTCCCCGGTTCAGTAGTTCAACGCACCTGTGAATGTGTCACTGAGCCTGTTAGGAAAGGGGCACGTTATGTGAAAACTCTAATGTTCCTCTGGAAAAGGGGGGAAAAGACACCTTATTCTTTCTAAATCAACTCCAGGTCAACCAGGTTCCAGCCCTGAGAAGTTTTTCTTTGAAACTAACTTTAAAAAGTCAAGGTTTGGATTTAAACGGTGTTTAATCCAGGAGAGTTGAAAGATTATGGGAATGATATAAGCAAAGGAGACACTCTGAAAAACATTCTAATTCCGTGATTTTTGCCTGCGAGCTGTCACATTTAGAGTCAGGAAATGTAGTGTCAGGTTTGTGCTAATAAAACAAAGTGGAAAATTGGGGAAACTGTGTAATATGAGCTCAAACATTGCTTTTTCATCAGCTCTCTGGACATTTCAGACAAAAGACTTCTGGGGGAGATCCACAGGAACTGGACAAATGCCTCCAAGCTCTAGTTTACTTTGCATGCCCCGGGCGTGAAATGCGTAGAAAAATTATTAAGGAGAAAGGAAACTTTTCTATTTTGCCAGACATTTGGCAAAGCACTAGTTAAGCAATAATGGTACATATTTAGAACATAATTTTTTCTATCACTTTTCATGAGATCTGTGATTGTTACTATCTTGGCTGCTACTTACTTTCCTTTTATACAAAGGTACTTAAAAAAAAAACCTGACAGGAAAAAAAAAATGCTTGCTCCTCATGATATCCATAGTCTTTTCCCTAAAGTAAAAGAAACAGAAAGTAATAATTCTGGGTAAAGCAACAAGTTAATTTGAGAACTGACATATTATAGAGACCGCGTTAGCATTCTATAATGATTTGGAGGTGGAAACGATCAAGCTGGGTATGAATTAAGATCCAAAGTGCTGGGCAAAGCTACAGACTTTTAAATTGTTGGGGATGGTGAAATTGCTTTTGCCAAATGAGAGAGTGAAGAACATTAGCTGGGTCAAATGTACAAAACACAAAATGAATATTTACTCATTACTTCCATTTGAGAACGATAAGGTGCTCTGATACCTTAGCCGTGCAGAAGTACATTTTCCATTAGCATTTACAAATTAAAATGTTAAGCATACTCACAATCCACACTGTGTGCTATATACAAAGGAAAAGGCTCTTCAACGGTAGTTTTTGGGTAGAAATGAGTATTTTGTATTTTTAATCTTGGTAGTGTATGAGCTGTTTGTTGGTCTTGTTGAGTTTTTTGAAGCGTACCGATGGTGTCCCCCCCCCTCAGTTCTTTGTATCACTTTGATAACTGATTTATCTGATCTGTAGGAAAGGAGCAAGCACTTAGTTTTCTTAGATGGGTTTGAAGGAACAATTATAAATTCAGACACTATGATTTCTCACCCTACAGTAAGAAGCTTTCCTTCTGATGCTTATAGGAGAGCTTTAAACTACAGGCCATTTCGGATTGTGGAATCTAAATTAAGAAGTCACGATAAGTTGGTAATTGAGTGTATGCTTTTAAAACAACCCAATTCCAACAGTTTGCCCACTCTAGCTGCCTGCGTGCACCTGACAAGTCTGTAATGAAAGCTACCAATCGCTGGGGAAGCCATCACTGACACAATGTGATGGACTATTCTTTCCTGCCCCCCTAACCTCCCCACCCCACCCACCAACACAGTGGTCTTCTTCAAATTTAAATTTCCAGGGCTAGGTAACATAGAGCCCAGCTAATTGACCACGGTGATGATGGGTGATGATGATGATGATTTATTAACAAGAGCATGTGGGTATGTCCTAGCTACAAAAATATTCCAAGGTCAACTTGTGTTTTGTGTCTATGTTTTTAAAAACGAAATCCAGAAATAGTGACTCAGCTTTGCCAGAGGGGTGGCTGGATTCTTTGAGCTTGTGGTTCTAACAGAATTGAACTCTCCTCTCCCTTGAGGACACCCCCACTCCAAGCATTCCCTATACATCATACAGCATCTCTTTTTTGGGTTGGAACCAGGTGGTCTTGGGATGGATAAGAATCACTGTGGCACACCAGAAAACAATTCTTGCACTTTGGTGCCTCTGTTTTTTTATTATTAGATTTTTTTGGACGTTTGACCCTAGCTACTGTCTGAGGACCTGGGTGCAGACTGCAGCTTATCAGACTGACAGCTGCTCTTTTGGGCATTTCCCCCAAATGGTGCTTCTGTGGTGTCTTCTCTCCTGTGACTGCTGAAACTTGCACTTCACTGCCCTGCTCCCTCCCTAGGCCTACCCTGGACAGGTCAGCCTTAGGGGGTCTTCAAGAAAGTGTGGCTATTTTGTTCACTTTTAAAATACAGTACCACTATTCATTGACATTTGACACTTTAAATACTCTGGGGTTTGCTGAAATATAATTTCAGCACAAAAATATGTGGGAAAGAGACTTTGATGGTAGAACTAAGTGACCTTGCTCACTGCAGCTTCATGCAACTGGGGTGGCTCAGTCCCACGTTAAAAGTTATGTGTCCGCTATTGCTTTGAACGCTCACCCCTCCTCCCAAATTTTCTGTAGGAAGCCTCCTTGCTCAGTAAAGCCCAGGGGGAGGATCCCAGGCTTACAGTGGTGCTTGACAGACATCAAATCTTAATTTAGTATCATATCAGAGTGCACAAAGTCTCCAGAAGTGAAGACATGTATTGTGCAAATGGTGTAGGCTGTGTTCCATTTATTATCATTTCACATCGCAAAAACAAACCAGTAAAACTTCACTTGGAAAAACACTGACTATTAAAGTCGCCTAAGTTAGAAAACACTACGATTTCATTACGGGGGTCTGGCAAGCGATTCCTTTCCAGGATTAGAAAGTCAGGTTGGAACTTTCCCTAGAAAGGTTTGCTTTGGGGGGACACCAGCGCTCGAGGTCTCCGTTCCACAGCAGCGGATCTCCTCCACCCCCACCCCCACCCCCACGCCCGGTGATTTGTGGCCATCAGAAGCGACTACTCCCGAATAGGCGGCGACTTGTTGGGGTCCCAGGGCCAAACTCCGCTTCCTCAGACTGCATTTTATTTTGAGCACTGTTGGCATAATAAAATTAAGAGGATCCGTTTACTCCTTTCTCCCTAAGCACTGCCCTATAAGGGCTTTCAGACTGTTATCTGAACACCCAGAGCGGCCTTCAGAAGTCGAATCAGCGTTGCTTTTCTGTGGAGAATAAAAATGGAAAGAGAAAAGGGAGTAAGGTAAAACGAGTGAGGTTGAGAAAAGAGCAGGGCGAGATGGAGGAGACTGGGGACAGGAGGGGACGAGAGAGAGGGAGATAAGGGTGCGTGACAGCAAAGAGGTAAACGCTGAGTCACCCTAACAGGCCATTGGGTACCCAGGAGCGAGATACTGCAGCCCAGGAAAAACCGGGTGCAAATCGCACCCCATCTTCTGGGTCTCCTTCCCGCCCTCTGTAGGAGCGCAGACTTGAAGCTCGGCGCCGCCCGCCCGCCTTTGTCACCGGCTCTGTGCGCGGCCGCGGGCTCCCGCGGTGGGCTTTGTTCTGGCGGAGTAGGGCAGGACCCCTCGCACCGCCACGTCCCCGCCCTCCTCCAGCTGGGGACGGTGGGGGTGGGACAGGGCGACAGGGACGGGGACCAGAAGAGCATCGGCGGGCGCCTCCAAGCCTGGGATTTCCTTCCTTGGCTCCTTTTCGTAATTGAGCTGTTCTCCCTTCAGGGAGGGGGCCGGGGCTGTGCGGGAGGAGGGAGAGCGAGAAACGGGGCGCCGGCTCTCAGTCCGAAGCTGCGGCGAGGTGCAGCTCTCCGTGCCTGCGTCCGCGGATTTGTATTGTATGCGTGTATGCATCGATGGATGGATGGATGCATGTATGCACGAGGAGAACCATTGAATTCGGTCCCAGGTCCTAGGCTTCTGGCCGAGGTTCTGGCAGCAGCAGGGCGCCTCAGGTCGGTGCCTGGTTATCCCCTAAGATCTGCTCTCGAGATGCTTTGGGGCCGCGGGTGGGCGCTGTGGACGCGCCCTCGGTTCGGGGGCTGCCCACGGAGAGCGCGCAGATCTCGGTCGTGTAGGCCTGTGGCGGGGGACAAAGAGGCAGACACTCGGAGCAAGCAGAGGGCAGGCGCGCACGTGCACCCACGCGCGCACCCCACCCAGAGCCCCTCCCCATGAGTCCCCGCGCCTGTGGGTCCAGGGCTCTGCGTCTGGAAAGTTCGCCCCTTGCGGAGCCTGCTCTCCCCTTGCACCATTGCATTTAGCAAACAGCGTGTGAACGTGTGTCACCCTCTCCCCAGCCACCCCCAAAGGTGTGGGCAGATTGCAAGAGTTGCCGCTCTGTTATTGTTTGTCAAACAGGCCCTTCCTCTTGGGAGAGGGGAGAGGGGCGTGTGGCGGATCCCCGGCCAGGATTACATTAATCAAAGCATTATTTCCCCAGAGAAGCCGAGCACAAATGAGAGTAAATCCTAATAAAATTGGATCGCGGAGAAATGGTGCGCTTTAAGTAATCTGTGCTGCCTGATAAAAATCTCACATTTATAAGATGTGGGTCTTTAAGAAAAAACTCGCACGTCTTGGCTTGGCTACTGGGTCCGGATCAGAATGGGGGACAGTCGCTACCCAAAGCTCAGCTGAACTTCTGGAGTGAGAAAGGGACGTGGACACCCTGGAGTTCGAGGTTTCACAAAATCAGGTCTACTCCAAAGGCACCTTTGGCTCGGGCTCTCCCCCCTCCCCCTCCCCCTGGAGTATTTGCAGAGCCCCGGGCCCAGATGGAGTCGCCCTTCGGTGCCCTGCGAGCACGCGAACTCGGTTCCTCTGGGAACGTGGCTGTCATTTTCCTCCTCTAGCGAAGCTGTAGGGTGGGCAAGTCTCCGTGGGTGGAGACGCAGAGCCCCACCGAACGGGAAGGCGGGCGCGGCCCGCGAGCTGGGCAGGGGCCGAGCGCCCAGGCGCGGCGCCGGCAGCCGGTTCCCAGGACTCCCCCGGACCCCCAGCACCGGGCCCGCCGCGTCCGCGGGGCCGTTTCTTAGGCGGCCTCGGGTCCAATCGGCCAGGGAAGGGCTGTGCGTTTGAGGGTGACTGCTGGGACAGCCGAGGGCGCAGCTCGCCGGCGAGACTTCTGGTACGTTCGGGTCGCCGCAGCCAGGAGGCAAGGCTCGTACTTCATCCGCCTTCGTCCTCCAAGTAGGAAACTTTGCGATGCTTTGTGCGGCTCTGCGAGGAGAGAAAAGAAAAGCTCCCCGCTCCCAGCCCCATAGGGATGATTAAGTCAAGCAAAGCCAAGCAGCCAGGAGGCACACTCCCCCAGCCGCGGGGACCAGGAAGCAGACTGCGACGCCTCGCGGCCCCTCCTTGGTGACAAGTGTGGAAACACTGTCCCAGTCCTGCGGCTGAGCACCAGCCTCAGGGCCCCGCCTGACCCTTTCAGAGAGGCGCAGAGACAGCCCGCTCTGTCCGGGTCCTCGGCCCGGCCCCTCCTCTGCGCCCCAAGGCTGGCTGCTGGGCCCCCGCGGGGCGCGGACGCGCCGGCGCCCCCTGCAGGCCGGCGCTGGGAGGAGCCAGCGCGCCGCCCGCGGCCGTGCCCGGGCCGCGTGGCTTCTCGGCGCTGCCCGCGCCCACGCCCAGCCCGCGCGCACACGCACACCCGGCACCCTGTGCCTTTCCAAATGCGAGCTCCCAGTTGCCGAGGAGCGGCAGGGCGCAGGGGAAGGAGGAAGAGAGGGCATGGAGGGAGGCGTGGGGAGGGATGCAGCGGGCGTCACCCCCTCGTCGGTCCCCTTCCCGCCCTGGGTCCGCCGCTCCTCTCCCGCCCCCTCTCCAGTCCGCGCCCGGCAGCCCTGGCTGGTGTGGGGGCCCCGCCCCTCGTTCCCGGCCCGCCGGCTCCGGAGCCCCGAGAGCCGCGCTGTCGGCTCGCAGAGGCGATGGTGGGCGCCTGGCGGGGCTGGGCCGCCTCCGCTCTGGCGAGCGCGCTTCGGAGGGGCCGCTTCCCCTGCAGTCTGGCGAGTAGAGCGGCTTGGAGCAGTGTGCGTGCGTGTGCGAGTGTGCGAGGGCGGGTGTGCGTGTGAGTGCGGTGCGCGCGCAGGGCAGGGCAGGAGGCGTTAGAGGATGCTCTGGTGCAAGTGTAACCTTTTCAGCCTCGAGATCTAAATCTGCAACCATCGAGGCCTCCTCCCCCCAACACACACTCATTCTCTACACATGCGTCTCCTTCTTTCTCCTTCATCCCATCTGATTCCCAAAGAGATCCCCCTTGTGGTCCGAGGATATTCATGGACACCCTGACCCACGTGAGCGAGGGTAATGCTGAAAGGGACAATGTTCTCTGAGAAATGCCACCGAGAGCATTTCCATCATTCAGCTGACTGGATTTCACCCACCGGGAAGCCACGTTTCAGGGGGCTTATATAATTGGTTCCTCTCTGTCTTGACCTCAAAAATTGCTGTATGGAGGTTGTTTTTATTTTTGGAGGCATAGGGAGGAGGTAGGAACCAATTGAAAATCACTTTTTGGATGTCTCTTTAGCTGATCAGTTGTGGTCCTGTTACGTGCCACTGCCCTCAGCCCCTTCCAATTTACTGTCTCCTTTCCAGTGATGGGAAATTTGGAGGGGAAGTGAAGACACTCACACCTTTTCCGTTCTAAAATAATGACTCCCCTTTCTTCCAGTCTGTGATTTCCATAATTTCAGACACACCAAAAACAAAACAAACAAACAAAAAAACAACCCAGGGCTGTCAGTTCTCTCTCATTAGAAAAGAGAAAGCAGACTAGCAGAAGAAAACTTGGGCCAAATGAAATTCCTCCTTCTTAAAACATTAACCAGTCCCCTCTAGACTGTTCAGCTCTCAAGGGGAAAACAGGGCAGAGAGAATTCAGAAAAAGGCTAAATATTTCTCTCCTTCACTGAGACTATGAACCCAATTGCTAACCTGTATTTTTGATAACATGATTCAGAACATCCTGAAAAGAAACTTTATAAGTACTTTTAGTTGTCTTCTTTTTGCCTTAATGTTTACATCTGAAGATTTTCAATAATGTGGAAATACCAGTGGTACATATTTTTTATTCCTTGGATTATTAATATTAGGTGGTTTTACTAGTAGCCATAATTCTTCATAAGACCTCCTGTCCTGGAGAAAGTCTCTAAGTACAATTTACACATCCTCACCTCAAGAGACCCTCACCAGCCTGTATCTTGATACAATTTCAATCACTCCTTTTCATAAGATAATTTATAGACAGCTAAATTTTAATAAAGAATGTTAATGGTAAAATGTTAATGTTTAAATAGATGAACTTTTGTTTTTGGAATCAAAGTTTAGCTTTGCTTTGAATTATTTATCAAGCTGTTTGCCCATAGGCCTTCCTAAGAGGAGGGAGAGGTGAAGGGGAGGTGTCACTTTAATTTCTTTGAAGCATATGTTGACATAAGATTATAAAACTAGCCTTTTGTAAAACAGTAAATAACTAAACCACGTCTATAAACACACACCTTTGGGACTGTGAAAAAAATAAAACCTAATTACTTTCATAGAAAACAGCACTCGGTTAACAGTTAGCTGAAATATTGTATGGCAGTCCCCAGAAGCTCCTCCTCCTCCCTCAGTATAGTACAGTGTGGTAATATACACATATTTATACATGATGTAAATATACATATGCACCAGGGTAGATGTTTATGTACAGAACATAGCAATATATACATACCCCAACTGAATACATTTGCATATAACAAGCCCATGTGTAATATACCAAACTTCTATGATTAACAATACGTTCTGTACCAGATAGTCTTAAAATAAGAGGAAGAGTGCGTACATCTTATCTCTTTTGAAAAAATTTTTAAAATTTCTTTTGAAATCTGAATTGTGCTAACTGTAGATGACGCCACAGAAATCAATAAAGAATACATGCATATTATTAATATTTTAAGCACACCCCCATTTAATAGTACTATAAACTTAAATAGCTTGTTTTACATAAACTAAAAAGGGCACCATACTTTAGAATGCACGTTTAAAATATAAACATTCCATCTAAAGTCAGGTATTTTTTTGTCTTTTTTTCCCTGCAAATGAAATACTGTTGTCTTATAACAAAAATTAAATTCTGGACGCAATGCAAAAGAGCATTAGTTTTATTTTCCGTTCTACTGTAAAGAAAACACTTTTAAGTAGATTAATTTTATGATCCTTTATATCATTAAAAGACATTCAGTAGTCGAGTGATAATTCAAGATGTAAAAGCAAATTTGAAGCATATATTTATACTTGAAATGGTTTGTATAATATGGGATGACATGTTACTTATTTGCTTCTTGTTAGATGGTGTTTTGAATCTTAGCATTTCCAAAGGCTTTTTTTTTTTTGGTTAAAATAAGAATTACAGTGAAAATGAATACATTGGCAAAAATCCAAATGCTCATTTGTGCTGAGCAAATGTAAAGAAATGTTATACTTGAATGTTATACTTTAAAAGCTATTTGTCCTAGTTGATAGAGGAATCAAAATGGTAAAGTTTTGAAATTTTCTTGAAGCCCGTGATAGAAGGACTTTTGTCAAGTAATGAGAGTTATTTTTACTGATATTATAAAATATTTTGTTGGCTTTTCTATGTTTATGCAAATATATATTTCTTTACTGAAAAACATACATGATGTTTATGATGGCATTTATTCCCACATGTAATTTGTTGCTTATTTATTTCAGAAAGAGTATTTCAAAGATTGATGACTCGTGGTGGTGTCTAAATATTAGTGATGAGCTTGTGAAAATAAAAATCAATTTCGCCCAACTGCTTTTTGAGATTTGTTGCTTAATCTTTTAAAAAGTTTGAAGTTAAAATGGTAGAAATACCTCAAGTGAAAATTTTTTAAAAAAGGAATATTACTTGGAAAGAAGTAAGAACATTTTACTCCAAATGGCGTTTAAAATCAATTGCAAAAATAAGTTAGTCTTTTATTTGAGAAAGTTTTCTGTCTGATGGTGTGGCGTGACATAAGGAAATATAGGCTATATAATGATTTAAAAATGCACAATGTTCATTCAAAAATTTGAGTGAAGAGTCATTCACTACAAAAATGTAAACTAATTTTTTCTGTCGATTTAATTAATGAAGTGAGTAGAGGACTATTTTGGTAGGCTCAAGTTACACATATAGAAAGATTTGTAAGAATAAATACTTTGGCACGCTGTGGCCTAAAAGCAGACAGAACTATAATATAGCAAATAAAACTCCCCAGAATGTAGGCATCCAAGATTCAATTTCATTAAAAAATTTGGCAGTTAAAGAAAAGAAGGAGAAATGCTTATTAAATCAGGGCAACTATAAAATGTTGACAGATCTCAAGTTTCATATCCAACTAGGCTCTCAGAAAACTGCTGGGATGTTGGTGGAGAGCAAGTTATTCTGTCAAACCATTTTTCATAGTGAATTATGTTTTCAGTACCCTCAAATTTAAATTCCAACCTCATAGACTAACCAGTTTTACCTCCCTCCCTCCTTTAGTTTCTCCCTCCCTCCCACCTTCCCTCCCTTCTTCCTTTCTCCCCCCTTTCTCTCTCTCTCTCTCTTTCTTTGTCTTTCTTTCTCTCTCTGTCTCTGTGTCTTTTTCTCTTCCGTCTTCAGTCTGTAAGCAGTCAAGTGAGGCTCATTTAGTAAGGTTCCCAGAGAAACCCGAGGGGGTTTGAGGTCTTCAGCCTGAGCGTTCAGACATTATCATTGACACACCTCGAGGTGAGATGGACCTGTGCTCTCTCAAAGCATTTATTTTCTTCCCTCGTCCAACGACCAGCATCTTTTAAAGAGAGAACCAGGCAGTGTTTACCAAAGGCGAAATAAATGGGAGAATTGAATTAGTTGTTTGGAGAATTCCGGAATCACTGCTCTCCTTTCAGCCTAGCTATGAAGGAAAGAAAAAAGACAGTGAAAGTTCAACAATCTAGTTTGGCTATCTGTAGTGATTAAATTTGTAAGATAGCAACTAATTCTATAAGATATTGCTTGATTCTTCATTCTACCGATGTTATGAGAGATGGAACACACACCTGAATGGAACTCCAGTGGAAACGTTTACCAGATTTTAATAAAGAGTGTTGAGGGGCCTGACTTGCCAGGTTTGGCTGAGTACATTGACTGAAGTTATTAGATAATTGTTCACCTTTCTACTTAGCCCCATGAGAGGAGACACACACATATTGTAAAATACTGGAAATTAATATTAAATAGTCCAACTGGGATTGCTAAAGTTATTTACATTTAGCAATGGATTAAAATATTAGCATTATACATTTAATGAATTAGAATCTTAGTCTCTTTGTATGCTCCGACTTGGAAACATTTGCTGAACACATCTTCAAGGATCTTTCAGGGAGGACAATTTTCTCAGTGTAATTTGGTGAATTGAAAGGTGTAGTCTCTTTACTTTCTACGGGGGACAAAAACCGAAAGAATAACAGAGGACAGTATTATGTACTGTTGGTGGTGATTAGATCCATAGACTATTTTAAAGTGGTCTTTGGTAGAGTAGGATAAGATTGAGTGTGATTTGGGTTTAGTCTAAAGAACATTAGTAAACATTAATTACTGGTGATTTTTAGAAAGATATCTAGTTGCAAATATTATTTTAAAAATAGCAGCTAGAGTTTATATTAATAAACTTTGCTTTCTTTCTCACAAATTTCCAGAAAATTATATCACTACATTTTGCATTCATCTAATTAAACAAGGGGAAGTATTGTTCTAACACATTAAGCATGAATACTCCAAGAACAAATAAAAATGTATGCTAGATAAAAAGAAAATATTGCTGATTTCATATTTGCTATAATTTCAGGAGGGTGTGGCCAGGTGAAAACTAGGGGCTAATAATGCTTTCTGTTTATTTATAAAGTCATTTCATTACACTAACAAAAATTATGTTCTTTGTATTAATCTTAGAAAAAGTGTGATCATATTTTGAAATTTTGGATGATTCCTATGAGTAGATGCACATAAAAATAGGGAAGTAGTAGGTTTAATGTTTGCTTGCACAGAAATTAAACATATAGAAAGATATTAATGAATAAATGAATGAAGGATGTTTAACAACTGGACATTTAGACCTAAGATTGTACTTTTGCTGGTTACAACCATTAGTCTTCTTATGCTATATTTTTCCCTTGAGCCTCCAAAAACTTCTACAATGTGAAATTGTTACAGAATCACTAATTATTCCTCACCCCAGACCCTTTTCAATAAAATGATGCCATCCGGTGAAGATTTATGGCAAAACAAGATAATAGACTTCTTATTAGGAAGTTCTCCTGTCATAAGAATTTACAAGATTTTTTGGAAATAATACCTATGGGGATATTTATTTTGCTTCTTTCCTCTCTCATTTTTGAGGTAGAGCCTAATTCTCCATGTTGGCGGTTGATCATGGTGGAGGCTGTTGAGAGGTATCCATGTAATTTCTTTATCTTTCACCTGCAAATTACACACATTATTTTGCAGCTCAAAATAAGCATTCCGAATGAGTCACATTCAGTAAATGTCTTTCACAGCATTAGTGCAGAACTGAGGTACAAAAGAATATTAATCTAATACATTCCAAAATTCAAATACTTGTGATTAATAAGCATTATTATCTATAAATAAGGCCCTAATGATACTTTGGCAGTGTTGTAAACACAAGAATCAGAGGCAATTATTGTCATTATTGTTCAGCAAGTACTTCCCATGAATACCAAATAGGTATTACTGTCCAGCTAGACTTGGCAAGTAAGGTTCCTATAAAGAAACAGATGTTGTCTAGTCAGGACTGGCTACTATTAACTACCCTTAGCCCAAAGCTCAGTGTCCTTAAAGAAAAAAAAGAAGCCCAAGATATCAAAAATAGTTTCGGTGCCATTTTTTAAAAATGCCCTTTCTAATAAATATAAAAGCGCTGTTCTCCAGTACTGGCTTTGGTGAATTGGATACATCAGCAACCATTGTGTTAGCCAGAAGTAAAGGTCTCCTCTGTGAGGCTCTAGACCCACTGTGATGAGGTCCCTCAAAGTAAAATCAGCGGACAAGAAAAAATCAGTTACGGCAACAGAAATAACGCTTCAGAGAGCATGGACACGACCATGTCTTTATCTTTTTTCCCTTCCTCAGGCCGCAGAGAGCGTACTCCTCTCGATTAAGCAGGACCAGCCCACCAAGCCCAGCTCCAACACTGGGTGTGTGTGTGTGTGTGTGTGTGTGTGTGTGGTGGGGTTGGTGGGAAGCTGCTACAGAACAAGTTAAAGCAAGTTCCTCACGTTCATAGAAAACTGGACACAGCTCCCTACCCACAGATTAGCTCTGCACTCTGGGTCTTAGAAGTCAATGCAGGACCAGCACTGGCTGCGTCAATGAGCTGATTTTAGCTTGCAGTTTTAGTAAATGGCATTGGGTAATAGCTAAATTGGTTTTTGTGGAGAGGAAAAACAAGTTTTGTATACATTTTCCTAAGGGATAGGTGCGTTAAGCATCAAGTATAGATTTGTCGTCTATTTTTAAATTATCTTGTGCCAAGCTTATGCTTTCAAGATGTTACAGGTCTCTACAGAGGGGGTTGAGAAAGCATTGACCTGGTTTCCCAAGGCACTGGAGAAACTTAGGAGGGGTGGGTGGCAGTGGGGTAGTTGTTGGCTCTCACTCTCAGTGTGAACGTGTTCTTGATGGAGAATGCATCGTGCAATGGGACACTAACCACTGGAGGTGAGGGACGTTGTTTAGTGTGGACTCTCCCGCCCTCCAAACCCCAGTAGACACCTCTTTATCATTGCTTTAAGTTTGACGGGGTTTTCCCTTCTTCCCCTCAGGGAACTGAAACAGAGGAGATTCCATTGTGCTCACAATAAACTGGGAGGGGAACCAGGGAGAATGTCAGTCTGTGAGGTTTTCCTCTGGCTCCTTCTGAAAATGTTCTTGCCGCCCTCAGCCTGGACTTGGTCATGGGAGCAAGGTAGCCACGTGCGGGGAATCAGGTAGCTGGACTCCAAAGCCGTTGCTGACAGGAGGCAGTGGGGTTATAGCCTGGGCCCCGGGCACTCTCCCCTATCTTCCACTTTGAACTCCTCTGAATGGGCTGGAGGGAGAATGGTGGAGCAGAATTCAGCAACCTGTGCTCAATCTCTGAGTATGGGGAGATGAGAAACAGGGAGCTCTTCCAAGCAAATCTTTTCTCATTTCCAAGCATAATGATTCAAAAGAAAATTTCCATAACAACAACGGTGACAGCGATAACAATAATGACCAAATTTTACCAAGGACTTACCATATACCAGGCATTGAAACATGAACTTTATGTGCCTTGTCCCCTTTAAGCCTCTAAATGCCCTTTGAAGCACAGCTCATATCCAGGTTTGACATGAGCCGATCGAGGCATCTAGGGGCTAAGTCACCTTCCCAAGGTCATGTGGCCGTGGTACCCAGTTTTGAACTTCTGTCATGTCTCTTAGAGATATTGTCTGCTTTTAATGGCAATGCTTTACTGCTTTCCAAGTTCTGAGGGACCCTGCTGCTTTCTCATCTTGGAGTTTCCCAGATGCCACCCCTTTAGGGACACCTCTGTGCTAGTTTGCAAAGCAGTCCTGTGACATTTGTGAGTTCAGCACCCCCACCAATCTCATATCAAAGCAAGGATGGTAAAGGCTCTTAAGGCTTCCTTGCACACCATTGTTACAGTCAGCCACATCCCCCAGCCCTATGTGATAATGAGAACAGAATAAGGCTCAACATAACCTGAAATGATGATTACAATTTGGTTTGGATGGTCAATTTGCACTGAAGTATAGTAAGTTATGATGAGGGTCTCAGAAAGTGCATGTGTGTATATCTATAAACTCCTGCGCTAAATAAACAAGTAGTAATGTGTCAGCTTCTCTGTATATAAGCACCCTGGGCATGAAAATAACCTATTGATGGGAAACACTGTCCCTAAACACGATGTTGACTATAGACTCTGGAGATTATCCCGCTTCCAGGCTGACAAGAGAGCCCATGGGGCTGCTTTAGCTGGTTCTGCTCCTCACTGTGCTCAGCTCACCACCACCTTCCCAGGGACTGTGTGGACATCTCACAGTCCCAGGCAGAGCCACTTTCTCAAATCTCTTCACTGGTCTTCACTCTCTTCTTTGGGAGCCCCAGATGAATCAGGGAGGCTGGACTCTGTGCCCCCAAGCGAGTGCTGTGACTTGGGCCTTGCTCCTCCCCGTTAACCAGGGAGCAGAGCAAATGCTGGTTCCCGGCTAGAGCGAAAATATGTGGTTTCCTTTGGGTTTTAAGGGGAAATATAATCAGCCATGAAACTTGGAGAAGCACTGGTACTCAACTCACAGCAACAGTGACATAAAGGTTGAAAAAAACCTCAATAATGATTTCATTCTAAATGAAATCTTCATTGCTGCCACTGGCTACCAAAGGGCAAAATGTTATTTGTAAAGGTCAAAGTGAAAAGGTTACTTGGCTTTCAGAAAATGACTTTCACCAATTAAGTAATTAGTTATTAATTAATTAATATTGTACCTCATTCCAAGAAAGAATTTGAGGCAGTTTATTAAAATACATGACAGAAAGAAACTAAGGTGGGAAAAATAAGCCAGGGTAAAGTCAGCATAAACTAATGCATACCCTCAAATGCTGTACTCTGCTTTGAGATGTTAGAAAGTCACAGGAAATGACGTGAGATAGAGTTTGCTTTCTCCATAGCAAAATATAGGGGAAAAAAAAAAAAAGAGTTTTACAATAAGCTATCAATCTGTGTTAACTTTTATTTAAAAAGACACTGTTTTCTAGATGAACTATCAATTACATATGACTTGAATATATCTCCTAAACATCTTTGATATATTTAACCTCAAAGAAAATGTTCTGAGAAGAATTTACTACAATATATTCTGTATTAAAAATAAAAACACTCACATTGAGTCCATTAGAATTTTATATTGGAGAAATAGCATGATGATATTCTTTGACAATTTTTAATGCAAGCAATTGGCATTTTACTTCCTCTGTTTACTTCCCATAAGATAATTTTACAGTTTTCAAAGTCTAGATCACGTCTGCTTCTTCCCAGTAAGTCCCAGGAAATCAATAAATGATATATGTTTTACTGTTTCTTCTGTTTTTTGTTTAGGTAAGTCAAGAGGCAGACCGTATAAAGAGCTAGGTAAAATTCCTTATATTCAGGGGTATGTAAATTCCTGCACTGAGCCACAACTAGTTTAGTGACTTGGTTGCCTCATGTAACCTTTTTAGTTATAGTTTTCTCATCTGTTCAATCAGGTATGGGATTTAGTTGATCTTTAAGTTGCCTTCTAGTCATAAAATTCTGTGTTTTGAATTTTCTTTCATCTAGAGAATCCATTAATGTAAGCATGATTTTTAAATATCTAGTTATATTTCAATTGATACAGAACTTGCATGTAAAGAAGAATACGGGGAAGGCATTCTATTATGCAGTGTAAATCAATAAAATGAAAATGTATCCATTGACAACATTTGTATCTTCACCTCTTACAGAGCGGTGCCATCTCTTTGAATACAATACACTTTTATGCCCCGTTAAAGCATGCTTGACATAGCTTTCAACTACTTGCAAATGCTGAGAAGTTGAAAAACATAACATTTACAAAAGATACATCTGGTGCATATTTATATGGCTTGGAATAAGGAATCATTTAAATACTGCTGAGCCATCTCCATATTAGGAGAAAAGATATGCCATGTCCATATGTGAAATCAGCAGTAAAATACACGTAGGTTTAAATTTCTCTTACACATTTTTTTTTTTCTTGACACATGTTAAAAATATGGGAATATTGATTAGGGCTTAATTCATCTATTTGAGTTGTTGGAATTGCTTTTCCCCTGAAGTTGATAGATTACGTCATTCAATCTAGTTTATATTCTAGAGGAGATAAGTTTTGAAAGGGGTTAAAAGTGGCACTTGCTACTTAGAAAAGTTGCTTCTTCAGGTGCAGGAGTTCTTAATCTGGGGATCATAGACCTGTTAAGTATCCACAGATAAGCCTCAGGGGCTCTGTGAACCTCTTGAGTTTATATGCAAATGTTTTGTGTATCTATATGCATATGATCTTTTTTTTTTTCTTCCTGGAAAAGGCCTAACTTACATCAGTATCTCAAAGAGGTTTATGACCCTGGTGTAGTGGAAAGACGTGGAATCATAAGAAATACGTGGGGTTACCCCTAACTAGTTGCTTAACCTACCTCCTGTAGCCACCTACCTTCTGCAGGCCTTATCTGTAAAACAAAACGGTCGCACTAGATCACCTCAGACGCCCTTTCTAGCACCAGCATTCTGTAGTTCTGAGTCAGAAACTTATCTCCACCTACCTAAATACTTAAGCCACCAGTGCCCTCAGTATTTGTTCTCTTCACTGCCCTCATTTTCGGGTTGTTATTGTGGAGTTTCTGTGTGGCGTGTAGGCGAGGTTATGCTGAATAGTGTGCAGGGCTGCATACATATCAAGTTGGGAAAAAAAGCACACCTAAAAATCGTACAGCTCTTCTAGAATGCCATGTGGTACAGCATATGAAATGTAACTCGTACCCTCCAGCTCACACACACTTTAATTAATATTATGGGCTGTGCTTTAAACTGAGAGAAGTGAGAAAATCAAGGTTAAGGACGCTCTGTTCTTTACTATGTAGAAGGAGAAAAGAGACAGCTATGTAAATTACGAATTTCATATCTCCTTGTCAATTTCTTATCTGTTGTCAGTTTGAATGATTTCTAAATCAGAAGAATGCTGAAGATCTGTTTTCCCATCAGTTTTGAGCCTAAGGAATTTGGAGCTGGAGTTCTGAGCCAGGAAACAGTCCTGTTTTGAATTCAGAGGCTCTACTGCTGAGCACAGATGCCAGGCTGATGATAAATTCCAGAAGGTTCAGCTTGATATTTCAACCCCAGAGGTCAGAGAGAAATCCTTGGAGTGGGCAAATGTGGCCAGGGACTCTCCAGTTGTAGGCTGGGAGAGTAGCACCTCAACAGGCTTCGGTGGCACCATCAGCTGGGAGAGACCCCCCCCTCTCCCAGGTGGAATATGATGGTGGTGGCACTGCTGGCTCAGTCTGTAAGGCATCTCTACATTTCTATGTATTTGTCATAATGTAGCTCCAACATCTAGAAGGCTTTCTAAAGTTTTCTCTTTACAGATAGTTATTATGGTGTCATATAGACCCCACCTCCGAAGTTGATATGATCTATTGTGCAAAAATTCTTAATTTGAGTGGTATTAATTGGACAGATTCTCCCAGATTTTTTTTTATTTTTATTTTGAGCCCTTAAGATTGCTCATGTCAGTGT
The DNA here is from genome assembly GCF_057802395.1 of Ceratotherium simum simum. Lineage (NCBI taxonomy): Eukaryota > Metazoa > Chordata > Mammalia > Perissodactyla > Rhinocerotidae > Ceratotherium > Ceratotherium simum. The sequence continues at coordinate 11,369,834 of NC_141939.1, read as the reverse complement.
GGCAGCTGTGCGCTAGGACTAATTCCACATGCGTGCTATAAACCAGATTCCAACCTCAGAGGCGGGCACCCAGCCCCACCTTCCTTTCTTTCTGTCTTTTCTCAGATATTTTTCTATATTGCAGATCTATTAAAACTCTTTCAATATAACAAGAGGTGAAAACTTTTTCTGCATTCAGGCCCCCATGGAGACTATTTTTCAGGGACGATGGCTTGAAGGAGTCCCATAGAGCTGAGATGTCTGCAGTCGTGGACTTCATATGATGTTTGCCTTAAATCATGTACATTACGATGTAGTATACTGATGACACTAGGAATCTGAGAACATGGGGATTTATTCATTATTAATTTGTATTTCTAATAGTTGACAGAACTCATGACCAATTGAAATGACAAAAAAAAAGACACGATTAAGGATTGAACTGTCAAAGACCAAATTTCAATGAGGAAGGAAACAAATATATATATATTTTTTCTGAAGGACCATAACTTTAATACTCCAAAGCATTGTCAAAACCAGAACTACATCCTGCACTGAATGTTTCCTTGGGTGATTAAGTTATTGATCTGCCTCTTACTGTTATTTACCTTGATGGAAAGATAGGCTGACTCAACCTGAGTACCAGACAAGCCCAGGAGGTGGGAGGTCAGAGTAAATTTGCCTAATGCTGTGTTTTCATCTTTGGAAGGAAGGGAAATAAAAGACTGCCAACGTTTGGTGCTGTTTTGTCCCCACCGGGAGAGATCTGAGTGACCGAAGCTGTCCTGTGAGCTCTGTGTCCTGTTACCTTTGCTTCTCCAGAGTCCCACCCAGGCAGATGCAGCAACTCTGTGGTGTGGGAAACGACACTTGCACTTTCTACCTAGGAATATTCTTGTGGGAAACTCTTTGAGCATATTGATAAAGCAACCACAATACAATTGAGTGGTATGCCATCAATAACATTAGCTGATTTAGGTTTGACTAAAACCCCTCAGTCAACAATATATCTGTTTATTCACATGTGTATACACAGGGTTAACACTATTTGACTTCAGTATTGTAAGGACTTTGGAAGAAGAAATGAAATAAAGTGTGTCAGAAGCTCCTTAGAAAAACTACCTTGTCGGTCAGAAGTCTTGTTCCCTTCACAGCGACTCAGTGTTGCCGTGCGGTGGAAGGTTCTAAGATGTCCCATGAAACAGAAGGTGATACAGAAACAAACAAACAAAAAACATCTCTGACTCTCGTGATGCCCTTAATCAGACTGTTTCAAGTCCCTTCCCTCAGGCCCTGGAATTCCTGCTGGATTTACCGTACATTATCTTGATTTGGAAACACCACTCGTTTGTCATGATAATTTTTTTGGTTGAAAAGTATTATTTAGAACTGAATTCCACCTTGGAGAGGTTATACATTTGAGAATTGAGACCCTTCAACTTGGATTTCTAGTTTGGTGTTCATCTAGAGAGTATTTTCTTATGTCTCTTGAACTTTTATATTTATTTCATTAATTAATTATTGATGTGAATTCCAGGACGGTATAGCTAAGTAAATATAAAACAAGCATCTGGATGAAACAAAAAGTCAGATGTTCTGCCACCTTTCTCCTCTCCAGTGAAGGCACTGAGACCAGAAATCTAAATGATTCTTCTATAGACGTGATTTAGAACATATGACCATGACACTACAAAAATGACCCAGGACAATTTTGTAAACCATATTTTTACTTTCTGGGCTGGAAAGCATTATCATTTTAAATATAGAAACCCTTCCTTTTTTTACTAGATGTTCTAAGAATACTCTTCAAGGTGTTAAATTTTCTCTTTTCCTCATATTATCAACCAGGAAGATTTTTCTGATAGAAAAGATTACTAAAAGAGATCAGGAAATGTGCTTTTTCAAGGTATAATTCTCCGTAAGAAAAGGCATGGGCTATTAAATTATCTAAATAAAGTGGCCTGGGCTATTAAATTATCCCTCCAACTTTGGGAACTTATGGGTGAACATTCACTATGCAATACTAAATGTTCACGTTGTAGATCCAGAATTTAAGAAAAGCCTTTTTGCCAATAATCTGCTGTGAGGAAGCAGTGCGAATTAATTAATATTGAGGAAACACATCAAGTGTCTGTGTCCTTAAATGGCTGGCCTGTTGGGACTGAAATGAGTGATAATTCAGCTATAAATTCCAGCTAAGTTGGTGAACCAGTTAACTCAGTAAACAAATTAAGTATGGCTAAATTTTAAAAAATGAGTTGGATGGTTCAAGTTGATAGATCAAAATCAAAGAACACTATAAAGGTATATGGACACAGCCCCCCAAATGAGGAATTTCTTATGATGCCATTCGCAAAGAAGTGAAGAAAGAGTTTGCAAACATTTTTTGTAATTATTTGAGATGAATGTGTAACCTTTTAGGTGTTAGGAACACCCAAATAGGAACATTGGTGGAGAAAAAGACAATAAAAATCTGGACGTTTACAACAAAAATATTTTTTAGAAACCTGTGTATGTTTTGAATATTGAAAGGCTTTCCTTTCTCTAATTTTGGTTATGCCTTTTTAAGTAGCTACTGTATTTAATAGCATTCTTAACCTGAGTCAGAGGATCTGGCCCTTGACGATTTTTCTGGTGGCTCTGATGCCTATTTCAACTTGTTTTCTTAGAAGACAGTATGTATTTACTTTTTGCAGAAAGACTTTTGTCCATTTCAAACCCGTCAGTTTTGGTTTTTTTCATCTTGCTCCTTGGATTTTCTTCCTTTTTGTTTTTTTCCCTTTTTAATGTTTAAAATCAATCTCTATTTTCACACTTGTTTTTCTTTGCTCTACTCTGTGGCTCCCTTCTTTCCCAGGGATGTTGCTGTGATTTCTTCCCTGCCCCACCATCGAGTTTCCCTCTCAATAGTTCTTATGCATCTATTGACTATCCTTTATCTAGAGCATCCTTATCTCTCCCTGTTCTCTTTGCTTTTATGGATAGAATATGTTGTCTTCTTCCTATAGAGATTTCCCAAGCTATTGGAAATTTCAAACCAATATATGTTGATGGACAACTAATTTTTCATTGAATTTCTAATTGGCCCTGCTCCCTGACTTCTTTCCCACAGTTGTTCACTCTTGCCCTCTCTTCCTGGTGGGCGCAGGGCCTGTCTTTTCTTCCTCACTTGCCTGTTTGGATCCTTCTTTGTCCTGCAGGCTTTGGTTACGTCTAAGAAACCCTAGGTTGAGTTCCGCCCAGCCAACTTAACATAGACAGTTTAGTACATTCCTCTCGTCAGCTAAATAGATGGCACCTCCATGCCCATCCTTTTTGGAACAGACCTAGCTGGTGGCAGGAAGACCCCTTCGATGGGAGGTGGCACTGAATGCCTGTTGAGTCAATGGACAGACAGAGTTCTGACTGGGGCTCTCCACTTACCACTATTTGTGTCACCGTGTGTAAAACACTGAATTCTCCACACTTCTCTGCATTTTTGGAGATAATAACACCCAACTCATAGGGTTTTCTTGTGAATTTCATACTTGGACCATTCCCAGTAAGTGTTAATTTGCTCTGTACTTACCTATGTAGAGACCTCAGAAAACGGCAGGCAGTACAAGTTAGACACAATAGAGCCGGTAGATATGGTGGGAGCTGGGTGTGGAGAAATAAAGACATTAATATAGCCCTTTTAGTGTTTCCAAGCACATTCATATCATCCATTTCATGTTATCTTTACAATGACCCTGAAGTTTGCTGAGGACCCCTGGCCACTCACTAAGGAACTGGGGTATCTCTTTGGGCCCCTGCTGCCATGTAATTAATTTGGGAGGAAAGAAATGTCTACTAAAAAGCCACATAAAAAGATATTATGAAGGTAATGGCTAGTAAGAGCTCATCCTGAGTGTGGAAAATTGGAGCCATTCAGCCTCATAGAAGAGGAGTTTTATGTTTCATTCCCAAGTTTAGAGGAAAAAATCCCTTTCCTTTTCTTTCCTTTTTGTTGTTGTTGGCAAGACTCCGTAAAACTGCAACTCACATATAAGACATACTGGGCCAAATTTTCAAAGAGCCTCTATGCTTTGCATGTGTTAGATTTTTCATGCATAGCTTCAGCTCTGGGTGGTGGCAGAGTTGGTGGGGTGGAGGGAGGGTGGGCACAGATGGGCTTTTCACATTTGCCGCCTCACTTTGAATGTGGAAATGTACTAATTTTGTGCGATTTCATTTTCTTAGAAGTAGAGTTCCTTAAGGAAGCTTATGTCTTGAGCAGTGGAGTCTTTAAATGAACAGTTCTGAAAATGATAAGGGATCTGTGCCTGTCTGCCTGGATAGTGGTAAGAAGGTGGTTTATTGTTTGAAATAGAACTCAGCCAGAAGAGAGCTCCAAATCATCTTGCAGTTTGCGTGGGCTAGAGTGACTTTCAATTGCTTGCAGGTAGTACCTTTTTCCTAGGCAGGCTTTGTCTGGAAGAGACCTTCACTAGGGAATGATTAAATGTCTTTGAGTTAGGGATTTGGTCAGAAAGCCTTGAGGGTTTGGTTTATTCTCAGAAGGATGTAGATTCCATCTTTCTGAAGTGACCACCAGTGACTTTAAACTCTCTTGTTTTGGCTCTTTGCCGTCTGTATCTGTTATGATGCAGCAGGTTTTGCTGTGGTAGAAAATAACTGTCAAAACTCAGTGGCTTGAAACAACAGGCGTTTATTTCTTGATCCCGTTGCATGTCCATTGGGGGTCAGAAGGGCTTTGCCGGATGCAGACATTCAGGGACTCAGGATGCCAGAGGCTGCTCTCTGTACCTGCCCCCACATTCACCGTAGCAGAGGGAAGGGAACAGGGTGAAGCTTGCCCTGGCTCTTAAAGCTTCTGCCCAGAAGTGACACCTACCACTTCTCACGTTTCATTGGTCAAAAAAGTCACATGACCATATCTACCTCAAAGTAGTTGGGGCCATTCAATCCTACTCTGAGCCTAGAAGGAGAGAAGAAAAAGTATTAATAAGCTGCCTATGACTACCTCATCATCCATTAAACATAACCACACAGTGGAAGTATTTCTCTGTGTTTATGGTAATCAGCACCGCCAGTGAGAACTCTCTGCCCCAGACATTTTTGATCGTTGGTAAAAAAGTGTTGTCACATATCTCTACAAGAGTTCCATGAATTGAATGTTCTGCATCCTTGGAATCTTATGATACAGAAGGTTCAAGCCCTAGTGATACTTTGAAATGCTTTCAGTGACAATGATTATGATGAAAATAATAGTGAAGAATAAAAACTCACCCACAGAGAGAAAAAAATTCCCTCAAGCAGTTGCTTTAACTCCACTTTTTTTTCTTCTTTTGAAAGTGCCTTTCAAGTTTAATCAGAGAACAATATCTTTGTGATCAGATTAATCAACATTTGATGGATAACAAGGTTAAGACTCAGAGAAGGTAGGTAGAGTAGACGTCTCAAGTTTCTAATATGTAAGTTAAAGTGTTTAATTCATTTTTGGGCGATTTGACTGTAATCGCCAAAACCAACTCCACCACCATCTCCCTCACCGCCCACCAACACCAACACCCCCCCCACTCCCCTCTCAACCTCCACCACCATTACCACCACCCTCACCACCACTACCGTCACTACCATTACCACCACCATCACCACCACCACCACCACCACTACCCCCATCACCACCATTACCACCACCCTCACCACCACCACTGTCACCACCACCCTCACCACCATTACCACCCTCACCACCATTACCACCACCCTCACCACCACCACCACCACCACTACCCCATCACCACCATTACCACCACCCTCACCACCACCACTGTCACCACCACCCTCACCACCACCACCACCCTCACCACCATTACCACCACCCTCACCACCACCAGCACCACCCCCATCACCACTATTACCACCACCCTCACCACCACTACCGTCACTACCATTACCACCACCATCACCACGACCACCACCACAGCCCTCACCACCATTATCAACACCCTCACCACCACCACTGTCACCACCACCCTCACCACCACTAATTACCACTACCATCACCACCACCACCACCCTCACCACCACCACCACCACTACTACCCCCATCACCACCATTACCAACATCCTCACCAACACCACTGTCACCACCACCCTCACCACCACTACCCTCACTACCATTACCACCACCATCACCACCACCACCACCCTCACCAACACCACCACCACCACTACCCCCATCACCACCATTACCAACATCCTCACCAACACCACTGTCACCACCACCCTCACCACCACTCCCCACACCAACACCACCCCCACACCCCTCTCACCCCCACCACCCTCACCACCACCACCACCAGCCTCACCACCATTACCAACACCTTCACCACCACCACCACCAACCTTACCAGCACCATTACCATCATCCTCATAACCCTCACCACCACCACCTTCACTACCATTACCAACACCCTCACCATAACCACCACCACCTTCACCACCATCACCATCAGCACCATCACTAGTACTTCGACTGTTGCCACCATCATCACCACCACCACTACTGCCACCATCTATCATTATAAACACACACTTGTGTAACCAATATAATGTCTCTTCAGACCACCATGGGAACCAAAAAATTAGGTAAGATTTTTAGCAATTAAGTTTGCTTTTTTTTCTATACATCACATAATACAGAAATTAAAAAGGTCGTAGAAGAAAAGTGGCAACTCAGAACTGTCTTGGGGACTGGATTTGGACTAAACTTGTCTTTCTCTCTCTTCAATTTGTCTTTTTTTTTTTTTTTCTTTCAAATTTCTTCCTGTGGTACTTTCCTCCTTTAAACTCGAAAGAGAACTGGACTGACAAATGACCCTCTCCTTGCCTTTCCGGTCCAGAAAGGAGCAGGGTGTTACTGCAGCACCTTCTTTAACTCCTTTACCATGTACCCAACTCAGGTGTACCCTTTTGGAGTGCACGGGTGTGGCCAGAATTTCCAAAGTTGGGGTGATTTTCCTGCCAAACTCTGCTCATCAACCAGCAGGGGACAGCTAGAAGGACCAAAGCAAAGTGGCACAATGACCCAGTGACTCAGAATGATTTGGCAGAATCACTGCAGCTGGCAGTCTCACTGCATGAATTTACCTGTCTGCTCTGATTTGGGAGTGAGGCTCCAGGCCTCTGGGAATAGTGTTCAGAGTGGGCTTTCTTGGGAGGTGATTCCCGCTGCCCACTGAGCTGTGGAGATGGAGGTTCTGTTCTAGCCCTGGCTCATGGGGGAAAGATGGCATCTTGGACCCGTGCCCATGGCCTGTGCAGTTTTAGCAATCCTTTGCAAGGCCTCCAGGCATTTGTGTCTTTAACCACCCATGCTGGCTGAGGTAATGGTGGAGAGTAGAGAGATTCTGGCCCAAAGCTGAAGCCCTAGAGATTTACCACCCCCGACCTCACCCCCAAATATTGACAAAACAAGGATGTTATTAAATTACCAATTCTGTCTCCAATTGAATATTTGCCAAGAATTCCATGCTTCCACCTCACATAATACATTTTATTTTTCTTTTGGGGATTTGTTTTCTGAATCAGTTTACTTCTTCATGGTCCAATAATCACCAAATGGAATTCTCTCCATCTTTCATCCTTCATCATTAGGGTAAAAATACAGTATCATTTTCCAGCAAGAAATAAATATCTGAAAATGAAAGACAATATTTAGTGACCAAAAATAAAAAGTCCTTCAAGAGTACTACTTTTCTGATGAATCAGAACTGGAAGTGATTAAGGGCTCAGTGCATTAAAACAATGAGCACTTACGTCCGTTCCTCCATTTTCATAAGAAAATCAAACATCCTCTTTTAAGTAAGTGGGGGGCTGCTTAACAAATCTTTTAAGTGAGCCGTAGATAAGTGCATTGGCATGGTTTGAGGAAATGCATGGAGGAAATTAAAAATATTTATTTTATTGAACTAATATTCCCTGCTGGAGATTAAAGTAGCAAATCGAGCCCACAACTGTAAGATGGATACTATTCAGCAATTTAGTTTCTATTTATTTAGTTCCTAACTGTCAACTTGAACTTGAGTAGTTTTAAATTGTAACTTACTAAATGCTTATAAGAGTGTTCCTTGAATATAAAATGAAGTTGTCTCAGATTGTATTTTCAGATGAAAATATACTTAATCTGATTTTATTTGAATTGGTGGATTTTCTTTTTATACATTCAGAATGTGAAATTCCTGAGAATCTTTAGTTGACTAAAATTTTGGTGTGTTGAAGAGAATTATGATTTTAAGATCATATATTTTGATCATGCTAGTTTGGAAAGTTCCTTATGCCATTTTATAATGTATTTCATAGGAAAACATTTTAAAGGCATTATTTAGAAATCAGGACTAGCTATTTTCATTTTAGGCTGCTATCTCTTAGCTATTTAAGCCTAGCTGTGGTCAGTTTAATCATTAGTACCTTCTTCATGGATGTACACTGTAGGATTGACTTAACTTTTATTTTAGATTTATAAAGGAAGGGATATCTGGAATGCAGACATATTATACTGAGATGGTCATGTTTTGCTCAGGAGGCAGAGAGTAGGTACAATAGTTAAGTTTCAGTGAGTAGTTACTGTGTTCCAGGCAATAGACTAAAGAATTTTATGTCCATTATTTCATGTGGAGACAGTTACTATTTTGCGGTAACTATAATTATCATCATTTTACAGGTGAGCAAATTGACAACTCAAAGAAGATACGTAACTTTCCCGTAGGCCCCTAGCTGGCAAGCGGCGGGAGCAGGATGCTCCTGAGATGTCAGGTTGGTTCTTTCGCATGGGGTGTGGTGGGGCTTCTCTTACAGTGGGCAGAGACCTGGGTATTTAAAGATGGTCTTAAAGCTCCTTGGGGCAAAAGGTCATAAGTGCAAAATGTGAGGCCAGATTTCCATCCTCTTCTACTTCATAGAAATTCTCCTGCAGAACCGCTATGCATTTTCAAGCAGGCTTTTCCGTGGAAAAGCTGGTGTGGGCACACACTCAATTCAGTTCCCAGTGTGCTTTCTCACAGAGGTTCTTCCACAAGATTACAAAGACTGGGAACCTAGCCCATTATTATTAATATATTTTAAAAGTTATTCTGGCTTCTTTCAGGGCCATATCAGTTTCAAAGATTGCTGTCAGGGTGGGAGCAACTGAAGTTGAAATGGTCTGAATCCTAAATGTAGTCTCAGAGTGGAAACTTTTCTTCAGAGTTGAAAAGTCGGTGGAGTATTCACAGAAATGTAATAGGAGCACAGGATAGTGAGTCAGTGTCAAAACTCTGTTCCAAATCCTATTTGCTGTTTGTAAAACTGGCTTGTTCGGGACTGGCTGGGGGATCAGGTAAGAGGGTGGAGTGGGGTGGGTTACAACATGCTTTGAGACAGGGCTGCAGGTCGGGCTCCCCTTCCCCATGGAGGGAGGGTCTTCTCTCCACAGGAATTAGGGTTCTGGGGCAGGGGTGTAATGGGGTCCAGCCTTCCCACTCCAGGAGGACCATCTCTGCCTCAGATATGGAAACCTTTACTTCGTCTTGCCACTTAAGTTTTGTAAATGAGTTTGAAATAGAAACTGCGGAGGAATCTACAAGAAAATCATTGTGTAGTGTTTTGCAAGTGTGGAAGTGACACCATTTGCTTTTTCCTTGAAAGTTTCCTGATCTGGATATTGATTAAAAAAAAAAAATCATGGTGGCATAGACCCTGATGAGTATCATCTTCAGATGCTGGAATTGTATCTTTTTTTTTTTTTTTTTTTTAGCAGTTTTATTTATTTATTTATTTTTTTGTGAGGAAGATCAGCCCTGAGCTAACATCCTTGCTAATCCTCCTCTTTTTGCTGAGGAAGACCGGCTCTGAGCTAACATCTATTGCCAATCCTCCTCCTTTTTTTTTTCCCCCCAAAGCCCCAGTAGATAGTTGTATGTCATAGCTGCACATCCTTCTACTTGCTGTATGTGGGACGTGGCCTCAGCATGGCGGGAGAAGCGGTGCGTCAGTGCGCGCCCGGGATCTGAACCGGGGCCGCCAGTAGCAGAGCACGCGCACTTAACCGCTAAGCCACCGGGCTGGCCCTGGAATTATATCTTAAACTAACCAAAGGGATCATCTACTGATGACCCAAATTTCCTTTCAAGAATTAACAAATCTCATTTTTTCCCCCCTAGGAACTCTACTCATCTGTAGTTAATCTAAGAATTAACATTTAGCAAATTACTGCATCAGTGCCTTAAATGAGGTATGTGCCTGGTGGCTCAGTTGATTAGAACCCTATGTTAATGAGGTCACGAGTTCAGTCCCCAGGACGCTGGTCCACTTCATCATGGTCCCTCTCTGAAGCCCAGCCAGGCCTCCAAATGAACACTGGTCACAAGTGGCCTTCTGGGGAAGAATCAACACAAATTCTTCACCATTTGTGGGAAAAAACAACTCAAAGCATATGCCTTGACTTAACTTTGAATATGACAATGATCCCATGGGGTAACAAAATGGTACCCTAGAGGCTGCAAAGACTTCTTGCAGACTGTGCAAGTGCCACCCTTCCTGGGGGTGGCTTTCACTCTGTGAGAACAGCTTTGATGTGTGTGGGAGGTTCCAATCCGGCAAGTTAAAGGGGAGTGTCATCTAGGAACAGTAGGAGGCTGGATGCTCATTCAAGAGACAGACTCAGAGGGACGCTTTAGGGAAATTTTGTTGAATTTTCACTAATCACTTATTTAGAAGATGGATCATTTTGGGTCTTCTAATTAATGTCTGTAGTCATGCAACCCATGGGACATTTTCTCCCCCAGCCAGGCCACTCCAGCCATTTGTCTCAAGGTAGCAGGACACACAGTAGCTAAGAGCTTTAAGAGTAGGGTGATTCTCACTTTCACGCTTTCTCTCCATTTTCCTCTCTCAGAAACCACTTTTTCAGATCCAGGTCCAGTTCTGAGGCTAAATCTCACCCTAGCATGACCAGATGCATTGATATCCTCTGAAGCCATTTCTTGGGTTTAGGGAAGAATAATGCCTAATGAGCTCCAGCTGTGCCTGGTGGTGTTCATTGTTGAAACCAGCAATCCCCACTGGCTTTCTCCCATTTACCGTGAATACCTTCTTCAGGGCAGAGGCCACTTCTTCTTTTTAATTAAAAAAAATTTTAATCACCTAGCAGAATACTTTGTGTATAGTAGGAGTTCAATAAATATTTGTTGAATCAGTGAGTGAGTGGATGAAAGAATCAAATGTAGAACTGGTTCCATTTAGACAAAGGCAATTTTTTTAATGTTATCATTTTCTTGTTTTTCTCTCTACAAAATTATATGCGGTTATTGAAAATAATTTAGAAAATAGAGATGGTCAGAAATTAAGAAAGTAAAAATCATCCATAAGCCGTCACTTGGAGATAATCTTTCTTGACATTTTAGGGAGCATGATATTTATATTTATAGGCATAGCTATCATATTCCCTCAGACAATATGTATTATTGTGTAATCTTTTTCTACTTATATCAAAAAGCTTTGCATGATAATATATTCTTCCACATTATATTTTTAATTTGTTCAGAGCATTTTATTACATGACAAGATTTCAAATTAATCAGTCACATAATAAAATATTCTTGTAGCTTAAACTTTCTACATAGCTTTGTTTATTTCCTTGGGATAAATTCCTACAAGAGGAATTGCATGGTTCCACGATTTTCTAATTCACAATGTGTTGGCAAGTTATTGGTCAGAGAGGAGCCACCAATATGTACTTCAACCTGCAACAATCTAGTGTACTGCCACTCTCCTCCCTTGCTGAACAGTGAGTATTATCATTCTTTTAAATACTTGCTAATTCATAGGTACAAAGTATATCAATGTTCTTATACTTTGCATTTCTTTTATTAATAGTGAAACTGAGTATTTTTTCATGTGGCCATTTTAATGTCTTCTTTGCAAATTGCCTGTTAATGTCTTTTAAGCCCTGTATATTTTGGTGGCCAATATACTTACCCCTCTCTATTTCAAAGGGGCTATTGTAAGAATTAGTGGAAGTAATCTATTTGAATATGTTTGAAACCTACAAAGCAATACACAAATGTGTTGATGCAATTTGTGACCTGTTGGTGAAGGTCAGAAGGAATGGTCACCTAGAGACACATGGACTGAGGAAAGGCTTGGGTAAGCTTTGGCAGAGGAGGGATGGGGAGGGACATCTGTGAGCAAAGGGAAAGAGGCCTTGGCCTAGAGATTTGTTATTTTGAAAAGGTCACTGGAAATAGACAAGGTCAGAGATAATACAAGGGCCGGGAGCTCAAAATGGGAGCCAATTAGAAATAGAAGGGAGCACAACGGGCCAGGGAACTACAGGAAACCAGAGACCATCCTCAGGGGTGGTTTGTGGCCTCCTGAGGGGGAGGGGGAACAGACATCTCTTCAGATGTCCCCAAACCAGCAACTGGGAAGAGAAAACAGCAGCAGTGCCACTTCTCTGAAGACTCACCTGAATTCCAGTGTGACTAAGGCAGGTGTGTTTAAGAACAGAAAGGGAAACCCGTGCCACTGCACACAGGTGTGGTCCTCTGGCCAGAGCACACCTGTGCTTTCCAGTAAGTACCTGGAGTAACCACACCTGGGAGAAGCAAGCAAAATACATAGATAAATGGTAATTAAATAAAGATAAAATACTGCACTGAAATTCCCGCAACATATATATGACACCACTTATGTGAAATTACATATATTATAATTATGTTATACATGTAATATATAATTAAATACAAATATGTTAAATATAAATATATATTATATATATTGCATTATATAATTATATATATAATACATAGATAAATGCATATGCATGCATGCCCATGGTAATCTCCAGAGAGTAGTAATCTCCAAAGGGACAGGGAGAAAGAATTATCTTTGCTTTCACTCACCATTTTTAAGTGTTGTTTCACTTGTTACAGTTAGTACATATTACTTCTCTAATTTGAAATTGATCCAATAAAGAAAAAACTTTTAAGACTAAAAAGACATTCATGCTGTGAGTGTGGCCTGCCACTCTCCACTCCGAAGCACCAGTGAGGAATTCATTAGGCAGCAGGAGCTGAAGTTCTGGGCTGTCACTGGAGCCCATGCTCACCTGGACGGAGGAGCCCCAGGAAGCACCTGAGAGTCACACCTGGGCCCCGCAGGGCACTGAGCTCATTGCCATCACACTCTTAAGATGACAGAGGAAGCCGTGCCTCCATCGGCAGGCAGGACCCTGGCCAACAGGTAAGACATTTCCCAGACTGGGAGTGAACACAGGCCTGCCTTGCAGATCAGGTGTGCATTGCCGCCTTGCAGGGAGGAGGCACAGATTAATTGCAGGGAAAAGAACCTGAGCTTGATGAGGAGGAAAAAGGAGAACGTTTCTCCTTCAGCTGAAGGGCTGCCACTGCAGCCGATGAAACACAGTATCTCACTGGGGCTTTATGTTATTTTAGATCAGGTCAAGCTACTTAAGGTAACACTGTTTCCTGTGTCCCTCACATGCCAGGCACTGTGCTGGGGCCTGGGGACAAAGTGGGGGAATAAGACTGAGATGATCTCTGACTTTCTGGAGATTGCAGCTGAGTTGGGGAGATGGATTATGAGGGACCAAACAACAGAGAGGGTCATACACGGGAAGGATGCTCTGAAGGAAACCGAAAGGGGCGGAAAGATCAGGGCTGGGCTGTTTTGGATCCAGAGGCAATGGAAGGTCTTTCTGAGGAGAGGACATTTAAGCTGAGTCAGGAGTGAAGACAAGGGGCCAGCAGGTGATTAGCCAGCCGGCAGGAGGGAGACCCGAGGGGCGGGACCCTCTCGCAGCCTCTCCACAGTGTGTCTGGGGAGCAGTGAGTGTGGGGAGCTGGTCAGGATGAGATGTGAGGGGGCCAGCAGGCGTCAGATCACACCTGACCTCACACCGGGTTCATGTTTAGAAGTTTGATTTTATCCTAAGTGCAAAGACAAGGTCAAGTGTGCTTAGAAATCCAACGTAATGATGCAGCATCTAAGCCTCAACTAGCATGCGTAAAGATCTGTTGAATGAGTGCAAAATAAATAAATGGATTGATGTTCCATGTTCAGAGAACATCTTATTTTATTTTGTTTTTAAACTTTGTTTTTGACGTCTATTACATGAAAAATCACTTCCATTTAGATTTATTTTCACTAGTGATACCAATAAAAACTCTGATGTTGAGAAATGCATCTGAAATTAAAGGAAAGGTTAATGAGACGCTGTCCCCGAAGCATGGATTGTAGGAAGCGCTTTCACAAACGGGATCCTGTCCCATCTTTCTCATCACCCAGCGTGCTGGGCTGGGCAGGTAGTCATACTGTCTCACTGGTGCAGATGAGAAAACAGCCTCAGAGAAGTGAAAAAAGACTCGGCAAGGCCACCTTCCTGGGAGCAGTCCTGGGAATGTGTGTCTCTGTTCTGGTGAACTTTTGGTGAGCCCAGGGCAAATGGTGGCCACACAGAGTTCCTTGGGCTCCTTCTAGTGGCCTCAGGGGCTCTTGTTGTAGGAGTTGGTAGAAACAGGAAGGAGGTCTTGGGCGGTCATAGCTGGCCTCGTTACTTCTGTGGCCCTTGGCCAGTGTCTGCTCATCAGGAGACAGGAGACTCGGCTCCCCTGATCTCACTCTGTGCCCACTGAATATCCACATCCTAGACCTAATCGGGGCTCCCAAATCTTGAGGTCAATGAAAGTTCTGACTTCTCCCATCCCAACACTTAGTATATGGGCTGTGATGATTTTGGACATGCTGCCCCTCTAAGGATTACACCTGGGTCCTCCATCATCCTCGAGCCCTGGCTTTTCCTCCTCTTCCTCTTTGAACTCCAAGGGAGACTGCCATGATCATTAGGATCACCCCTAGGTTTTGAGGTTCATTGAGGTGCATCAGCATTTTGGGACACATACGTGTGGCATTCAGACTTGTTAGTGTAGATCTCCAGTCACCTGGGATACTGTCTTTCTTGGCAGGATCCCACCAGGAACTCTTTGGGGCAAAACAATTCTTTTGCAACTTAATCTGCAGATGTGGAATACAGTATTCCCTGTCTGAGCTTCAGTTGAATGAACCTGTAATCTTTGAGTTCCAGCTCTTCAGAAAAATGGCAGCTGCTGCAAGATGTGAACGTGACATTTGAAATTGGCAGACACCTGGGAGCTAGTGTGAGGTGGAGAGACAAACATGGACTCCAGGGTTGGGTAGATCTGGATTCCAGACCAGCTCTGCATTTCCTGGTGTGAGACTTTGAAGTAGATTTGCATGATCTCTGTGAGGCCCATTTTTCTATCTTTAAAATGGGGGTAATACAAATTACTCATAATATATTGGAGAGGATTAAAAAGAGGAGAATTAAAATCTCAATTTAATTAAAAAGAGCAACAGCTAATATCATCCTCAATGGTGAAAAACTGAAAGCTATCCCTCTAAGAAGAGGAACCAGACAAGGATGCCCACTGTCACCACTCCTATTTAACATAGTACTGGAAGTCCTAGCCAGAGCACTCAGGCAAGAGAAAGAAATAAAAGGGATCCAAATTGGAAAGGAAGAAGTGAAACTGTCACTATTTGCAGATGACATGATTTTATATATAGCAAACCCTAAAGAATCCAGCAGAAAACTTTTAGAAGTAATAAACGAATATGGTAAAGTTGCAGGATACAAAATCAACATACAAAAATCAGTTGCATTTCTGTACACTAACAACGAAGTAGCAGAAAGAGAAATTAAGAATACCATCCCATTTACAATTGCAACAAAAAGAATAAAATACCTAGGAATAAACTTAACCAAAGAGGTGAAAGATCTGTACACCGAAAACTATAAAACATTTCTGAAAGAAATTGGAGAAGACACAAAGAAATGGAAAGATATTCCGTGCTCTTGGATTGGAAGAATTAACATAGTTAAGATGTCCATACTTCCTAAAGCCATCTACAGATTCAATGCAATCCCTATCAAAGTTCCAACAACGTTTTTCACAGAAATAGAACAAAGAATCCTAAAATTTATATGGAACAACAAAAGACCCTGAATAGCTAAAGGAATCCTGAGAAAAAAGAACAAAGCTGGAGGTATCACACTCCCTGATTTCAAAATATACTACAAAGCTATAGTAACCAAAACAGCATGGTACTGGCACAAAAACAGACACACAGATCAATGGAATAGAATCGAAAGCCCAGAAATAAACCCACACATCTATGGATAGCTAATCTTTGACAAAGGAGCCAAGAACATACAATGGAGAAAAGAAAGTCTCTTCAACAAATGGTGTTGGGAAAATGAATAGCCATATGCAAAAAAATGAAAGTAGACCCTTACCTTACACCATACACAAAAATTAACTCCAAATGGATTAAAGACTTGAATGTAAGACCTGAAACTGTGAAACTTCTAGAAGAAAACATAGGCAGTACGCTTTTCGGCATTGGTCTTAGCAACATCTTTTCAAACACCACGTCTGACCGGGCAAGAGAAACAATAGAAAAAATAAACAAATGGGACTACATCAAACTAAAAAGCTTCTGTACAGCAAAGGAAACCATCAACAAAACGAAAAGACAACCTAATAATTGGGAGAAGATATTTGCAAACCATACTTCTGATAAGGGCTTAATCTCCAAAATATATAAAGAACTCATGCATCCCACCAACAAAAAAACTAACAACCCAATTAAAAAATGGGCAAAAGACCTGAACAGACATTTCTCCAAAGAAGATATACAGATGGCCAACAGACACATGAAAAGATGTTCAAAATCACTAACTATCAGGGAAATGCAAATCAAAACTACAATGAGATATCACCTCACGCCCGTCAGAATGGCTATAATTAACAAGACAGGAAACAACATGTGTTGGAGAGGATGTGGAGAGAAGGGAACTCTCATACACTGCTGGTGGGAGTGCAAACTGGTGCAGCCACTATGGAAAACAGTATGGAGATTCCTCAAAAAATCAAGGTTAGAACTACCATATGATCCAGCTATTCCACTGTTGGGTATTTATCCAAAGAACTTGAAAACACCAATTTGTAAAGGTACATGCACCCCTGTGTTCACTGCAGCGCTATTCACAATAGCCAAGACTTGGAAGCAACCTATGTGCCCATCAAGGGACGAATGGATAAAGAAGATGTGGTATATATACACAATGGAATACTGCTCAGCCATAAGAAACGATGAAATCCAGGCATTTGTGACAACATGGATGGACATTGAGGGTATAATGCAAAGTGAAATAAGTCAGAGGGAGAAGGTCAAATACCATATGATTTCCCTCATTAAGTAGTAGATAATAACAACAATAAACAAACACATAGGGACAGAGATTGGATTGGTGGTTACCAGAGGTGAAGGGGGGAGGGAGGAGGGTGAAAGGGATAATTCGGTACATGTGTGTGGTGAGGGGTTGTAATTAGTATTTTGGTGGTGAACATGAGGTAATCTATGCAGAAATAGAAGTATAATGATGTACACCTGAAATTTATACAATGTTATAAACCAATGTTACTGCAATAAACAAAAAATTAAAAAAAAAAGAAAAAAAATAATTAAAAAGAGGAGAATTAAAATATTTCACACAAGAGACACTCAAGAAATAGGAGTTTCTATGTTCCTTTACCCTCAATGATTTAATGAGTCCTTCCAAAAATAGAACATCCTTCAGAGTAGAATTGTACCCATTTTTTGTTGATGAGACATCCAAAAGTATGTTAGATTCCTTTGTTTGGTTTGTGGTAAGTTGACTTTGCACTTTAAAAGAGAAAAAAAGGAAACGTAGTATTTCAAACAATGAGCCTTTTTAAAGTGTGCATTGGACTCCAATTTCAAAGAATATTCTTATTAACATACTTTCTTATAAATGGAGTGCCACTCATCCAATATTTATGAGTAGTAACCTGAGAAGCCAGTGCAGTGCCTGGGGACATTTCCCACGTGCACTGTGGGATGGCGTGGGCAGGGGAGCCCGTCTAATTCTGTGACATGGTTTGGGGGCTCCTGCGTGAGCTAGTCTTGGCATGGTTTCTCCAGTCACTGGGCCTGTTCTGGAGACTTTCAGGACTCCCACATAGTCCGTCCTTGCAGGCAACTCCCTTTGAAGTCCTTGGGAGCTCTTTGAATGGAAAACACACAATGGGGTGTTGATGCAAATAAGAATCAGGCCTGATGTACTCGAGGAATCAAGATGCTTCTCACCCCAAATATTAGCTCTTTCGCCCAGAAACTATGGTTGGATCATTAAATAAAGGAGCCGCTCCCTCCCACTCCGAAAAAAATCACAGTCTACCACCAAATCTCCACCATTCATTTGCTCAGGAAATGATAAACCTACTAATTACCTCAGAGTTTTAATTAAACAACAGATATAGACGTCACAGGGCTATGTCTTCACTTTAAGCATATCAATAAAATAAACATTCTCAATTCCAGGGCAACTTGCTAAATGAAAAAAAATAAACATTACTATCTTTTGAAATATCACTCATCGAGTGTGATAATTTAGAAAAATGTGTCTATTAGAGCTAGTTAGAGATATTTTTTGGTTGAAAACGCAATCGCCGATGGAGTACAAAGCTGCAATTTGTAGACAGGTTAAGGAAATTAAATCACTCACTGTCTTTTTTTTTCAATGGCTTTAAAAGTTAAAGGTAATTTGCAAAGAAAATGCTCAGTTTGAATTGGTTTGTAATATCTGTTAATGATCTTTAAAAAAATCCACTTATTCACAATCCTGTCCCTGAGGGAATTCCAGTGTGCTATCAGAAAAATTTCTAAAGTCTGAAATGTCATTAGCTAGTGATTTCTTTGAAGTAAAAAGCCCTGAAAAAATAAATTGTATAAAGTATACAAGTGCACAGGACAATCACTTTGATGAATAATATCTGTGTTTTTCATACCTAAAAATGCAACAATTGAAATCCTAGCTGCTAAATTACAGAGCTGTCTTGTGAATTACCTCAGTGTAGGCATACCTGCTCTGTTTATTCACACATATATTAAGTTCTTCCATATATTTATAGATTGTTGATGCAAACACAGTAGTGTTAGGAACAATTTTGATTATATTCATTGTGTTTACCTTTTGGAAACACAAGGTGTTGCCTAAATACAGGCCTACAGGTGTTGCCATCCAGGATTAAAACAATAGCCTGTTTCAACGCAGCATCCTGGATCCCAGAGCCAGGTGCCGTGAACGGAGGTGCAGACACCACGCAGCCCCTCGAATTGCTCAATATTAGATAACAGAGCTGTGAAATACTACACCAAAGGGAAGATTTTCTCCCTGACCCCATCTGGCTATCAGTTTTTGCCCGGAAGCAGGGGGAGTCTTTGTAATACAATATCGGTCAGTGTAACTGCAATACTGGTTCTGCTGCTGTAAATAGCTAATTTTTTTTTTAGTTTTTTGAGGGAGGAGTTGGATTTACTAAACCGTTGGCTACAGGTTAATTATACATTTCATAAGAGAGCATTTCCTTGTAGCCAGCCTAAATTTGTTTAGGCTTTCATCCCGCTTCATATAGTAAGGCTAGAAATGTACGAGCCTCCATCGGACCCTCCATTATTGTCACTATGTTGTACGCTGGGCCTTTAACTTTCTTTTCCTCCTCGCGCATTACTCACCTCTTAACTAAACTGCAAACAGTCCCAGTTTTATTCCTTTTGTCCTCAAGGGGAAGGCATTCTCTTCTTCCTAGTCCAGCTGACCTGTAATCATATGTGTGGGTCTTCCTCTTTTCTCCTCTGTAGCCAACATCAGGAAAGCAAACTGCACACAGGTAAGAACAAACCACTGATGGATTTTAATAAAGATATTCTATAGTATTTTATGTGTCAGTCCCTCCATTTCCTTCACTTAAGAAATGGAAATCAACATTTGAAACTATTTTTTGAAGCTTTATTGGGATTCCACACATGGAAGATTGCAAAGAGCGGAAGCATGTAACTCAATGTCTTTTCCTGGAGTGAACACATTCTGTACCCACCTCCCCAGGACAAGAGAGAGGATATAGCCACCATTCCCCACTGCCCTGTGATGGGAGCCCCCTTCCTCCTCAAAGGTCAGTGCTATCCTGATTTCTGGCACCAGAGGTGTGTTTTGTTTTGTTTTGAACTTCATATAAATGGAATCGTATGGTAGGTGTTCTTTTGTGTCTGGTTTCATTTACTCAACATTATGTCTGTGAGCTCTATCTATGTTGTTGGGTGTAATTATAGTATATTTCCCTTGCTGTGTTTCCTTCCATTGTATCAATAATATACCACAGTTTACCCATTTCAGCCTTGATGAACATTTGGGTTGTTTTCAGTTTTAGGCTATTTCAGTAAACTTCTGTAAACTTTTTTGTGCACTTCTTTGGTGGGTGTGTGCATGCATTTCTGTTGGGTATAGAGACTAAAGGGGAACTTTACTATGTTGTAGGGTGTGACTAGGCTCAGGTTTAATAATGTTAAACAGTTTTCCAAAGAGGTTGGATCAGTTTGCACTCCCACCAGCAGTGGGTGAGAGTTATACTCTCTACATCCTTGTTAGCCTCTAGTTTCTTAGTCTTTTTGATTTTGGTCATTCTGGTGGTATGTAGCTGAATCTCATGTGGTTTTAACTTGATTTCCCAGATTATTAATAAGTTGAGCATCTTTTCATGTATATTTGCCACTTGGATATTTTGTGAATGAGCTTTTCAAGTGTCCTGCTAATTTTTCTATTGTATTGTTCATCTTTCTTATTGATTTTAGGAGATATTTATATATTCTGGATAGGATCCTTTCTTGGTTATATATATTGCAAATATCATATACCATACTGAGCTTGACTTTTTACTCTGTTTATGGTGTTTTTGGATGAACAGAGATTTTAATTTTAATGTATTCTAATTTACCAATATTTTCCTTTATAGTTAGTGCTTTTTATATCCTACTTAAGAGAGTTTTGCTTACCCTAAGGCCACAAAAATTTGCTTTTATATTGTCTTGCAGAAGTTTTATTGTTTCACCTTTCACATTTAGATCTCTAGTCCACATGGCATTGATTTTTGTATATGGTGTGAGGTTGGGATCAAGTTTGTTTCTTCCTCTATGCTATCTACTTTTTCTACACCATTAATGGACAAGATTTCCTTTCCCCAGTGCTCTTAGGTGATACTTTTTTCATAAATTAAGTACTCACTTATTTATAGAATGATCATATGACTTTTTTCTTTTATTCTGTTAGTGTGGTGAATTATTCAATAGGTTTTGAATGTTAAACTGATCTTGCATTTCTGGACTAAACCCAACTTGGTTATGATGTATTATTTATTTTATGTATTGCTGCAGGTTTTGATAATTTTTACAACAATGTGCGTGAATGAAATTTGCCTGTAATTTTCCTTTAGTGTAATGTCCTTGTCAGGAGTGTTATCAAGGTTTAGCTGGCTCATAAATGAGTTGAGAAGTGTCCTCTTTGCATTCTTTAAAAAATTAAAACATAAATGAGTCTAATATAATATAGTGATTAAAAATATATGTAGTTTGTCCTAAGTGTATCAGTCAGGGTTCTCCAGAAAAACAGAACCAATAGGATATATATAGATATATATAACAGGAGATTTATTATAGGAATTGGCTCACACAATTATAGAAGCCAAGGAGTCCCACGATCTGCTGTCTGCAAGCTGGAGAACCAGGAAAGCTGGTGGTATAACTCAGTCCAAGTCTGAAGGCTTGAGAATCGGGGGGGTAAGGGGAGCAATGGTGTTAGTCCTGGTTGGATTCTGAAGGCCCAAGTACTAGGAGCTCTGATGTCCCAGGGCAGGAGAAGATGGATGTCCCAGCTGAAGCAAAGAGAAAATTCACCCTTCCTCTGCCTTTCTTTTCTATTCAAGCCTTCAGTAGATTGGATAATGCCCACCCACATTGGTGCAGGTGATCTTCTTTACTCAGTCTCCTGATTCAAATGCTAATCTCTTCGAGAAACACCCTCACAGACATACCCAGAAATAATGTTTTACCAACTATCTGAGCATCCCTTAGCCCAGTCAATTTGACACATAAAATTAACCATTACAGTATGTATTCACCACAATTTTCTTTCCTTCCAGGCTTCTGTATATTTTAGTTTAGAGTTATGGCAGGGAACTGGTTTTGTGTGAGTTTTGCATGGGAAAGTAAGTAGAAGTTAGACTATCTACTAGGAGTTTTCATATGGGACTCAGCAGTTTGCTCATGTGCCCAAGGCCGAAATTTGTTAGCGCATCTCAATCCCAGAACCCATGATCAAGGCCCATCCTGGGTTTAGAGGAGAACCTATAAGGTGAGAAGCTTTTTGGACATATGACAAGCATTCAGATAAAATACCTGCTACCCACTGAGAATCTTCAAAACCAATTTCATCTCCTACTTTTGACCTCTTCAGTTACTGTTCTATAGAGTTTCTTTTTTTTGTCTTTTTTTATCTCCTTCAATACTGTATATCTCATACCTCACCCCATCTCTCCACTTCTACTTGCTATTGTCCTAGTTCAAGGTCTTATCACCTCTTGCCTGGGCTATGGCATTTGTGGGACACCTAGTCTCCATTTCATCCTTTTCTCAACCGTCCAAGGGCTTGCTCTAAAATGGAAAGCTGGCCATGGTAGTCCCTTGTTGAAACTGTTTGGTGGCTCTCCATTGCTTTACAAGATGAAATCCAGGCTCATCAACATGGCACATGACTTCTCTCATGACCCAGCTCTTGCTTACTTCTCCAGCCTGCTCTCCTGCTTCACTCTCGTCTTTGGCTTTACACTACCGCAGCTCTATCTGCTTGTAGTTCCCGGAGTGTATCCTGGGGTTCTTTGCGTCCCAGCTTTTTTGTAGGCTGATCTTTCTCCCTGGTATAGACTGTCCATGTCTTTCTTCTGGATAATCCATTCTTTAACAATCAGCTCAAGCTAGATACCCTTGACCCCATCCTGCTAGGGCTGCATGGTCTCATATCTGCCCATGCCTCTGTCTCGTGGCTAGACTGTGGAGTCTTTGCGGGCAGTGTCTAGGTCTTAGTCATCTGTGTACATGCATAACTTGCTGTGTGCTGGTAGATAACAGGTGCTCAATAAATATTTATAGATTCAAACAGAAGGAACAACAGTGACTTGTTGACTAGTTTGAGTTTCATTTCATCTCCTTTTGGAAGCGTGAGATGGAATAAAATGGCCAAAACGCCATGACCAGAAGGGAGGCAGGAAGGCAACGTCTATGGCAAGCCTGCAGATACAATCTCTTCCTGCAGGATTGAATTCAGTTCAAATGATTAAAACTCTCTTATGATGGAATCTGCTTTTTTGTAGAATGGATTAGTAACAAAGATTTTCTCTAAAGATAGATTTTTCCAGAGAAACAAATTTGAACAATTTTCTCTAAGAATTTAAATGATAAAAAATAATCCTACTTAAAAGGCAAATTGACCACTATCCTTCCCCTTTTCTCTTATTAATAAAAGAGTTTACACAGAAACTCTATAAGAAATTGTGCAAGAGATTCACAAGGATCATTAAAGTCTCTACTAGACATTCTCTTTCACTTTGTAAAATTGGCTATACCCTCAAAATGGTATCACATTAAAATGGACTTTCTGGGGCTCTTGTATATGAATGGGTTTTAGTTGCACAGTGGTGCCATTCATTTTATTTGGCCCATTTATTGCCAAGTACATTCTAAATTTGGCCTTAATTATTTTTCCTTTCACAAAAATATTTTGTGGGATCTTTTTGAACCCTGACTACTTCCTTCTTGCCCCTTAAAACAGAGTCCAGGAGTGTTATTTTTGTTCTCTTCTAATTAAAATAATTGCTTGGTTCCTTTTAACTAGATTCATGCAGTTATTAGCCTAATACATGGATGGGTGCCATGGGGTGCTTGAGAAACAAAATGAAAAGTGATCATGTAGCTTCACATGAAAAAGGTTCTGTGGTGCCAAGGAGCATTATTTCCTTTCAGCCAGCATTTTATAAGGGGCTTTAGTAAACCTGGCCCCCCGTACCCTTACTAAAAGACTATTAAGTGAAAGAATAGTTTTGTTTTCTTTATTAGGTATACAGCTAACTCAGTACGATTTGAAGAGGGGCACTTGATATGCTGGGTATGGCACAAAGACCTGGGGTCTGGTTTTAATCTCTGTCCCTGCTTTGTCTTTAAGAATAACTGCTATTGAAGGATCAATGCTCTGTGTCCTCTCTGCCAGTCGGCATTTATCAGAGGACAGTGGAGGAAGAGGGACAAAAGTGCTTGGATATACATGTTAATCAAGAGTTGTCAGGACCCTGCCTCTAAAAGGAAGTGTTGAAGTAACATTTTTGACATCAAGACTTTTCTCAAAGTTCATGTAGTCCGAGGGTTTGGCAAACAAAGGACCACAGGCTAAATCTGACCTGTTGTGTATTTTTGTAAATAAAGATTTATTGGAGCACAGCCACACTCACTTGTTTGTGTATTGTCTGCTGCTGCTTTTGCACTAGAACATGGAGCAGTAGTGACAGAGACCATGTGGCCTACAAAGCCTAAAAGATTTACTATCTGGTTCTTTATAGAAAAAGTTTGCTGACTTCTGGAATAGTCTATCAAATTCATTGAGTATCTACTAAATAACCACTCCATGCTGAGAAATATACTTGTAGGAATTTTTGCAGTGGTCCTCATTTGATGAAATGCTGAGGGTCTTTGGTGATGTGCTTATGTTATGGGTGTTCAGTACAGGTGTATAGATAGCAGGAAGTGAGAAGGATTTGGGTAAGAAATCATGGTTTGAGAAAGGCTCTGCCCTTATTGTCTTAGTGGCAAGTTACTGATCATGGCTGGGCTCTTCCTTATCTGCTACCTGGAGGAGAAGGTGTTGACACGGCTGGAGCTTCTGGCTTGGAGTGCACCTTTATTAACTACTTCAAGACCTTATGGTCGGCATTGTGGATTTCTGCTTCCAGGCCAAAAGATGGGTGCCCTTTGCCACCAGTTGGTGGTTGGGAGGGTACATAAAGTCCTAGGGAATCCATATCAGAGAAATATTCCAATATGAATTGTCCAATTAAATGACATATATTAAACATGCCAGATGTGGACTTATTTTACCATACTGTTAAATACAGTCTTCATTCAGATTGTATTCATTCGTTGATGTGTCTTGTAATTTTTGAAATGATGATTATCAAATGTGCCTGCAGGAAGCAGCTGCCACCAAAATATTGAATTTGCCTTGTCATAGTAGGAGAAGTGAAGTTCTTGAAAGTTTCTGTTTTTGATACTTGCCCTTTTAACAGAGAAGTTTGCCAATATTTTCCTCATATTCAATGTTGTTGGTTATTTGTTCTCTTCAGGTTTATCTGTGAACGTAAAAGTCATATGATTCTCTGAAACAAAGATACCAATGAAGTTGCTTCATTAAAAAAAAAAACCAACCTTCCAGAATCTTCCATTATATACAGTTGTTGCCTGCAAAGAACTTTGAGAGGTACAGTAGAAAATATTACCTTATTCTCCTCTTTCCCTCCAAATAAGTCAGTCACAGCCCTGCTGACTGGATTTGGGTGGTGTTACCTGATTCTGCAATTCATCCATCAAGCTGTGTTACTTCTCAGATATTCCCAGGACCCAGAATGTTGTTGTTTTAAGAGATTTAATTTGTTTCAGCACACAAAAAGCATATTCATAGCAGGACTTAGCACTGATACAGATGACACTTTTCATCTGTAAGAAATTTGTGTTAACTAATTTATTCAACTCTCTGTAATGGAGTGAATTTTCTTCCATTTGCTGTGGGAAACCCTTCTTTTTCTAATTCTAATCTTTTAGCAGGTATTCTACTGAAAAATTGTCACCATGCTGGAAATATTTTGTAGAGGGGAAATAAATCTTTCAACACAGTGTAAGATTCCACTGAAATAGATGATCTCCATTTCCTTAGTGTATAAGCCTATTTTTAAGTGATTAAGCAATGCTCTGGAAAGAAGTTAAATCCCTTTGAAAACTGTGGGAACTATTATTGTATTACTACTGCTATTTCTACCATTACCATGTGCAATGTTCTTAAAGGTTTACACATATTACTCTGGGTTCCCCAGAAAGGAGAGCTTGAGGAAAACCTCATGTGCTGTCTCTGTAGTGGAGAGTTCAATTCAAGAGTAGGAGTTTGGGAGAATGGTAGTGAGGCTGAGAGGAAAGGAGCAGATACAGGTGTGTGTTATTGACGTGGTCCCACCCTGGCATGAAGTGTAACCGATTGCTCAATCCTCTGGGTTGTGGTAGGCTAAATATTGGCCTCCAAAGAAAGGTCTGCATTCTAATTCCTAGAACCTGTGAATGTTTCCTTATATACCAAAGACTTTGCAGATGGGATTAAGGATCTTGAGATGGAGAGATTTCCTTGGATTATCTGGGTAGGTCCTAACTCCAATTGTAAATATCTTGATAAGAAGGAGGCAGAGGCAGAGGCAGATTTGACACAGAGAAGAGGAGAGGGCAGTGTGACCTTGGAGGAAGACGTTGGAGTGATGTGATCATAAGCCAAGGAATGTTGGCAGTCAGCAGAAGCTGAAAGAGGCAAGGAAAGGACCCTCCCCTAGAGCCTCTGGAGGGAGCACAGCCCCTGCTGACACCTTGATGTGGGCCCAGCGATACTGATTACAGACTTCTGGCCTCCAGACCTCTAAGATAATACATTTCTGTTGTTATAAGCCACCAAGTTTGTGGTAATTTGTTACAGCAGCCAGAAGAAACCAATACAGGGACCATCCTCCCAGAGCATAAACTATTACGTTTCAGGATAGACTGATTGGGTGGAGGGAAAGGAAGGAAGGGAAAAGAATTTATTTACCAGTTCCAACCTCTGAGTGGTCAACAGTTTTCCTCATGAGACATTAATACTCCTTTCTTCCTCCCTCTTACCTCCGGGTTGAGCATGGTTGGGCACTGAGTTTTGCTGGAGTGTCTCGTGCTTCAGGGGTAACAGGGAAGCCCCAGGGTGGGAGGGCAGAGGCCAGTCAAGGGGACACAAGAAGAGGCTCCGTTGGGTTGCACCCTATGAAGTGTGCTGTGTGGGATCTGGGGTGAAGCGAGAAGCTGACAGTCCAGAGCAGTGTGGCCAAGTCACCACCTGAGAGGTGACATATAAGGGGGTGTGAGGCAATTAGACCCTTAGTCCTCATCACAAGCCCGTGAGGCAGGTGTGAGATGATATCCTCAGCAGGCACTCAGTCTCCAATCTTGAACACTCTTAGCTTTTGGAGCTCACTCTCGCTCAGGACTGCTCGTCTCATCTGCAGATGCAGTAACTGAAATCTCTTCCTTCAGTTGAGTCAAAATCCGCTTCCATGTAGCACTCCACAATTGGCTCTGGTTTTACTTCTTCCTGCACGTAAAATAAGTCTCATTCTTGCTCATGAAAGCCCTCTCCAAATATTTGAAGACAGTTTTCATCCTTTTTTCACCTACCAGGCAAAGCACTCCCCATTTCTTCAACTCCGGCATTGTGTAGGAGTTTTCTTTCTGTGGCTGGTGGCCACACCAGTCCCTCCTCTGGACATGTTGCAGCTTGTTTCCCTCCCACCTCACAGGGAAGCTCACAGAATGTGCCAGAACTTCAAGTATGGTCTGCTCAAGCACACAAGGGTCTTGCCTCCTGGGTTCTTTTTTTTTTCCAACTTTTTTTTTTTTTTTATTGAAGTATAGTTGACATACAATTTTATATTAGTTTCAGGTGTGTGCCTCCTGGTTCTTACATCACGAATGTAGCAGAGATCGTTTTTTATTTTGTTTTTTGACAAGCACATAATTTTCAGTTGTATTAAACATAGTGTTGATTAAAATGCCCTCTTCCTACACTTGGGTACAGATGACTATATGGAAGCATATGTTAATACTAAAGGTGCCCTAAGAGCACTAAAGAATTAATCAATTTGCAAGTGGTGTTACTGTATGGTAGAGATCAAAATGCCATCCCATGTCACGGCACATAAATATCCACAGTTTTATGCAGAATTGAGGTCAGTTGGTGATTCCTACAGATCAGTACCAATCAGCCATGCCAGACTGGGGAGTGTTCTCAGCCAACCTACGCCACCACCATCCTCCCTCCTCAAAACAACCAACCAGCCAAACCCAATTCTGGAGCACCTTCTGAGCTGGAGGAAGTCTACCCGGGTGGAAATGTTCCCTCTTCTCCTCTCTTAGCAGGCAGCACTGGTCTGAGCTCTGTTCCTGGTCCAATTCAAGTCCTCAAGATCTTCTGCGAGAAGAAGAGCCATTACCGTGGACTAAACAGGCCAGTGTGGACAGTCACTTTACATCCCTTATCTCTCATCTTCACAGCAGCCCTGCAAGGTAGATATTATTGTCTTCATTTCACAGATAAAGAAATTAAGGCTCAATTCAGAGTAACTTTCCCAAGGCCATAGAGTAGCAGACCTAGGGTTCAAACTCAGGTGGGTCAGAGTTTCTGCTATACCATGTGGTAAGCAAAATGATTTTGAAGCTGTAGGAGAGGGGAGGGGGGCCTTTGGACCTCTGCAGGTGGATCGAGCCTGGAGCTGACCCTTCGGGCCCCCTGACGGAGCTGGGTAGCACACAGTTGGCATTAAATGGCTCAGCCTCCAGAGGTTTTCCCTGGGTGACTGGGTCTTCTAGTGTCATATATGTTAGGAAACAAGGCCCTGCCACATTTTGGCCCAGCCTCTGCACTTCACAAACATGGGAGTTTCTCTCGCCCAATATCTATTCACTAAGTGCCTTCTGGGTCTCTTGGGTCAAGCCAGGATAGGAATGGAAGAACAGAGGCTCTTGGTATAGGTCATGCGGCCTGTGAGTGGTAGGGGTTTGGATTGAAGGTCAAGTGTCTAGTTTGCTGCATCTGATCCTGCAGGGGAGCTCGTAACATTTGAGCTTCCTCTGGGCTTTCTACCCAGACCAAGATGTTCTTGAATCCATAAGGTGGGATTATATTTTATGAAGCATTATCCAACATTTTACCTCTAGTTTTCCTTTACACGTTTTACCTCATTCAAGCAACTAGGCCAGTCCCTACTGGTTGTTTTGGGGAAGGGAAGTGACAGTGAAAAATGAGTCTTCCCCTGGTTGTGGCAGATTCTTTAGGCTGACACCCTCAATCCTCTTTTTAACCCCCTTCTAACTGGCTGTTACCTGTGACGGAAGCTAAAAAGCTAAAAGCACAGCTTCCTAGACCACCATACAGATTGGGATGGTCAGATGCCTCCAGTGCTGATCCGTGAAACGCAGGTCATGGTCTATTGTAGCCACTTCTTTCCCTTCTGGCTTTTTCCTGCTTGGAAGGCCTGTGATGCCCAGGGACAGCTGCCGTTGCTAAACAGTGGCCTGGTTGGAGGACAGAAAGAGCCTGGCTCATTGACCGCATCTTTGAGCACTGTGCCAGAATTTTTTGTGTGTGTCCCATAATAAATTTCTATTTGGTCAAGCATCTGTTGTTGGGTTTCTGTGATATTCGTCCAAATGGAAGCCTTACCCAATATATTGTTTTGTTTTGCTACAGCCTTGGTCCTTAGGGGAACAGAAAGGCCTTAGGGTCTTGCTACAGACTCAACATCACAAGTCTGTGGGGACGTTGCACAGTCATGCTGGTGGCGGCAGAGAGAGAAGGAGATCTGTCCTTGCTCTTGTGACACCTGGAAAGAGCTCCCAGGGTGGAACAGGAGCGTGCTCAGGGTGGCTTGGGCGAACTGAGATCTGAGGACCAGGACTGGGTGACATCTCAGTCACCCATCTCTGAATTGACATCTCTGAATTCAAGACATCTCTGAATTGACATGGCATCAAACACTGATGGCCTCTCCCCTGCCAAGTCTTAGAACTAGAGAAGGCCCAGAACTTAGACATGACTTAGGTGAAGGTGAGACCCCCCCCAAGACTGAGTTTCTGTCACCCGTGAAGAATAAGGCTTCAAGATAGAAATTATATTATATTATAAAAAAATATTATATTTTAGTCTACCCGAGTTGTGGACCAAGATTCCCTCCAGCCACATGTTAGGATGAGTAGAACATGTTGAAGCACTTTTTGAAAGGTTAAAATGGATGAGTCAGGCTGGGGTGAACCCTCAGGTCTGCCTGCCTTCCGCTCTTGCGTGGGGGCTCAATATAGGACAGGACCGCAGGGCTGGGTGGTGGGCAGGGCTGCCGGCATTCAGTTTCTGGGAATCTCGGAGCTGACCTCTGTGATGACCCCTTGTTCTCTGTCGCAGTCTGTGAAGTATTCTCAGTCCCGGGACTGGTTCCACCATGCAGGTGGATGCAGGGTGGTGATTCGGGAAGGGTGGGCAGAGAGAGGATGTTTGTCTCTCAGTACGCATGGAAATGTTGCTGAACACTGCTGAGATGGAGGGAGAGAAGTGAGCAGATCGGCTTTTATTTTGAAGATGATTATAATTAAGCCAAATCATTTTCTGCCTTCTTTTAAGCTCGCCACTTTTCCGACTTTCCATTCAATTCAATTCACTTCATTTGAGCAGCAGCAGCACAGCGGTTTTACTTGGGACTCTCTGAGTTGGCTGCCTGGCTTTACGTGCCTCTCTGGCACCTAATAACCGCGTGACCTTGGGCAAGTCACTTCCTGTATCTCTGCTTCATCTGTAAAACAGAGTGAGTAACAGGACCTATGTCACAGGACTGTGTGAGGGACAAAGCCCTCAGAACAGGGCTGCACACGCGCAGTCAGTGCACACATGAACGTCAGCCACTCGGTGTGCCACTCAGTGTCCCGGCTCCCGGGACCTGGTCAGTCTCCTCACCAACCCCCTTGTTCCCTAGGAGAGGATGGGCATCATCAGACGCCAATCTAATGCTTTCCTTCCGACAAGAGCAGCAAGCAACAAGCCCACTTGTATAGCCCTGCCGAGGTGGCTGTTGCATAGCCTCACTTTTTGTGTTTTGTTTGAGAAGAGGACATTTGCTTCAGATCATTCCCCTAGTACTTCCTTGAAAGGTGGCTTCTCATCACTGGCCCCCACAGAAGGGGGCCTCCTGCTCTGCCACAGTAGGGGCTTCCAAAAATTGTTACGTTGTGTCACAGGGTTGAATTCCCCATCAGAAAGTCGAATATAGTTGGAATAAACCTTTCTAAATGAAACACCTAATAGCATCATTTATAGTTAGGCCCTATTTCCTTTGCTTAATTCTCATAGGTTACCTACTGATGATGATCCTCCCCTTCCTTCTGTTCATCTGTTCATCACAGTAACAGATCCTATACCCCTGCCCCCCAGGAGATGGTTCTCCATGACAGTTGGTTTCAATCTATTGTTCAGAAGAGATATATTCCAATGAGCTCCTTCCCTTCATTCATTATGCCGAAATCATATTTCTAGAGGACAGAGATGAATGCTGCGTACTTATCTGATTAAACTGCCTGTTATTTTAAATCTATTTTCACAGAGACTTTTTTCCTCTGATAGACATTCAATGACACAACACATTAAAAATTATATCTGTATCAGTGGTTTCTTCTATTGTATTTATGTAGTGCACACACGTGTGTGTACACACATAGGTGAGCATGTGCTAACCCAGTGGTCCCTTGTTATGATTGATATATATTCAACAATTAAGAAACAATTCCAGTTTTTAAAAAAGCAAGCTTGGATATATATTTTCATTGACTAGTTTAAAAAATTGCACAGTTGTGTAAGACACCAAATACATAAATTATATTAAAACAAAAAAGGGCAAGGAAATGCTATTCCAACTACTCGACAAAGGCTTTCTACCTGAATGACAGATTCTCCATTGTCATGGGCAATTCAGCAGGTCTCTCTTCCAGGCCATTTCCCTAATATTTCTGCTTTTCGGCAGGGCCTGGGGAGAGGAAGGCACGTGTCTCAGTCCTTGCCCATTGCCATCATTAGAACCTTCATGAATCTTTGTGTTCTTTGCCCCCACTTTACCGAAAGACTAACGCCTCCCCCAGAATTACACAAAAATCAATGGCAAACTTAATGGAAATCTGGATCTCTTAATGTTTTTCTCTTTCTTAAGTGATTGCTTGGTTACTGAAAAGTGAGATTTAAGTCAAAGGATGGCTTTAATTGAGGGTGAGTGAATTGGTAAGAGAGAGAAAGTAGAGGTAGATAATTTTCCAAGTGACTGAAAGATAATGTTTACATTTAGGATTTCATTTCCTTTTAAGTTTTACATTGGGGCTTAAGGAATGTTACTAGATGAGAAGAATGACCAAGGCATTCCCATGGCACAGCTCACTGCTCTGCTGTCTCCTTAAAGGGCTAGAAATGCTTTGAAGGAGGTTGGCCTCTTCCCTTTCCTCCCAGGGGGCCAGAGAGAGCGA
Source organism: Ceratotherium simum simum (assembly GCF_057802395.1). Taxonomy (NCBI): domain Eukaryota; kingdom Metazoa; phylum Chordata; class Mammalia; order Perissodactyla; family Rhinocerotidae; genus Ceratotherium; species Ceratotherium simum. The sequence continues at coordinate 11,337,500 of NC_141939.1, read as the reverse complement.
GAGGGAAGAGAGAAAGACATGGAGGAATTACTGACCACTTGAAGGTGGCTGGCTTCCTTATTTTGATGATTCTCCATCTTTCTGATGATTGAGGTATTCACATCATAGGTACTTGGGCCTGTAATTTGGTTTCACATTAGCAATACTTTTTATATTTATAGGAGTTTATAAAACACAAAGTCAACTCTATTTCCCTGGAGTCTCACATCATTTTGCTGAGGCAAATGGGACTGATATTTTTACCTCTACTTTGTGGAGGGAGAAACTGAGGATCCAATGGATTGGAATTTGTCTAAGACCCAACCAGTGATGCGGGGTGGTGTACAGGTCTTCAGGCTTTTAGGGGAAGAGAAAGGGGGTCGAGGGCCAGGCACTTACCTGGATGGAGCTCCCGATGACAGGGTGGGCAAGGCTCGTCTTCAGCCAGCAGGGACCCATGCTCATCCCTGTAGTGCCCTCGGTTAGTGCCAGTGCGGCCACTGGGTGCTGCAATTCAGAATGCTGGTTCTGACTCTTTGTATCTGCAGCTTCCAAAATATTCAGACAACAGACTCTGAAAGGCATCTGGTCAAGCTTTGCAAGGAGAGAAAGCTTATCCTCTGATTCCCGAAGCCCTGAAGTCAGGGATTTGATTATGCTTATCATGATCTCAGCTTCCCCCGCTCCAAATGTGATTAGTTTTGTAATTAGTTAATGTCATTACCTGTCATCAAATCCAGACAACGTTGGTCTCTAAAACCTCCCGTGGCAGAGAAACCCACAACCTGACATCTTTCCACTGTTTAACACAGAGTTTCTTTAATAATCCTGGCAACTGTCCCCTCATTCCTAGACCACAGTCTGAAAGTTAGGAGGAAGATGTATTTCTTGTATTTTTTTAAAGCGATTTAAAATTCTTGGGTCCACTTCCCAAAACTTTTCTTCACTCCAAGCAAAGCATAAATATAATCTTTTCAGCAAATCTTATACCCCACTATATTTTCCTTCTTATATAGGTTGGCTATGTTTTGCTTTGGGCAGAATGGCCAAAATAAGAACGAGTTTACCATAGGGAAACACTCCGTAAGGACTCTCTTTACCTTATATAAAATGCTGCTTGTCTTGTAACTGACTTGCTGTTAAATACTGGACAAATGGTTTTCTTCTTTGCTCCTCTTTGGTTCAACAAATAGCCTCTGAGTGCCTATTTGTGTCCAGGTACTTGGGACACAGCAGGGAACAGACTAGCTGAAGTGCCTGGAGCTTACGTTCCAGTGGGGAAGGTAGATAACAGGATGTGAAGGTTTAGATGGAAGGTATATAGTATGTGGGCTGGGCATTTTCCGTTTGCCCCTCCGGACCCCTGACCCCTCTTCTGTCCGGCTATGTGGAGAGAGGTGGGCCATTAAGGGTGGCATCTGTGGCTCCTCTGCCCGCAGGGTCTGGCTGGGTCAGGAACCGGAAACTGAGGAGCAGGACAGTGAGGTGAGGGTACTGATGCCCTGTTTCCTCTGCCCGCCTGAGGGTGACACAACTGCTTCTCTGTCGAGAGGGAATCACCCCTCCCCGGTGCTGCTTCGCACCTAGGGCTGAGAACTGCTCAGCACAGTTTTGGTTTTCTTAACCCTAATGACGCCTCTGTAAAGAGACCCTTCATGAGCCTCTCCCCTTCACCCAATTGAACGAGCCGTCTGGTTCCCACCGGGACCCTGACTGCCACAGTAGAAGGCAATGCCTGGACAAATGCCATTTATCCCATGCCCTCCGTTCATCAGCAATACTGCTTGTTGTCACCTGCACGCTTTTGGATTAAATGTCATCAGGCTGCAGGCTGTGTTGCTCCCCTATGACTCAATCACCTGTCCATGAGCCAGGTGACTCAACATCGTTATACATTATACAGCAGGAGCACTCCCCTCGCACGCTCTCTGAAGGCAGCAACTGTGTTCTGCAATGCCTGGCCAACCCTCAGCTCCTCCTGTAGTGGGAGGGGGCCACAAAAACCTGCTCCTTCACAGACCAGTTCAGCAAGCTCCCGACAGCCGATAGCCCACAGGAAGGTGTCCCAGCACCGGTCCCTGAGCCCCTTCCCACCCAGCCTGCCTCCTGCTCTGTCAGCCCTACCCTTGCTCTGTGCTCATGGGACCACTTGTATGTTCCCAGCCCGTCCTGCTCGTTCACTCCTCCGTGATAACGACTCAATTCAAGAGTCGTCTCAGAAGCCTTCGCTGGTTTCATCATTTTGAGGAAGAGGGGCTTTATCTTTTTTTTTTTCAAAGATTGTAATTCTAATTTTTTTATTTTCCTAATTATGGAAAAATGCATGTTGACCATAGAGAACATAAAATAAAGAAGTTAAAAAATTTGTCTTACTGTCATATATAAGCATCGTGAACATTTGGTTGGATTCGGGGGGGTGCACACATTTATCCGTAGCTTCGGGGAAGCACATTTATACGTCGCCAGGCCACCTCTGTTGACCAGGGCCTTTTTGTTTTCTAAAGAACTTTTATAGATTCCTGGACTCTTGCCTGCCCAGTTCACACTGGCCTGAACTGTCCACTTAAGCCAAACCAAGTATTTTCCTTGTCTGCTTTTAAGCTTCTTGCTTGGGTTTGGGGAGTGAATCTGGGCTCCGTGCTCTGCAGTTCATGGCATCTCCACTTCTGAAAGTAGAGTCCAAGGATTCAGCTGGCCTGGACTGTGCCTCATGTTTGTGAGTGGTTTTTATACTTATCACGTTCCTTTGGGGAGCCTCTGGTCGATGCCATCCGGTCAAGTAGCTCTGCTCCTCTGTTCAAGTTTTCCAGGTTACTCCATAACCTCCCCCCAAGAGACTTCAGTGTGTGCTAAGGCCACTCTAGGGATTCCTGTGCAAAAAGCCTTTGAAATATGAAGTTTCCCATTTCTCTTGATGATAAAAGTGATGCAGAAAGAAAAAAACCCTCAATAACCGCTTCGTTACCTCATGGTATCTATTAGCTTCCCTCAGAAACAGTCCTGAGAGATTTCATGTGGATTTGAGTTGTCCTCTGGGGGAATTTGTCAACAAAGGCCACTGAGTGGATGCCATTCATGGGTACATTTTTTCTTTTTTGTCTGTAATAGATGAAATTAGGATAATGTTCTTCATTTGATAATGCATTCAAGAATCATTCAATATAAGTTTCAGTTTAAGACTCTCAGTTTCCAGCAGCCTATTAAAAAAGAAACACACCAGTCTGGCTAAAAAATATCCTCAGGAAACCAGCCTGGAAGAAGAGAGGGTGAAACATGAATGAGCTATTTAGCTTTTCTTGGAAAATGGCATACTTCTCAGAGGACTGAAAGGCCAAGCATTCCCCAGATTTTTGTCAGGCACATGTGCCAGTCCGCAAAGTGCTGGAACCCCAAACACAGAATCTGGATTGCTTTCAATTTCAGTAATTCAGGTGTTTGTGGCATAAAATAAACACCACCCAGAAGGCGGCATCCTGAGTTACCAGAAGTTCCAGTGTGCAATATAATTTTAGGCAACATTTTCAGCTTCTTCTCCGTAGGGATAGTAAGTTAGTCATTCAGTTCACATAAGCAGAATATTTTACTATTTAAAAAAGAATCCTGAATCAACCAACGTTTGGAACTAATCTGCTGAATTAATTTATTTTTCTAGGGTCATGTAGACCTAGCTTTAATCTGCTGATATCCCCATTTCAATAACTCAATGGTGTGTCTGTTGAGTGGATATTATGCAGTCCCATTGTTTTAGATGTTCTGAGCCAAGGGAACCCAACGTGGTATCTACTACTCTCAGGGAGCTTGCAGTCTAGCCAGTGAGAGTGGACAAACACTTAATGAAACAATCAGTAGACAGAACAAGGCATTAAATAAAAGTGTGAACAAGTATGGGGCAGGAATTGAGAGCGGAGAGACAAAGGCTACTGGACTCTTGCAGAGAAGAATTTAGGCAACAGGGTATAGTCTGGAGGAATTTGAATAGGTTGAGGAAGAGAGATGGTTTATCAGGCTGGGATTTAGCAAGAGAAAAGCTGCTCATTGAAAGAAAAATAAGTTGAATATCTATATGCCTGGTATTTCTTAAAAAACTAAGATCTTTACATGCATGTGCTAATTTAATTCTAATAATAACCATATGACAAGATATTTTAGCTCCCATTTTGGAAGCATGCGAAATGAGTCTTAAGGATACAATTTGCTCAAGATTGCATTGAAGGAAGCTTCTAAACTGGAATCATCTTGGGGACACTGAAGAGGGCTGCCTGCCTATTTCCCTCGCTTCACATCAGAGCAGCAGGCACTCTGGTCAGTTGCTCTTCTCGCATGGTGAGTGAAGAACTGAATGGGAGAATTTAGGTGCTAAAACAAAAATGCATCTGGAGTTTTCTGAGCTTCAGCACCAACAAGGAAGGGAAGGATGGAGCATATTGGAGTCTCAGTGCTCATGGTGGCAGCAGTGACTGCTACTCCTGAGGTCGTGTTACCCCTCCATCTCCCGTGGCTCTGCAGTGTGGTGGGGTCCTGGATGGGAGGTCTTCTTCCTCCAATCAAAGACAGAGTCTGCACACAGGCTCCATTGCCCCTGGATGGGTTCCAGAAAGTGTTCTAGTCAGAGGGGAGTCTAGGAACATGGGGCTGGTGGCTAGTGTTCCCCAAATCCGTCTTTGCTTTCTCCCTGGACATGAAGTTGTTCAGCTAGAGACTCTACTTCCCAACCTCCCTTTCAGGACATAAGAATAAATTATTACCTGTGAAATGGGAGCAGCAGTGATGTGTGCAATTTCTGTTTCACGTCTTAACTGGAAATGGCTTTTCCTAGACTTCCTCTCTTTCTCCCCTCCTGTGGGCTGGAACCGGGAACCTGGAGGTCCTGGCAACCCCATTACACTAAGCAGATGTGCAGTGCCCTGCAGGATAGAGGGGCAACAGTAGGAACAGAATCTGGATCTCTTCATCACTGTGTGAGACAACATCCTGCCAGCCTGGACCATCCAACTCCAGATTGTTATGTACAAGAGAAAGCAATTTGATCATGTGAGCCACTATGTTTTGGGGTCGGTTTAATATAAGAGCTGAGGTTTTTACCCTGAATGACACAGAACATTTCTGGGCTGGGAACTAGAGCGCTCATTTTAAGCCAGTATCTTGTCTTCCTTCATTCTTTCCTTCCTTCCACACACATTTATTGAGCACCGACTCTGTACCAGCAATGTGCAATTGCTGGTGATGTAAACAAAAGAGTCATGTCACTATCCTCCTGGAGCCTACATTCTAGTGGTGGACATAGAGAGAAACAAGTAGACAGACAAAATTAAAACACCTACAGACTGGAACAGGTGCTGTGAGGACACAAACTTGGGTCTGGGATAGAGATGAATGGGTGAGAGAAAGCTGCTTTAGAGAGCGTGGTCAGGGAAGCCTCTATGTGGAGGTGGTGTTTCAGCTGAGCCTGCAAGGAAGACAAGAAGCTAGGCATGCAACGAGTGGGGACACACCATTCCAAGCAGAAGGCAGCATGTGCAAAGGCCCTGGGAGAAGGAAGAACTTTCTGAACACAGGGAACTAAAGACAAGACTGAAGAGCAGAGAGGGTGCACTAGGAGATTGGCAATACGGGTGGGGGCTGGGGCTTGGCTATACTCTCAGTGCACCAGGAAGCTATGGAAAAGTTCTAACGAGGAGTGTCTGTGTGTATGGGGTGAGATAATTCACTTGATTCCTGTATTGTTTACAGCTTTATGGAGAAAGGACTGTGAAAAGGTAAGAATTTCTACAGTTGCCACAGGCTATCTTGGCCCTGGCAGTGGAGGTTGGGTAAGGTTATAAAAAAAGTTACAAAAGAATTTCTCTAATCACATAATATTTGAATTCAGTTAAAAAAAATAAGTATAAGCCAGTAGTTTTAAGAGTTAAGTTGGAAGAAGTTTTCTTAAGCAATAAGCTGTCCAATTCCAAACAGGCTGGGAAATGTGTGTTTAGCTCAGTGGTGCTGTCATCTTGTCAACATTGGTAGTTTTTGGTCGTGGGTGAGGCTGTTGAAAAGGTCTCCCCAGAGACCCCGGGCACTGCTGTTTCTGGGGCTCGAAGGACTTGTTGCGGTGGGGCTTTAGAAAGCTTCTAAGGGGCCTGGCCTTTGGAATTTCTACCTCTGGCTTAGAGATAGTGAAGAAGGAAATGGAAATACTTCAATTTATGAAACCACCCCAGACCATTAAATCTACCCATTTATCTCAAGCAAGTGAGGTCCATATTTAAGAATCACCATTTCCTTCAAATATTAATTTTTCTAAGTGAGAGTTTGCCTCCTAAACAGCAATATCCTGACTCCTTTTGAAATAACTGTTAACAAACAGGTAAGTTATTTCAGGAAGGAAATGATACAGTTCTCAGAATTGCAGATGTCAATGGAGTTATTAGTGGGGTTTTCTTTCTAAGGTTTTATTTTCCCCCAGCTTTACTGAGATATAATTGACATATAACAATGTATAAGTTTGAGTGTACAATGTGTGGATTTAATACACTTACATATCGCAGATTTCTAAGGTTTTTAATACTGTCCTCAGAAAGTGGAAATTGTTCGACTTCTCTCTTATTTTTATTTTTTTGACGGAGAAGTGATATTAGGGTCTGAAATTATCTAAGTTAAGTACATTGCTAGATTCCCTTTTGTTGGGTTAGTTTTTTGCGTATCTAAGAAATCTAACAAGAGAACAAGTCCAAGTTTCAGCTTTTGCACATCAGGAAATGGTTAGTGTACCCCAGTCTCACTTTACAGACCTGCAGAGGAGGAAAAGCTTCCTTTCTTCTCCCTTCCCCTGTCCCTCTTTTGTATCCCTCACCCCAGAGGATTCTCCAAGGGAATTGGGCTATGCTTGACTGCCCCTGGAGAATGGCCCGTGTCAGCACAGCTGCTCCCAGGAATCGGCCTTGGAGCCGGGCTTTCCTGGGGGCAGGAAGAGGGAACAGGGAAGTGTGGGGTTGAACATGGCTGGATTTCCTATGGCAGGGTTTCCTTGTCTGTGCTTTCTTCCTCTGCTCCAAAAAAAGCCCCTGGAAGAGGCCTGGGAGCCAGATCAAATGCACTGGCTCAGAGCCCAAGCTTGACTTTTCTGTGCCTGAGTCTCAGGCCAGGAACTCCACATTGTCAAGTCTTCCTTTCTGACCCGTTGAAACTGATAGGGCAGGTCAATGAGATTAAAATGGCCACACACTGTGGGATCCTGAGAAGGAAGGAGCCAGAGATGTGCCGTCCACTGCTAAAACACCACTGGGCCGTTCCAGTTGGGGACATTTTATTGAGCTCTCCTAGTAGAACTTGATTGTTTTTATCAGACAATTCAAAAGTATCATGTATTCAGGGCTAGTTACACAGTGGCTACTCAGTCGATGCCTACTGAGTCAGTGAAGGCATGGATGTCCTATTTGATTTCGCTTCTGACATTTTCACCAGCTTGGCCCAACACTTGCCACCTTTCCAAGCATACAGTGACTAATATTTTCTAGGATAGGTCTTTTTATTCAGAAAAGAAATTGGGTCCATGATGAAATGTGGTAAAAATGTGGTGAAGAAATAGTTAAGGATGAAAACCAAACACTGCACCCAGCAGAAAAATGAAATATCTCTTTGGTTGGAGATTTTCTGACTAAAACACTCCGGAGAAAAATGGAGACAATGGAAATGTTTGTGTATGTGTGTATGTGTGTTTATGAGCATAAAAAAATGAAATATAAGTAGAAGGAGGAAGAAATTTTGGTAAATCTATAAAATCACCACAATTTACGAGAGTTTAAAAGGCAATTTCTTTTTAAGGAGCAAATTCCTAATTTCCCACATAAAAGTATGGGAATTGAATGGTAAATCCTTCTCCGCCGACAAGACCCCTGAAAAGAGGTATGAAAAAGAGTTACTGTTCCGTTTCCATTCATGTCTCTTGAAAGCCCACGGATGTGAAACTGCCCTGGAACACACAGCCCAGGGTTTCAAAGCTGCCCGTATGACTTCTCAGAAATGATCTATCATGGTGCTTTGTTTTGTCCGGGTCGCCCTCGTTTTGTTCTGCTCGGGCTGTATCACTCTTCTGCCGCTGCCATTAATCCACCCTGTCTACTCCTCCCCATTCAGAGGCACATTTTACCCCCTGCCCCACACAGGGAGCCCCGGGAAGAAATGGCTGAAAGGCTCAGCATTGCTGCAGGAGAGGGAAGGAGGGGGTGGTGTGGGTGCACAGGCTCACCTGGGTGGTGTGGGCGCCCAGGAAGAAAAGAGCAGGGAGGGGGAGAGGGAGGGTGGGGAGCAGTGGGAATAGGATTTATCTGTCTGTTGGAAGCCTGGGCAAGGTGAAAAGAAACCTTTTTCTTACACTTGAGCTGTGTGGCTGGGCTGCTTGGGGAACCGGAGTTGTGTAGCCTGCACATGAGACTACCCTTATTTTTCAGTTTTGACTTGATTCACTCACTTTAGTTAAGTAAATAGCCTCCATGTGGCTCAAGGATTGTCAGACTGGGATAAAAATGGCAAGAGATACAATGATTCGTATAACAAAATTAAACCCCAAATCTGTTGTTTGGTTAGTAACTCAGATGTGGCTCCCATCCTTATGACCTCTTGGAAATCTTATTATATTGAACTAGATTCTAAATAGGGAAGATGTTTCTGTTTTACCTCCTCTCTGTCCTACACATCACTCACTTTTAATAGTGCAAAGGGATTGTCTGGAAGTCCCAAAGTTCCTGTGATATGCTGCGTTATAAAGTAGTAACAAATATTCCCCAAATATCAGTGGCTTAACACGTTAGTCTGTCGTTCTCACTACACATCCAGTGGGGGTCAGCAGGGAGCTCTGCTCATCACTTCAGGCAGGGCCCCTGGCAGTGATGGAGGGTCATTCTCTACACATGCATCCACCATCTCCGTGGACAGAGGAAGGTACTGCTCACGGCTCTCACACTGGCAACTAAATCTCTGGCTCAGGAGATTCTTCCCCTTACCATTAGTCCGGTGGCTGTACCCGACTGCTGGGGATGGGAGGCTCCGTCTCCGGTGCCCAGAAGGAAGAGAAGAACCAGCCATCTGCCAGCACAGATCCTGCACACATTCTCAGGGATAAGCAGAGGGCTACACCAAAACCAAAACCAAAACAAAACAGGGCAGCAAAACATTTTAAAAACTTCAGCTAAATAATAAAAGTCAGGAATTAATGTTTTGAGACCAATAGGATCAACCCCAGCCTCCACGGTCACTCGAGCTGCATGACTTTAAGCAAATTACCTAACCCACTGGGTCTCCATTTCATCGTCGGTAAAGTGGAGGAGTGGGTCTAGAGCAGCGGTTCTCAAACCCCGGTGGCCTTGAGATCCCCAGGAGGGCTGCCTGCCAGAACCTCTGATTCAGCAGGCCTGGACCCGGGCTCACGACTTGGAATTTCTAGCAAGTTCCCAGGTGATGCTGATGCTGCTGCTCCGGGGACCCCACTGTGGGATGATCTCTAGATGAAATCTACTCTAGAGTCCGATGCAGCTAGATAGTTCCATCTTTCCCATAGGGGACGAGGTAGAATGAGATGTTGAGTTGACTGATAGCTTACAGTTAAGTTTTCATGTTGAAATTTGATTGGAAAATGATTCACCAGAGCGTTACTAACCCTTAACCTTTTTTTGAGAGCGTATTTACATGTTGGGTTGACACATATAGTTTAAAGACACAGCTCAATTACAAGATGTGGTCAAGACAGCTGCCCTTGTGGGGACAGCGGTGGCCACTAAACTCTGAGCAATTACTTAAAATTAGACTTGTCAAATTTGTTTAGGGTGACCAGGCAAGTACATACATTGACCTAATGTCACTCTGCCTGGAGAGACGTTGCAGTGATTTTGTATATCAGTCAAACTATTCAAATACTAATGCTGCCTTCATGCCTTAATCCCCATTCCAGTCAGATGTCATTTTTAGAAGCCCTTGAGGATTTGCATCCCTTAATTATTCTTCAATACCCAAACCAAGCATTCTTTAATTGGTGTAAATTGAACAGCGTTCCAATGCAAACAAGGAGAGGGCACACTGATCAATGATTCCGTGCATGTCTATTGGAAAGCCATTGCCATTAGATCAAGTAACAAATCCTTAACTCTGTTTGCTTCAGTGGAAACACCAGCTCATGGAGCCGACAGCTATTGTTTCTACTTAAGTCATTACGAATGGGAAGCACGGAGTAAGTTGTGATTCCAAAATCTCAGATTTTAGGAGAAGGGTTCAAAGCATCCACCATAAAAATTCTCTCCTTTGCAACGCGCGAGACCACATTCAGGAGCCTTTTATGAGAATTCAACTGGAAACAGTGTTTCTATCCTCCAGCGATGTGGTGTCTGTCTGTTTCTCCTTCTTTCTCTAAATTGGAAACAATATAAAATTTTTGTTAACTTGTCAAGCCATTCTTTCCCATGATTTTGTTGTTGTTGTTCCTGATGGTGCATGATCCATCTAATCATACATCCCAGCTGTGGGTGGGTAGCATGAAACAGGTGTTCCCTTCTACTTTTAATATGATGGAAAAAACTCAAGGCACTATACTTAAGAAGCCCGGGAAAAATCCTTCTCATAAATGTGTCATGGGCCGGCCCCGTGGCTTAGTGGTTAAGTGCTCGCGCCCCATTACTGGCGGCCCGGGTTCGGATCCCGGGCGCTCACCAATGCACCGCTTCTCCGGCCATGCTGAGGCCGCGTCCCACATACAGCAACTAGAAGGATGTGCAACTATGACGTAAAAATATCTACTGGGGCTTTGGGGGAAAAAAAAAAAAAGAAGTTGCCATAAATGTGTCATGCCCACTTTTCACTCTTGTCTCTTTCTATCAACTCTCTCAAATCGATTATTTATTACTGGAGTGAGAAGAAAAGGAAGCAACAGCCCCATCACACACCCCTGGCCCAGATCTGCCAGTCCCCCACTCCCGTGGCTCAGAAAACTGCTCTGATACTATGTGGTATAGTGGCTGCGTGTTCATTTTGAATCTATCTGGTTTTTGACAAAATGTGCTGGTTCTTGGGGGGGAATCTTTCAAGTAGGTTTAAGTTTGAGTTTTAGAGCAGTCCAGTGCAGAACACTTAAAGTGAGTAGACAGGAGGAGTAAGGGAGCTGTCAGCTTCCTTGACAATATTTATTCAATAGTCTATATTTAAAGGGGAGCTTTTGGTGGGTAAGCTCTTTGTTGGGTAGCCTGCCTCCATACAGTGTGCTGTAATTTAAACACATCCTAACAGACAGTGTATTGCTTCGTTTTCAATGATCTAGCCAAGGGTTTTGAGGACCTTGGGGTAAACCTTGTGAGGACCTTGGGGGTGTCTTAGGCTCCAGGATTTCCAGCTGGAGGAAAGCAAACAGAAAAACGCCAATTTCCTCTGCCTTGGTGGGTCTCATGGACCAGAACACCATCTTTATCATAAGAGCACATTCACACTGGGAAGCCAAAGGAGATCAGTATTTCTTTATCTGTATCAACTTTGGGAGTCTCAAAGAGCAGACTTGAAAAGGGCAAAAATGATCTGCCCCCCAACATTTTTGAAGGACCCCTCAGAATCTGTAGTGGTGTGGCCCCTCATCGTCCCTGCTTCATTTCTGTCACCCTTTCTCTTATAGACACCATTACCTGGCTTTTTTCAGTCCTGCAATGGGCCTATGGAACTTGAGAGTAAAATCCTTGGCTCCAATCCTGGCTTTTTCCCTTAGAAATCATGTTACCTTGCTGGGTTTCAATTTCGTCTTTGGCAAAACGAGGGAGTTGAATTAGGTGAACTCTAAGATCCCTTTGAGATCTAACAGCTGAAGAGTTATTTTCTAGAATACCAACTCTCATGAAAGTCAATGAGAGAGAGCCCACATTACATTTCTTTGGAGTATGACTCTCATTCAGGGAGACGAGCATCTAAATCAGCACTTCCCAAACTTTAGTGTGCATTCAAATTGCCTGGGATCATGTTAAAATGAAAATTCTGGGTCAGAAGATCCGGGGTGGGGCCTGAGATTCTGCTTTCTGACAGCTATCGGTGATGTAGCAAGACTTTGAGTGACAAGGCTTCAGACACGAAGCACAGTGAGGTCCAGGGGTTGGTCTGTTTTGCTCACCGCTGGACCCCAGCACAGCCTGGCTCAGAGCGCACCGCTACACTGTGTTTGAAGAAATGAATATGAGGAGTGTTCTGAGAGTAGGATAAGCCATGGGTTACTGATCCTTTGGTCAGACCTCACCATCTCCCATTTTACTTCCGACTGGGTTGGAAGGCTCTAGCAGCATAGCTGGCCCCTTGCCTCACTGGGCTCTGCACTACTGTGGGAGCAGGAGGTAAGTCAGAGACTCAGGGGAGCTGCTGGTGACAGAAGCACAGTCCCCCTGCCTCTGCCCCTGAGGCCTGGCTCCTGACTCCCCACCCAGAGGCCACAGCTCTCAAGCATATACTCTCATATGCTTTCTTTTCCCCTTTTGGCTTCTCTTTGATGCCTATTTCAACCATTGCAAATTATTTGGGGTGGGGGAGTGGGTGGAGGGTTCCACACAGTGTGACTGTGGCTCCAAACATCATCATTGTATGGAAGGAGCACTGGCCTGGGAGGCAAAGTATATGGATGTAATTTTGGCCGGCCCACTGCCTGGGGGCTGAATGCAAACCAGCCAAAGGCTCTGGGCTCTAAAGTAGGAAAAGCCTTTCCAACCTGCCTGCTCACAGGAGATACTGCTTATGGAGGTCCCTGGAGGCTGCAACACGTACAATGAATGTGAGGTTTTACTTCGCTGGACGAGGGATAGCCCTTCCTGGAGGCCAGGGACCATGCTTTCTGCTTCCCTTGTCACCCACGGCCCTCTCAGGTGTGAGCATAGAGGAGGGGCTCTCTTTCTCCTCTTGCCTCTCTCTCTCTCTTACACACACACATACACACACACACACACAGACACAGAAGTGTTGGCTTTTTGCATGTAATCTATTTCCGGTGCAGAGTTTCTCAACCTTCGCTGATAAGAGTAACTTCGGGCCTTTGTTAAGCTCCCGGGTACCAGGCTTCTTCCCTGAGTCCGCAGGTCTGGGGTGGGTCCTGGGCATCAGTCCTCCCGCCTTGTTCTCTTTCTGTCTGTCTTTTAAAAGAGATCCAGTTGATTCTGATTTTCAGGGACGTTCAGGAAACAGTGCTGAGTGCAGGGCTCCCGGCCTTGCTGCCTTTTGGATCAAAAGCCCCTGTGTCTAGGCTACACCTGAGATCAGAAAGTCTGGGCACGGGACCAGGCATTAGTAATGTTGAACGCTCCTCGGGTGATTTCTACATGCAGTCGGGGTTAAGAACCTCTGGTATGGTTTCCGACTGACTTGTACAGCCCAAGGAAGTCAGGGGATCCCATCACCTTGTCTGTAGGCAGTGATTTCCTAATGTGGCTGTACATTAGAATCATCCAGGCACCTGTTAAAAATCCTGATGCCTAGGTCACCCTTCATACCAAGTAAGTCAGAATGTCTGGAGGTGGGAGCCTGGCATCAGGATTGTTTAAAGATCCCAGGTGATCCCAAAGTGCAGCAGAGCCCAGATTCTATTTGAGCATAAGTCCCAACGATGAACCATGGGGCCTATGCTCTCATCATTGCTGCCACTTGAAGACATGTTGCTTTTCAGCCTTGTTTCTTTAAACCTCGAGGTCGGCTGGAGGAGTCCTTCCCAGTCCTCACAGAGACTTCTCCACAGTGGACTCGGGCAAGCCCTCCCTGAGTACACGCAGGAGGAACTTCTGCCCAGGCCCCAGCCCTCTTCCCCTCCCGTAGACCCGCACATGCTGACCTGGGAGAGGGGTTTTTCTTAGTGTGTAGTGGCTTTTTTAAAATTGAGGTGAAATTCACATAACATAAAATTAACCATTTTAAAGTGGCATTTAGTCCCTTCACAATGATGTGCAACCACTACCTGTCTCTAGTTTCAAAACTTTTTCATTACCCCAGAAAAACACACCATACCTGCTAATTAATCCCCACTCCCCCTCCCCCTAGTCCCTGGCAACCACTAATCTGATTTCTGTCTGTATGGATACCTATTCTGGATATTTCATACAGATGGAATCTGTGACCTTTTGTGTCTGGCTTCTTTCTCTGGATATCGCTGGATATCTCCTCTACGCCTTGGAAATGCATTCTAGAGGAATAAAATATTTAAACGTGTAAAGAAGAAACTAAAAATATCAGAAGAAAATATTGATGACTGTCTTAATAATTTTGTAGTAGAAAAATTCTTTTAAACTTGACAGAAAAAAGACAATATAAAGCAAAAAATTGATTAACTTGGCTTAAATTTGATAAAATTGGCTCAGATGTAAAACTTTTGTATGGTAAAAAGTCCTGTAAGTAAAGATTAAAGGATAGAATAAAATCAACCTGGCAAAAGTATTTTTTTGTTATACACTAATGGCTAATGTCTCTAATAGTAAAAAGACCTGTGGCAAATGAATGAGAATCCGAACAGTACAAAATAAGTAAGGGGGAAGTATACAAACTAGCAATAACGCAATGCGTGAAAATGTCCCGTAAGCAAAATACTATGAGTGTTCAACCTTGTAAATAATTGATGTAAATGTAATGTAAATTTAAGCAAGGTCATTTTTGTTTTTGTTTATTTGTTTGGTAAAAATGAAAAAAATTGAGAATCCCCAGTGGTGGTTAGAGCATGGAGAAAAGGATTAAAATCCATTGTTGGATTCAATATTTTTGGAGGGCTATCTGGCTGTACAGATTACATTTTTAAATGTAAATACCTTTTGACCCAGCAACCTGACATCTTGGACATTTAACATGTAAAAAACTGACACAAAGATGTGACTTGTGGACCCTATGAGTGAAGACTAGCACATAACAGAAACAGAAGAAAAAAAGATGTTCTTTGCTGCAGTGAAAAGCTGGAAGCCATCTCAATTCTCTTCAGTAGGTTCTTTTTTAACCACTTTACTGAGATATAATTGACATGTAAAATCTGTACATATTCAGTATGTACAATTTGATGAGCTTGGGGACAAGTATGTACCCATGAAACCATCACTGTCATCAAGGCCATAGACATATCCATCACCTCTCAGAGTTTCCTCCCACTGTTTTTATTATTATTATTATTTCTTTTTTTTATGGTAAGAACACTTAACATAACTCTACCCTCTAAGCAAATTTTAAGTATACAATATAGAATTGTTAGCTATAGGCATTATTCTGTATAGTAGATCTCCAAAATTTATGTATTTCGTGTAACTGAAAACTTGTACCATCACCTCTCCACTTCCCCCTCCCTGTAGGATTTGATAAAATAAGTTGTGATATATCCCTATGATGGATTTCCAAGAAGCCATTGCAAATAAGGTAGAATTTTCAGTATTAATATAGATTCCAAGTACTCTCCTTGTTCTTTATCAAGTTATAATTATGTTTGTCTTCCTCTTTTGTCAGGAAACACTTGTCCTGGATTCATTAGGCTGCAAAATAATGCACCTAGTTGCCAACCCCATGAAAATGATGGCTATTACATATCTTTTCATATTTTACTTATTTGTTTTTACTAGTTAGAGATATTACATTTACCATTATAGCAATTGAGACTTGAAACATATAAATCGTGTTTCAGAGCCATAGACTTAAGTTTGTGTATGTGGGTGGATATGTGGTGTGCATATGTGTATGCACGTGTGAGTGCATGTGTACACGTGCATTGTATGCATGCCTGCATGTGTGCCCATGAGTACAATGTCCCTGGATAGCCTAATATCCAGCTGAGAATGCTACCACACCCCAGCTACCCAGAGAAGTTGTTGTTCCCTTTGAAGACAGATTCAGGGAATTAATCAACAAGTAAGGACATAAACTCTGTCTCCCCGAGGATAAAACCCTTCTACATTCAGGGCCCCTTTATCTCCTGAATGGAACAGCACGGGACATGGATGCCAAGGCAAACCACGGATAAGTCTGATAAAATTTGCCATTTGGCAACAAACTCCACAATCACTACTCAACCCTTTGGAATTCTTGCCCTCTTTTTCCTGTTCTTCCGAGGCTTTGCCCACCTCTTCCGCTCCTTTGGGATTCCTTCCACCTGGTAATTATACTCCTGCCTGCCAACCTCACTTTCCATTTTATCTCCCTCCTCTTTTCCTCCTGTTGTGCTGGTACAAACGGCAGTGGGCATCCCCAGATGCTGGGCGCTCTTGATCCCACTTACACATGTGGGAGTTTATTAAAGCATAGGGTGCTTAAGAGCGGTGATCACCAAATTGTTTGTGATTGCTCACTCTTATCATTGAGATAATTTGAGCATAAACTCCCAACATATGCTCGCTTATTTATTTATTTAAGTTGTGCACCCCAACTATTGTACTAATAGATTATATTCATTATAAAATACACATAAAGGTGGAAATTCAAAATAATGAGATTTTGAAAAAAATACAGAAGTTCTAATATTTTCCCCCCACATCTCGTGGAGGTCCTTTGGTACCAGTAGACCAGAGGTGGAAGGACTTTCCAAGTCTACCTTTAGGGGCCTCAAGGGCACTACAAACTCTTTGCCCCTCCTCAAGGGCAAGGCTTCCTTCTCTAGTGATCTGCCTGGGTCCAAGCTGCCCACTGGGTTTCTGTGAACCACAGGACACAAGGTGCTGCTGCAAATGACCCGAACAATTTCTGAGCAGTTTCTTTCGCACTGGTCCCTCTCTTGCCAGCCTCACTGTTGCTCTTTGAGCTAGACTAGTGTTCCCTCTTGTGCTCTGTTTCTCAGTTAGGACTCAGGCTGGCTGACCAAGTCCCATATGGTGCAGGCAGTCCAGCCCCTCTTCTCTGCTCAGGTGCAGAGCCTCTATTTGGAAACATTTTGCTTCCTCAGCCATTTTGGACTTGGACTTCTTTGCCCATAACCGTACAAACACTGGCTTATTATTGCCGTGGTGGATGGTCTTATAGGATTGGTCCAAGGCCTCAAGCAGAGAGAGGGAGTTCTCTCACTCCTCCATCCCCAGCACCTAGAGCAGGGCCTGGCTCAGAGGAAAGACTTGTTGAATGAATGAATGATACAAATTTTATCTTGGATTGGTACCAATCAGGAGACCTCTTCCATTGCTTGCTTTGGTTTGCAGTCTGAAAAAACACTTCAATTCATGATCAGGTTGTTTTCCTTCCAAACTGGGAGAAGTGATGCAGGGAAGCCAAGCCTCAGCCTTTGTGTACACTCTCACTGATTTATCCAGATGGGAACCTGGGGCTGTGTGTTAGGCAAGAAACATCCTCATGTCGTTTCTCGAAGTTCCTCCATCCAGGGCCCTTGGAGATTGCTGGTCTCCATTGGGAGGCCTTACTTCCTCCCGGGACTCAGTTTCATCACTATGCTTTTATTATGTCTCTGGACACAATTTTTCCCTGCTTCTTTTTCCTCTGCCTCAAAATCTCTTAGTTCCCCCTCCTCCCCAACTCACCCCACACATGAACTTTCACTCGCTCTGGGATTCCTTTCCATTGCACCCCCACTCTTTTCTGTTTTTTTTTTTTTAATTTTTATTTTATTTATTTTTTTCCCCCAAAACCCCAGTAGATAATTGTATGTCATAGTTGCACATCCTTCTAGTTGCTGTATGTGGGACGCGGCCTCAGCATGGCCGGAGAAACGGTGCGTCGGTGCGCGCCCGGGATCCGAACCCTGGCCGCCAGCAGCGGAGCGCGTGCACTTAACCGCTAAGCCACGGCGCCGGCCCTGCACCCCCACTCTTTTCAAAGGAAATTAAAAAAACATTTTGTGGTGGTAAAAAACATATAAAATTTACCATCTTAACCATTTTTAATTGTACAGTTTAGTGGTAAGTATTTTCACATCATTGTGAAACAGACCCCCAGAACTTGCAAATCTGAAACTCTGTATACTCGTTAAGCGACAGCTCCATTTTTCTCCCGCCCCCAGGCCCCTGGAAACAACCACTCTACTCTCTGTTTCTATGAATTTGACCACTTTAGATACCTCATAGAAGTGGAATCATACAGCATTTGTCTTTTATGAGTGGCATATTTCACTTAGTGTAATGTCCTTAAGGCTCATCCATGTTGTAGAAAGTGACAGGATTTCCTTCCTTTTTAAGGTTGAATAATGTTTCGTTGTATGTACATACTACATTTTCTTTATTTGTTCATTTTTGATGCACATTTGGATTGCTTTCACCTCTAGGCTGTTGTAAATAATGCTTCAGTGAACATGGGTGTGCATATATTTCTTTGAGACCCTTTTGAATTCTTTTGAATATATATCCAGATGTGGGATTGCTGGATCATATGGTAGTTCTATTTTTAATTTTTTGAGGAACCGCCATACTATTTTCCACAACAATTGTACCATTTTACAATCCCACTAAGAATGCACATGCATTTCTCACCAACGCTTACTATTTTCTGTTTTCTTTGATAGAAGTCAACCTAATGGGTGTGAGGTGATATCTCATTGCATTTTAAATTTTTTGAGGAACCTCCATACTGTTTTCCACAGTGGTCACACTATTTTACAATCCCACCAACAGTGCACAAGTGTTCCAATTTCTGCACATGCTTGTCAACACTTACCATTTTCTGTTTTTTTCATAGTAGCCATCCTAATGGATGTGAGGTGATAGCTCATTGTCATTTTGATTTGCATTTCTCTGATGATTGGTGATGTTGAGCACCTCTTCATATGCTTGTTGGCCGTTTGTATATCTTCTTTGGAGAAATGTCTATTCAAGTCCTGTGCCCATTTTTTATTTGGATTATTTGTTTATTTGTTGTTGAGTTGTAGGAGTTCTTTATATATTATGGATATTAACCTCTATCAGATATATGATTTACAATTTTTTTTTCCCCCACTCCGTAGGGTGCTTTTTCACTCTGTCAATTGTTTCTTTTGACGCACAGAAGTTTTTAAGTTTGATGTAGTCCCGTCTGTCTGTTCACTTTTGTTGTCTGTGCCTTTGGTGTTATATCCAAGAAATTGTTGCCAAATCTAATGTCATGAAGCTTTTCCTCTATGTTTTCTTCTAGGAGTTTTATAGTTTTGGGTCTTATATTTAGGTCTTTAATTTATCTTGAGTGTATTTTGTACACATTGTAGGATGACAATCCAACTTCATTATTGTGCGTATGGATGTCCAGTTTTCCCAACACCATTTGTTGAAGAAACCGTCCTTTCCCCATTGAGTGGTCTTGGGTCCCTTGTTGAAGATCATTTGACCATATAGGAGAGAGTTTGTTTCTGGGCTCTCTATTCTATTCTATTGATCTATGTGTCTGTCTATATGCCAGTACCACACCGTTTTGATTACTGTAGCTTTGTAATATGTTTTGAAATCAGGAAGCATGAGTCCTCCAACTTTTTTCTTCTTTTTCAAAATAGTTTTTTTTTTTTTTTTTTTTAAAGATTTTATTTATTTTTTGCCCCCAAAGCCCCAGTAGATAGTTGTATGTCACAGCTGCACACCCTTTTAGTTGCTGTATGTGGGACTCGGCCTCAGGCTGGACAGAGAAGTGGTGCCTCGATGCGCACCCGGGATCCGAACCCGGGCCGCCAGCATCGCAGCGCGCGCACTTAACCACCAAGCCACAGGGCCGGCCCTTTTTTTTTTTTTTTTTCAAAATAGTTTTGGCTATTTGGGATCCATTGAGCTTCCATATAATTTTTAGCATGACTTTTGCAAAAAATGCCACTGGAATTTGGTAGGAATTGGATTGAATCTGTAGATTGCCTTGGAGAGTATTGACCGCTTAACAGTATTGTCTTCCAATTCATGATCATGGGATGTCTTTCCATTTATTTGTGTGTTTACTTTCTTTCAGCAATGTTTTGTAGTTTTCAGTGTACAAGTCTTTCACTTTCTTGGTTAGATTTATTCCTAAGTATTTTATTCTTTTTAATGTCATTGTAAATGGAATTGTCTTAATTTCCTTTTTGGATTATTCATTGTTAGTGTATAGAAACACAACTGATTTTTGTGTGTTGATTTTGTATCTTGCAACTTTGCTGAATTTGTTTATTAGTTCTAATAGTTTTTTGTGGAGTCTTTAGGGTTTTCTATGTATAAGATCATGTCATCTGTGAACATAGATAATTTTACTTCTTCTTATCTAATTTGTATGCTTTTTATTTCTTTTTCTTGACTGATTGCTCTGGCTAGGACTTCTGGTACTATGTTGAATAGAAGTGGTGAGACTGGGCATTGCTATCTTGTTCCAGGAAGAGCTTTCAGTCTTTAACCATTGAGTATGATATTTTCTGTGGGCTTTTCATATATGGCCTTTATTATGTTGAGATAGTTTCCTTCTATTCCTGGTTTGCTGAATTTTTTTTTTTTTTATCATGAAAGGATGCTGAATCTCTCAAATGCTTTTTCTGCATCAATAGAGAAAATCATGTAGTTTTTGTCCTTCATTTTGTTAATGTAGTATATTTCTGTCATCCTTTGTGTATTTTCTGGATCCTGTTAAATCTTTCTTTCCAACCTTCAGCTCTCTGACAATACCTTCATTCTTCAGTAAAACTGTGGGTAAGGATTTTTATCAATATGTTATATGTTGTGATATATTAATTTTTTTTTTTTTGTGAGGGAGATCGGCCCTGAGCTAACATCTGCCAATCCTCCTCTTTTTGCTGAGGAAGACTGGCCCTGGGCTAACATCCGTGCCCATCTTCCTCTACTTTACATGGGACGCCGCCACAGCATGGTTGACAAGCAGTGCCTCGGTGTGCGCCCGGGATCCAAACCGGGAAACCCTGGGCTGCCGCAGCAGAGCACGTGCACTTAACCGCTTGTGCCGCCGGGCTGGCCCCATATATTAATTTTTTAAGCACATTTGATTGTTCCAGCACTGGTCATTCTGAGCTTTGTTTAACAGAACGTGATTCTGTTCTGTTATGATCACCCAGCCCTCTATTTATAAACTTCGCTCTGAATTCTCTTTGGATTCTTCCCTATTTTTAATCTCTTCTCAAATTCCTAAGTAACCTCCTATGTGTCCTCCAAGAAATTCATTCCGAAATCTTTTTCTTTTCTGTGAAAGTGCTCAGTACGTGACTCACCAGTGAGACAATAGTAAAACCATAGTAATCGGAACTCAACATTCCCCTGCGTGCCAATACCACCTCCTCTTCCCGGATATTTTCTGAATATCTGCAGCTTAGATGCAGTCCTACGCATATCCCTGGTTACTGGTGCAAAAAAAAAAAAAAAAAAAATCAAACAATAAAACAAAACAGAATGATAACTGGACCTAACAGACATTTGGTAGGGTAGGAGTTTTATTTTTAAAGTCAAACCATACCGTAAAACTTAAGGCCATTTTTATCAATGCTTTATTTATAGATGTAATCAATTCCATTCAGAGAGAAATGCCTAAAGAATTAGATCATAAATGGAGAAAAAACAACATGGAACAAAATTGCAAGAACATAAAGCATGAGAAATATCTTGTCCTTTCTGATATTTGTGATCTCCAAGCTCTGTTTTTCGGAGAGGCTGTGAGTTGGCAGCAATGAGGGTAAAACGCAAGGAGAGTTGCATAAGATCGACCCTGAAATGCTGTCTTGACACAATCATCTTCTAAATACAGCCATAATTACACCCAACTGTTATGAGTTATACATCACAGTGAGGTTAATGAAAATGACACATCTAACAAGGAAAATTTACACAAAGCTTTCTACTGGGGGGCCATGAAAGCTACCTGAAGAAAAATTCAAAACTTCAGTGTGGACATTTTTTAATTAGATATTGGCAATTGGGTCTTATTTTACCTTTTTATTTTGAGAGGTAACTTTTTAATTTTAGGATCAAAAGCCTTTTTCCCCTCATTAATGTCAAAGTAATAAATAAGTGTCTGCTTAAAACTCTTATTTTATGGGTAACATAGTTCAGTCTTTGTACCAGTATTATAAAATTCTGGTTTTAATAATTCAAAGTTATGGGGTCTACATAGAGTTTCTTATGAGAAACACACGCAGAAATCCAGTATTTTACAAAATGATTTATATTTCCTTCATGTTTTAATTCTATTTTTAGTAAAACTTGATCATTAGTAGACACCAATGGTACTGTGAAGTCTTGGCCAGTATGTAATAAATGATTTATCATCACCTACAGCACTAGAAACTCCTCATCCCTTGAAAACAGGGCTAGAAAAATTAAATATGCAGGCCAGCTCATAATTCCTGTCTTTTCTAAAACTGCCAAGCAAATGGGAACTGTCTGAATCCTCTGAGGTTTGTGTTTAACTCCTTCTAATCTGCTGTGTGAGCTCAGGTTTTCTACAGACTCTTGTCATGGCCTTCTGAGACCAGCGGCGGCTGCAAGCATGGTGTTCTTTGTCGTCTGCTTACTGTATTCCTCATATGATACAGCCAAGCTATAGGAGTATCAAATTTCACTACAAAATCTTGGCTTTGCGGCTATAAAAACCCCAAACAAGAATTCTTCTGGAACAACTCTTTCAAGGTCTTAGCTTGGCTGGTTTGACTCCCAAGGGCTATTTGTGGCAGGGTAATCTCTCACAGGGTGTGATGCTCTGTCTTATTTCACATTAGGTCCAAGCTCTTTTCTGGTAGCAGTATATCTGTGGTACAGATGCTGTGATCACGTCCAAGGAATAGACGGAGTTTAAGACTGGTGGAAGGACACACTAAAATATATAGGTGTCACCAATATTTTATTAAATTAAATTAATTAATTGATTAATTAATTTTTTTGTGTGAAGAAGATTCGCCCTGAGCTAACATCCGTTGCCAATCCTCCTCTTTTTTGCTGAGGAAGATTGGCCCTGGGCTAACATCCGTGCCCATCTTCCTCTACTTTATATGGGACCCACCACAGCATGGCTTGACAAGCGGTGCGTCGGTGCGCCCCAGGGATCCGAACCTGCAAACCCCGGGCCACCGCAGTGGAGCGTGCGCACACTTAACTGCTACGCCACCGGGCGAGCCCTCCTATAGGTGTCATCTAAAAGGGAAGAGCAAAGGCCAGCATCTGAAAAATCATAGTATGTAATATGAATTTAAAAAGTTACACCGACAGCAAAGAACACAAGTATATGGAGTCCCTTGTTACTGAAAACCATGGGGCTGTGTCGTGCAGAAAGAGAAGTGGGAGTGTCTGGGCCCATATAAGGGACCCCCGAAGCCCTTGTCATGTTCTCACCCAATATTTGTTCAATCAGCGTCATCCTTTCAGGATTTCTGTTGACGCAGGGAAGTGAGGGTGATTACCCCCCTGCTGCTTCAGGAACTCCCGATCTACATGTTCCCTGACCGTCACAGTTTGGAACAGAGCGTAAACCCGAGCAGAATAAGGCTTGGTCCATCATTGGTCAATTAACCCCATTCAGGAACTGGTTAAGTGGCCTGGCAGAGGTGGCAAGTCATGTCCAGGCCTCTCCCACAGTGGGTGCCACCCTCTCTCTCCTCTCTCTACCCTGACAGCTGGGCTTCCAGAATGCGGATGCTGGGCCACCTCCCTGACACACAGTCATAAGTTTGGCTGGAAGGGGAACATCTGGGGAGGCTTCCTGTAGCAATCTCTGGAGGCTGAACGAGCTAATCAGGCTTCACAAATTGGGTTGACTAGACAATGAAATATTTATTGTGATTCCTCCTCTTTTTTTTTGAAGTTCAAAAATCCTTGTCATCCCTGAGCTGAAGTCTGTGTACATGAGGGGAATTCACAATTAGATCAGAAGTGGCCTGTGACCACTTACTGCTGCCCTCAACCTGCAGGCAGAAGGCAAGTGATTGTACCTGGGGACGGGCTCCATTTAATGGTTTTTCCTAATAAAACAGAAAAGTCTGTGAAACAAAAGAAAGCAATCCAAAAAACCAGCCTGTGTGATTGTCTTTTGTTAGTTCTTGGTGTATGAAATATTTTCTTATGTGGGTGAAAACAGAGGCAAATGACTTTGATGTTGTTTTAAAATAGACTTTTTATATAAATAGTGTTAAGTCTTAAAGATGCTTATTTATTTATTTTTTTTGTGAGGAAGATCAGCCCTGAGCTAACATCTGCCAATCCTCCTCTTTTTGCTGAGGAAGACTGGCCCTGGGCTAACATCCATGCCCATCTTCCTCCACTTTATATGGGATGCTGCCACAGCATGGCTTGCCAAGCGGTGCGTCGGTGCGCGCCAGGCATCCAAACCGGAGAACCCCGGGCCGCCGCAGCGGAGTGCATGCACTTAACCACTTACGCCACCGGGCTGGCCCCAAGATGCTTATTTTTTATACACCTTGAGTGTCTACTAAAAGCAAATGGAGAATTGTGCGATTATTCAGATAATTCAGACCAAAATGCTGATTTCCCTTTAAATATTTAGATAATGGAAGAAAAATCTAGTTTCATCTGACTTGTGTGGTTAGTGACCAAGTGCTCTTTTTGAGTTAGTTGGTAGGGTCTTGGCTGTACCCTTAAGCCAAGTCCCATATCAGAGGAAAAGCATTACAGATTTGTTATTAAAGAGGACTTCAGCTTTCTGCCAAAAGTGGACAACAATTTTTCTTCAGTGCTCAAACTAATTAGTAATTCCACATTTAAATGTTTCAGTTGGGGCCAGCCTAGTGGCATAGTGGTTAAGTTCACGTGCTCTGCTTTGGCAGCCCAGAGTTTGCAGGTTTGGATCCCGGGCGTGGACCTATGCACCACAATAAGCCATGCTGTGGCAGTGTCCCACAAACAAAATAGAGGAAGATGGGCCCAGATGTTAGCTCAGGGCTAATCTTCCTCAGCAAAAAGAGGAGGACTGGTGACGGATGTTAGCTCATGGCCAATCTTCCTCACACACACACAAAAAGTTTCAATCAATCAGTAATCAACACATTACAGAGGAAGATGAAGTTTCCTCATCTGGGTGTAAGATGACTCCTGCTTTGGGCCTCCCTACCTGTCTAGTTCCATCTCCTCCCATTTCCCAAGAGATCCCACGCTCCAGTGAAACTCCTTTGGTATTCCCAAACCCGTCCAGATTGCTTACTCCTCCACGACTTTACATCTGCTATGTGCTCCTGACTTTACTCTTTGGGCAACCTCCTGCGCATCTCCCCATGGGAAGCCCCTGCTTCCTTCCTTCCCTCCTCCTCATACCTTTCATGATCCATCCACCTTCCACCACACCCTATGCTGAGGAAGACATCTCTCCTTTGGGTTCCCATTTCATCCTATTCACATCTTTGAAATATCACTTTTCTCCTTTCAAGAGCCACAGACATTTATTGAGTGCCTCTCTCAGTGGTAGTTCCCGGTTGGGTAGTGAGGCTATAGACACAGTCTCTGTCCTCACGGGGCTCACGTTCTAGTTGAGGAGAAAGATAATAAACATGCATGTAAAATGAGGCCAGGTAGTATGATTACAAAAATGTATCGAGGCTTTTTTGGTTTGATTTTCCCAGCACACTGTGAACTCAGAGCAGGCACTGTGAGTCTAGCACAAAGCAGAGCATTCGTGTGTATCACGTATCCGCAGACGCGGGAGCGTTCGCGTGTTTCACGCATCTGTAGATGCAGAATGCATGAGCAAGTGAAAGGAACGTTTTGTGGACTTTTAACTGTGTTCCCAAACTTCCCAGCACTGGAGGATGTAAAAGAAATCAAAGCTTGCTTTACCTGTCTTTACAGTTGGAAAGTTTTCTCCTTTCAAAGAGTATCTCCATGACATTTTCAGGGATAATAAAGAATTTTCCTTCTGACTAGAAAACAACTGGTTCATATAGACAGGCACATTGCTGTAAACATCTTCTGCCTGTCATTGATTCATCATTCAGCTAGATCACCCACAAGATACGTAGAAAATGATGGTTCTGTATTACAGGTTTTTATTTCTATTGAATTCTATGGCATATGATCTTGAACAAACATTTGTAGTCAATATTTGATAAAAAGTTCGATTCAATCAAGTAAATAAAGCATTAGAAAAAATAATTTCATTCCTTTGCTAAACTAAATCCATTAAGACTCTAACACAAGTAGAACTGAGGACGAAGGATATTTTAAACAAAACAAAACAAAACAAAACAAAATGAGACCCATTGTGCATTTGCATTTTAAAATTAATTGCTGCCCTAATTATTTGTCAGTAGAAGCATAAATTAAGCAAATATAACTTAGATTAAGCTTTTGGACACCCACAGGATTCTCCCCTCAAGAGTAAATTGTCGTAATGGTTCAGTGTGACAGTTTATTCCATGATTGAGGAAAGGGAGAAGATTGGAAATTGAGCCATATGGAAATGAAACAGACTCCAGAGAAAGAGCGAGGCACAGGTAGGTACTTCCAGCTTCCCTGTAAGGTGTGAGAAGGTAACAACCCATAAAGAATGTTGGGACCAAGGAGTTGCTTTGGAAACCTCACTGAAGTTGCACCTCCACTAATATCAAGTGCAACTCCGTGACCCCAGCGTGGAACCCAAAGGGGCAAAATGGAGTGAAGCATGGAGTTGTTATTCATCGTGCCTTGTGTAAATAGGATGGATTGAGTTGAGTAATGGCTCTATCTGCTTTGCTGTGCACCAAGTCCATGGAGCAATTGGCATTGAGCACAGCTGGAATAGTTTTTCTCTCGCATAATCAGGCATACATTGTTGGTGATCTCTCTCCAAAGCTTATGAAACAACACAATGATGCTAAATTACAAACAGCTCCAAATCTCAATGACTTAAATTAACCACCGTTTATGCTCATGCTTCCTGGGCTGCAGGTCAGCTGTGGCTTGGCTGATCTGGGCTGGGTTCAGTTAGGCACCTCTCCTCTAGGTGTGCTCTGCGGGTGCATGGGCCAGTTGGGACAAGTCTGCTTCAAGCTGCAGTTTAAGCTCAGGTCTGTTTCACCTGTCTCTCATTCTGCAAGGATCATCTGAGGGCATAGAACTATCTGGCTCATGATATTTTCAAGGCAGAAGTGGATGCTCTCAGAGGAGTGAGTGTAAACATACGATACCCCGAGGCCTGGGTTCCAAACTGGCGTATGGTGGTGTCTGCTCACCTTTCATTGGCCAAGGGAAGTCCCACAGTCAAGACCAACATCAATGGGATAAGAAAGTAAATTCTTCCCATGGAGGTCAGTGTGTGCATTTGTTGAGGGGGGGAGTGAATATTTGCTGAACAATAATTTAATCTAGCACGACCATTTTTATAAGAAGACTTTCATTTTATGATTTGGGCCTTTACACATGAATTATTTAAAGTTTGTCTTTTGTTTTTCTCATGAATTTGTTAATTATAAGTATGTTAGATTAGCCAGAAAGATCTTCTTTCAGGAAGACAGATATGTGGAATATTTAGAAAGATACATGGATGAACCTCCATCAACAGCAGCCTGGGGCAGTCCAGTTGCATCTTTGCCCTGCTGTTCGAAGAAGGGGTCCATGGGATGTGGGTCTGCAGGCCTTATTTGGCTTCAAGGCCATGCATTGAGCTGCCTGGTAGAGACCAGACGGGCAGGAATTCCGCCTCAGCAGATGTGTACATGACTTCACTCCTCCGATTACAGCATCACCTGTCCCCTGTCACCAACTGGCAACTCACAGCAAAGGATGTTTTTCTGATCATTTTGCACTCATTAAATGCAGCTGTCACAACAGTGGATGCGAGGATGCACGCAAAACTTTTCTGCCACGTCAAAATAAAACTGAAAAGCTTTTTAAAAAAGAGCTGAAACCCTTGAAGCCTATTTTCAAGGAATATTGGAAATATCGCCTTTTGTTGTTGACAACTGAAATTGTTCATTGCAACATAAATTAAATCTTAGGCCAGGGTAAAGAAGAATCATCCATCAAAATTTTGCAGCAGAAAGCATTTGGCCAAGCAGTTGGGGTTCAAATGTGCTATTCATGGGTCAGAATGACCTAGAGGCTCCTAACTCATTGGACTGGCTGATCCCTACTAATAGTTTTAATAGGGTGGAGTAGTTCCCTCCTTCACTCTGGAAGAAATGTTGTGAGAATGAAATAATTGGACACCTACCACATACCCCATTAGAGAATTAAAACAAACAAATGGGTTCTGGAGCCATAACACAGACCTACTAGATTAGACTTTCTGAGTGGAGGTGAGGGCCTTCCCTGATTTTGGTGCAGTCATCAGAATCCATTTCATCAATCCATGGACCTGCATAGGAAGCAGCAATAGGACTATATATTCAGTATTGTGCTTCTTGATGTAGCACCTTCTCAACTTTCCTGTTGTTTACTAAGGGTCAGTCTTACCACTTGACCAGCTCAAAAGTTGACTCTGGCTTTTCCTCCTCTGAGAAGCCTTCCGTCAGCTCCCCCTGGGCTGGGAAATGGGACCATTGGCTGTGTTCCTTTCATATCCTTTGCCTACCTCTATGGCAATCACAGTAGCAATCACTCTGTCCCTGCCGTGACATCATTGCTCCTGCATCCTCACTAAACTGGGATTTTGAGAGTGAGGGTTTATCATCGTATGTGTGGCCCTAATGGTGTAATGGGCTCACAAAATGGTGGAGGACAGAAGGGAGGAAGGAGGGGAGGAAGGAAATCAACAGCATTAGATGACTTCAAGGGGTGGGTAGGCACATCTTGCAGCCAGATGTTGCTTATGCACATCAGGTAACACAGATACAGATGTTTTAGTCTTTGTCTGCCTCCCCTCTTCCATCCCTAGAGGCACAGTACAGGCTCCTGGGCACATGGGCAGTAATTATTCATTAAGTAATAAGAGATGCACTTATCTCCTGGGTGAGTGTGTCAGTCAGGGCCCAGTCAGGAAAATCCACCTCGCTAGATATTTCCTATCTCTCAGTCTCCACCTATGCTCCCTTTTGGATGGAGCCTAAAGGGAGCAGGAGAATGTGGTTGGTCGAGTCCCAGCCCCACAGCCACAAAGCAGATAGAGAAGAGCAGCGACAATGGTGACCAGCACCGTGAGAGCCAAGTGGCCGAGCAGTCTGTTCAGTTCCGTCTTCCATCACAAGATGTGACACACATTCAAATGACGAAAGCCAGCTGCACAAGCTATGGGGTCTGATGATCACGTCCGCCTCGCTCTGCATTCTTGTAAAATGGGATGATACCACAGGTGACTTCGAGGAAAAAATACAGGACATTGAGATGCTGTCTGCACCATGATGCCACACTGCTGAGAAAATCCAATGATGAGAGAGAAGTGAGGAATTTAAAGGAAGTGTGGATGAAAACCTAGAATTCTCTAGCGTTTGGGTTGCTGTGCTGGGTGGAGTGAGATGAAAAGGAAAAGGCCGAAGAGGGTAAGAGAGCACAGAGCCTGACGTGGGAGGGAGTCGCTGCCTTTGGAGAGCCCATCAGGGAACAGGAGCCCATTGTCATACGAGGCTCTCCCGCCTCCTGGAAAGGGAAGAATTCACTTACTGGTTGCTTTGTCTATACACAAGCATATTTTGACTGGTTCTCTTACTAATTTGAATTTATTAGATAAACTTTATAAATTCTTATCAACAAGTTAAGAAGCACTGGTTGTGTGTCTGCTATGTGCGAGGAGCCTCTGCTTGGAACGCCTTTCTCCCCACTTGTTGCACAGACAACTCCTTCTCTTCCTTCTAAGACTCAGTTTGAATGTCCCCTTCACAGAAGCTGTCCTTAACGGTCAATTTGAAGTTGATCTCTTCTTCATCATTCCTTACCTTAGGCCTTTGTCATTTCCCCTAACGCTAATTATAGTTCATAATTCATTCATTTCCCTGTCTATTTGTTTGCCTCCTCGAGAAGGGCAGGGCCAGGGTCTATATCCTGAGGCCAGCACGGTGCCTGACACATGATAGAGATGAGCGTGACTAAGTACAGACACACCCTGCACAGGACAAAATGAAATAAGACCCACTCCCTTTTCTCAGAGACTTGATAATACTGGGAGGAGCCATACACACAGATAAGTAACAAAACAAGGCATTGCAAGACAATTCCTTTTTAGAGGGATGCAACAATAACTAATAGAAAGGGCCACAGGTGATCTTGGCAATTGCGTGGGTAGGTCCCACTGCTGTTCAGATGAGGAGAAGGATAAGTAGAGAAGGATAAATAGAGCAGCAGAGTGTTTGTGGTAGGAACGGGAGCAGCACCCACCGACTCCTGAACAAGGCTTTTTCACCCACTGTGGTTTTGACCTCCAGTCAGGGTATGTGAGTGTGTGTGTGTGTGTATGTGAGTGTGTGTGTAGCCTCAGCCTGAATCAGCAGGTAATTTTGGTGTCATGGAGCGTCCAGCCTGTGTGAGGTGAGTTGCACTGGATATCTTCTGGTCTGTCTCATTTTGTTTCTGTCCCCATCAGTTGCTCCCTAAGTCAGCTGACTGTGCTATGTCCCTCCTTGATGGTTGTCCCCGTGCCTCTGCCATCCTTAGGGAGTGATGGTAGCTTACACTCATTCTATAGGTGGCATAGGTGGTATTTAATTATATTATTCATGCCTCTCTTAACAGTGCTGTATGTATACCTTCTGTTTGAATAACAAAGTATTCACAATTTGGTATAATCGAAAACATTTTTGAGTATTTCTTGAAAACTCTTGAGGATAATTCAGAGTGCTCTGGGTGTGGTAAAACCAAGCCTGGATCTCAGAGTGTTAAAAAGCTTGCCTGGAAGGAGACCCTGAACGTTGCAGCTTCTGTGAAGGAACTGGCCCAACTCGAGAATTAGGGCGGGCAACCACCTAGCATGGCGAGGACCACCCTGAACCCGGGAGTCTTTGGAATTTATTTTTTCATTAATGAATGCCTCAGAAATTGCACTGTCCCTAATTCCCTTCTTTGAAAGATGGAAACTTTAATGTGCAGTTAATTAAATGTTGTATTGATTTGCAAGCCCTGAGCTCTCGGAGGCCCCGGGGAGGTGGAGGCAAGTTCAGAAATCAAACAACGGGAGGACTGGCTGTCCCCGATCTGACCACAGGGCGAGGGGCACTGTTTGCTCCAGACGCCCGGGAGGCCTTCAAGGCGCCCCTGTGGCCGGGACCTGCGTTCTGGGCCTGGGGATTCCTGCACGGCCTGTTGACAGTGGAAAGGAGCAGAGCCGAGCTCTGGGAGGGAGGAGGCTGGTCCAATCCTCCCTGTCTCTCCAGGCTGCCTGGATTTCAGAGGCATTCTTTTTTCTTTTTTTTTTTATTTCCTAGTGCTTCTCAGCACTTCTTTGTACTGAGAGGAGCTGTGTCATGCTGGAATTCTTTTCACAACAAACTAAAGCACACAGCTGTGGGGCTGGATGCATCCCGCGTAGCTGCAGGCTTTTTGGGTGCAGTCATTTACCAGGGCAGGGGAGGGTAGAAGAGGGGGAGCAGGTCAGCTGCTAAGGTGGGCTCCCTGTGTAAAATACAGTGCTTGGGGGGGCGTGGACATCCGCAGGTGAGTGGGGGAGTATAGCACCTCTGAGAAAACTGAGGCCGGAGAGGGCTTGGTAGAAACTCAACTACTCGGATTCAGAGGTTGTCTTCCTTCACTCCCATTTCATGGATGGGGAAATGTAGTTAAGAAATTCAGTAGCTTCATTTTGCAAAAGAAAGTATGGTTTGCTGCAAATAACTAGCACCTGTTAACAGTGACAAACTTATCTTCCATTTGGCCCTGGCTAAAGGCACAACTTCTGCAGTTACCAAATGACAACTTGCAGGGTTATCTGCCACAGAGCGCTCTTTCCTCAACCCCACGCCTGGCAAGAACAAAGCACCAATACCTGACTACAGTACACTTACTTATCATTTTGGCATCCGAATTCCTCACCTGTAACTATTCTGTGTGGTCATCTTGTTTACGATGCCCTGAAGAGCTTGCAAAGATGCCAGGACTGACTTTGGAAAGTGTTGGCAGTGCTACTATATTCTTATTATGAATAAAAATTTTAAACCCAAGCTGATAAACATATTTTTTTTTCACACTGAATTCATCAGGAATACATTAACATTTTCTAAAAGGTAAAGACAGAAAAGATGAAAGAATTGAAAGGAGAACATTAGGATGTATTTGGCCATTAGGATCCTTGTTTCCATCAGCTCCTGTTCATGAGCCAGAACTTCACCCCACATAACTAACGCTCTGGGAATTAGCCTATGGAATAATTATCACTCCTCATGAACAGAATAAGAGCTTGTTCCCGTGTGTGTGCAGAGCCACTCATCCTAAGAAAGAAATCTGGAGTGAAAGCTCAGAGCATATTTTGCATAGGTCCTGTAAAAGGATCCAGGCAAAACAGGCTTTGCAACATTAGTTCTGATCATATATGGAAAAAGCAGTTACTTTCTGTGGTGACATATGGCTGAGTTGGTACAATGCCCGGGAATCTCAATGTCCCCCTCCCCAGAAGGGTGAGCCCTGGTTTTATCCTTCACCCCGTCGTCACCAGAACCAGCAGTGCAGGCAGCCTGTGGAGAGATCGCCAGTCAAGTCAAATTGCATCCACGTGTGCCAAGACCAAAGCTGCTGTTGGGCTCTGGCAGTCGGCAGGTGCTACTGTCCCCGTCTGTGATAATGAGTTTTTCTAAATCAGGGAAGTTATGAATGGAGCCTGAACCCATCTGCTTCAAATTCAAGCACAGTGACATTCTACAGTGAACAATGGCAACAACAATGACAAAAACAAGAACACTTTTATTGTAAGGGTGAGTCCATCATCAAGTGATGGAAATTTAACCTTGTTCTGAATGCAAACACAATACACAAAAACAAATTCTAGAACTTTGTTCTAGAATAACTAATATGCTATCATCAGTAAATTCATTTCCAAAATTTCTAACGTGGCCAAGCAAATAAATTGAGTTTTATTACAGAAGGGACAGAGGAATGTGACCACTTGAGTGCATGATATTCATTCATTCACTCATTCACTTATCTGACCATTCCTTAGTTCAATTAAACCTCCCTGAGTGCTAGGTCTGAGCTCAGCACTGGGGACACAAAATGATCTTTATCTTCAAGGAATCCAGTCTTGTGGGAGGACAGAGACTTACAACTAAGCTACCGAGTGATGAGTGACGCACACTTTAGTTATGGGGACACCTTGAAGGGAGTGCCCTGGCAATTGGCCCTGGGAAATTGGAGAGGACTTACACCTTCTAAGTGACATTGGGAGCTGAATGGAGGTGGGAGAGGGCAGTGCCTTTGGGAGTGGTCCCATATGGCTGAGATTCCTGGCTCGGCTATTTCCTAGCTGTCTACAAAAGATGGATCCCTTCGAGTCTCAGCTTCGTCACTGGTAAAACGGAGATGGCAATGTCCTCTCCCAGTGATGCTGTGAGGCTTCAATGGGAAATTTTATGGAAACAGCTTAGCAGGGCCCCTGGTGGGAGTGAGTGCTCAGACAGTAGTAGTTTGGTGTTGCTGGGGGAATGGGAGCCTGGGCTGAGACAGGCATCCCCCGGGGACTGTGGGGAGTCCCTAGTGGTCTTCAGCCGGGGAAGATACTCTTAGATTTGTGTTTCATAAAGAACACTTTGTAGACATTTTGGTAAATGGTCTAGGAGAGAGAAGAGTGGAGGATGGTGAGCTGCTGGCTGTAAGATCAGTAAGGAGGGTACTGAGGCAGACTGGACAGACAGTTATGAAGGCCCATCTTGAGCAAGGGACAGGGAGGAAGGAATGGTTGGAGACATGTTTGAAAGTAAAATAGGCAAGAATGAGAGGAGAGAGAGAAAGATAGGGAGAGAGTGAGAAGGGGAGACAGGGGGAGATAGAGAGAGAACAAGACAGAGATATAGGGAGAGAAGGAAAGAGACAGAGAGATAAAGAGAGAAAGAAACAGAGAGAGACAGAGAGAGAGGGAGATGGGGGAGATTTTTGTGATAAGGTTGATGGTGATGACATTGACTGAGATTAAGAATAAAGCAAAGAGCAGACTGAGCGGAAAGGCTGTGAGGAGAAGAGCCACCTCCTCATTCAGAAGAGGAGCCACTTCCCTCAAAATGTGCAAATGTGTTTAAGAAACTTTGCTTACCCCGAATCCAGAAAGTTCCTGCTGAGGTGGTTTCTGTTTGCCCCCTTCCAGTACTCTCAGTTCCCTGACACGGGCATGCTCTCAGCAGTCACTCAGTGGCACTGCTCCTGAATTTAGCATTCTTTCTCCACCTGGAGGAAGAGTGTTCCCAGATCTGAGGGAGGCTTGTGTGGGTGCAAACGGGCTGTGAACTCCGTCCCTGGAGCAGAATGGTAATGACACCTGGTCTGGGGCTGCACTAAGGACGGGAATGAGCGATTTCACAGTAGGTGCTATTCCTGGGCAGTTTGGACTGTGCATCTCCTTGGGGAGGGTCACATATCAGTCTCCACGCAGCTCCTCCATTGCACCTACTCCTTTCCTCAGTGTCCTGGAGCCTGCAGGTGCGACCAGTCCTCATCCTTCGTGCCTTCATCAACACCCAGAGTGTGCCTCCTCGTGCCAAGCTCTGTCGCGGGCACAGGAATGGAGTGATGATCCAAACAGATGGAGTCCCTGTCCCCACTGTGCTTGTAGTCAG
Organism: Ceratotherium simum simum; assembly: GCF_057802395.1. Taxonomy (NCBI): domain Eukaryota; kingdom Metazoa; phylum Chordata; class Mammalia; order Perissodactyla; family Rhinocerotidae; genus Ceratotherium; species Ceratotherium simum. Next base: position 11,303,059 of record NC_141939.1, on the reverse strand, counting down.
GAGAGGGGCTCTGCTGGTCTAATCCTTTTCTTCAGCTGCAGCCTGAGGGGTTAACCTCTTGCTAGAGGCATTCCAGGCAGGTAGCAGCTTGTGATTTGAGAACCAGGGGCTCACCCTTCACTTTGAAACCACAGCTGCTCTGCCTGCTGGTAGCGCTTCTCTTAGCCTTGGCTTAAAGGGCCTCCAGGAGCTGTTCTCAGGAGACCAGCACCAGGTTCTCCCACAAAAAACATGTTGCGGGGGAAATGCAAAGAGTGTGGCCTCAATGAAGAGACGAGGACATTGCCGTCTCTTTTATAGGTTGGTACAGACTTTTCGGTAGTCTAAACCAAGGATTCCTGTAACTAGTGGTGTGGTTTTAGCAGGTGCTCCTTCAGGATGCGGCGGTGAACATCCACTGAGCACTTTGTTCGGGGGCAGGGCCTGGGCTGGGGGCTGCCAAATGCTTGACCTGTCTAAGCTACGTCCCCCCCCCCCATGAGATCCTATGAGGGCAGTAGGATTTGGGAATCTCTGTGCTGTGGGCGGGGGAATGGGAGCTCAGAGAGGTTAGATAACTGATTTCTGGTCACACAGCTAGTCATGGTTGGAGATGGTTTTTGAACTCTGATTTTTGGATTCTGAGAACAGAACTCATTATTTTATGCCTATTGCCTCTTCCGTATTTCTTGATTTTCAATGATTTTATTTTCCAATCTTGTTGGGCACTTCAGCAAAGGAACTGGAGTTTTGGGGAAGCTCGAGGAAGAGATACCAGGTGGAGAAAAAGTGCTAAATTCATGGGCCATTTGGAAATCAAATGAGCCCTCTTCTCACCTTTTAGTAACACACCCCACACACCTCTGAGACAGTGATGCAACACGCAGTTCTCAGCTTCAGGAATGCAACCCTTGATCTAGTTATTTCAGGAACAAAAGACTTAGTTCAGGTTGGTGAACCCTTTGAATGCACACTCACTCAAGTTTGAGCAGTAGCTGGCCCTCCAGCTTTGGCTGAGCCCGGCGACCTGGGGCCCAGGAATCTGCTACTGGTCCAGGATGAGCTCCAGACAGGGGATGACCTCAGAGATGTGACATCTGAGGCCATATGCATACAGCCAGTGCCCCAGTCTCTCTGGAGGTCTGGAGAGACAGTCCTCTCTCCTTCCCCCACACGTCCTCAAGGAAAAGTCCAGCAAGATGGTCCCTTTTCACTATTTTATAAGTAGTTAGTGGAGAAGGAAATCCTATCTAGAAAGCATTTTGCAACTCCTCCTTCTCTGAGCTTCATACGCCTTGGGAGACTCCTAAATCCCCACCCAGATGGTGGGTCCCTCTGTGTCCTCCACTTCCCTAGGAACTAGAAATCAACCACGGATCTATCTTTTACATCCTTGCTTGGGGGTTGGGCTCTGGTGTTTATTTATCCCCAGTTTGTTTATTCTTTAATATTTATTGAATGAGAAGCCATTCCTCTCTAAAATCCTTCTGTCTACCCTCCCACATCACTAGTTCTTAGTGCACAAAAATGTGTTCCAAATATGGAATTTTTCAGATTCTGCATTTCATGCTACTTTTAGCTACGTTTCCGCTCCCCTTGCCTGCCGTCTGCCCCCAAGGCAGCCCACAGTCCCGCGTGAACAGGGAAATGGCAAAGGAGTGTTTGAGCCTCCAGGATATTTGCAGATACTGAAAAATGTTCTATAAACATTTTTATTTTTCCTGAATTGTATTTCATGCAAAAAACACATTATACTTTAAATTCTTAATGACCAGAGTAAGAAGAGCTACTGGTGAAGAAAGGTCACTTCATATGGCCCCCAGCTCCGGCAGAAGATGGATTCCAGAAACCAAGGCCTGCCTGTGTCCATGGATGAGGAGGCAGAGAGCAGACTGCTCACTCCACTCAGCGCTGGAGATGTGTCTTGTGCCTCCTACCAACGGGAGAAGGTTCTTTGCCATCTCAGGGGCCTGGGCTTCATGTGGCTGGGGACAGTGAGGTCAACAGAGCAACCCAGACCAGCCTCCTCCTTGGTTCCATCCTCAAGAGGGCAGTGACAGGGTTCTTCTTCCCTGCTCTCTGTTCAGTGAGTTCTCTCTCAGATACAATCTTAGCTCTAAGATTATAAACCAAAAAATAGTCTCATGGAACAAACTCCTGCCACCCTCCACCATTTCTGACAACTTTTAGGTCAATTATCTGAGCCTATTATTACTAATTTGTGTTTAAAGGAAAGTCAAAGACCATGAGAGACCCCCAGATATTGTCCTCATTATGTGTGTGGCTTTCCGTCAGTTAACTAAGGGGCTATTGAGGGGATATGCAAAGAGCATTCAGAAGGGAAGTTGGTGGTGACACTCTCATGAGGCCTGGATTGCTTGACTGACCTTGTCTCTAGTTCGATTTGGAGAGGTTGTATCAGAATTTGCCACGCTGAGCCAGGTGCTCACAAAGCTCCATCCTTTCCAGGTGTGAAGATGATGATGGGTCTGTCAGGCTTTCCGCAGAAATGTTACCAAGCGATTCGACCCATGGGGTTGGTCGGAGTGTGGTTGGAGTGAATGATGCTCGGGGGTCTTTGGCCCTTTCTATGGACAGACACTGAGTCTATGGCTCACTCAATGGACACTCTGGCCTTTCTTAGACCATGAGCTGAAGGGAATTGGGATGAGCTCATCGGTCACTCAAGATGGGCTGTGAGCTGCTTTGGCCTTCAAATTGCTTATTTGTACAAATTAACATATTTCTTATATGTGGGGAAAAAAAGGCAATTTAGACCCAAATACGTGGAAACTTTATTATTCGCCCCTCTGCAGGGTTTTAATCCCCTTGGGGGTGGGGACATCCCACCCGAGTGTTTCCTGCAGCATTTAATAAGGACCAACCCTTGGAGGAGGCTCTACCTTACCAGGCATTTCATCTCTCCTTTTACCCTCACCATCTGCCTAAGAGCGATGTATGGTTGTCATCATGTTTATTGTGTAGCTGAAAATTGAGACAGAGTGTGATTAAGTGACTCCCCCAAGATCCCACAGCTGGCAAGGGAGCTGTGGAGCTGGCCTTTGGCCTTTGAGGGCACTCTCCTTACCATCCTGCTCATGACGACGTCGTGGAGGTCCTGGGGAAGATGCGTGGCATGGGGGAGTTTGGGGAATTGTCTCACTGCTTTCCTCTTAAATGGACTCCTTTGAGAGAATGGTAAGCCTAAGCCTGCCCAGAGAGATGAGAATCTACAGAAATGGTAAAGCCCTCTAGGGAGGGACCATCTAGCTCTCTTTGGCAACCTCTACTAATGTCCTAACAATCCTCATTGTCAGGAACTCCTTTCTTCTTATTGAACTGAAATCCTTTTCACTCAAGTTTAAACCACTAGATTCTCACTCCCTGCTAGATGGGGATGAAGAACAGCTGGTTACAATATTCTTCATGTAAATCCACAATTCTTGAGAAATGAAACACACACACACACCAAACAACCTAATTCCTATACACACCTTCACTGTAATAGTAAAAACCTCAGAGTTTTGCCTTTAGGATTATTGTTTTTCCTTTGTAAAATATTGCCTATATTAAATATAATTTTCAAGTCTTCAAAAATAATATTTCCTAGCTGGTACAATTTCCAAGTGCATATTTCACAATGAAATAGTGGATCCTTAAATTATGGAGTTTTAGAAGTCTTGCCAATAAACTTTTGAAATTATGAACTAGAACATCTTCCTATAGTATACCATAAATAATCAATTCTAGCAAAGAAAGTGTCCATGAACTTCAGAGTTACATCATATTGTCTCCTGGAATCTTAAGGAGTCAAGAACTAGGTTCTTAAATTCAGAGCAATGTATGCTCCATGGCAGTCTGTGCTAGGTAAGAGGGTAAGCTCCCCTGCTGGGCCCTGTTCTACTTTTATTTCCGTTCTGGATTACTTTTGTGTGTTTTTATGAGATCCTCTTCAGAAAGGAACGAGGGCTATTCAGGTAAACAGCTGATTTCCAGTTGGGCGACACCGAAGCAAAGGGCTTGGGGCGGATGGGGTGCAGAGAGGGCGGTGAGGAGGCCTAGGAATCACAGGGAACACCACCAAACCCTCGTGCCCCTCTCAGCTGCCCTCCCTCCTTTCTGCTCCCGGCACCCACCTTTGCTGTCACAACTACCAGCAGCTGCAGAACAGTGAGGAAAAGGGGAAGACGCACGGAGAGGACTAGAAGGTGGGCGCAGATTTCGGGGTGGAGATCCCTTCTGATTCTGTTCCATAGGAGAGAAGGTGAGAATGAGCAAGAGGAGGGAGGCAAGGTAGAGGGCAGAAGAAAGGAATGGTGCGAGAGGAAGGGAGGCGAGAGGCAGGCTGTCCGTTTCCGGGAAAAGAAGAGGAGACGACGATGACATCTCCAGGCGGGGCAGCCTCAGGGCTGCTGGAAACCTGCCCCGCGGATGCTGCCCGGAATCCCGCAGGCTGCCCGCCTGGCTCTCCGCCTGGGCACTGAGGGTGTCTCGGGGTCGCACCAGTAAACCGCACTCATGGGGTCCTCACAGTTGCCACGTTCTCTCCACTCCCATCCTGCCTGAACTGCTGCAGGGCCTGCTCGGCCTCCTCTCCGTCCGGCTCCGTCCCCCTCGGCCCCCCGTCTCCGGGCCTCGGCAGCTCCGGCCGGCGCACGGCAGATGCCCCAGGACCTTCCCGCTCCGGCTGCTGGCCCGTGCCCGCCTGCCAGCTGCCTCCTGCCCCCCACCCCCGACCTTGAACCCGGTGCTTCGGCCACCGGGAAGTACTGGTGGTTTCCCCAAAGAAACCAAGCCTCCTCACTGCGTTTCCTGTGCTGCCTCCTCCATCGAGAATAATAAACACAACCACGACTATGCGAGCTCGCCCGAGAGCCAGGCACTGGCTAGACTTTGACCCTCTGGGGTGGGCACCAGGATTATCTCCATTTTCCAGAGAAGTAAACTGAACCCTGGAGAGGTTCATGGATTTACTGCGCATCTTGCCTGCGTGAAAAGTGTAATAGATAAGGAAAGGGAGAAAAAAAAGAACTGACATACATTTAGCACCTACTGTGTACCCGGCTATGCTGGGCGTGGATGTGTGTTCCAGATCTAAGATGCTATGATTTGAAAGCCAAGCTGTCATATTTTTCCAGAATAGAGACTTTTGATCAATGTTTAGTTAGAGGAGAGAGAACCTGTCTCCTGCAGACTTCGTTTCTTGAGCCGCAGCATTTCCTGGTGTGATAAGGTAAAGGAGTTTCTCTCACTTGCCTTTTTCCCATTGTCAATCTGCTTTTCATTTCTTTGCTGGCAGCTGTTGTCTGTCTTTGAGTCACACGGAACCACTTGCAGGAAAAGCTCTAGAGAATGTGGGAAGAAAGGGAAGGGAGGAGAGACAAAAGATAGATTTTTTTTCAAGAAGCAGGAAAACATAAGGAAAATAAAGGTGTTCTCAAGTGTGTCGCCTGCAGCCTTGTCAGGTAACACTTCTTTAGATGGCTTTGCTTCTCCTCCCTCATGCCTGGCTGATTCTTCATCATTTTTTAACCTCTCTTTGGGGACAGGGACATGAAAGTGAACTGCAGGTCAGAGTAAGGAATGAGGGGTGCTGGGGCTCTTTGTCTGATAGCCTCACTTCGTCTCTGTGTCTGTGCCTTTCCTGGGAGCAGGTGAGGCCGGTTCACCATTCCCGTCACATCATCCTCCCTGGATGACAGCCTCACACCTTCATCCATCCATTTACATTTCAAACTGCCACCCGCCTTCTCTTGATTAATTATTTAGTAACGCTGGTCACTTGTGAGCGTTTCTGAGCTCATATTTCACGTAAAAGGTCCAATCTTTTTTTGTCCAAGTCTTCTTGCCCAGAATCCTTATGTGGTTTTCTAAATGAAGTGCGGTGTATTCCTTTTGAGCCCCTGGCGCCCGATGCGCTGTCGTCCCTTCTTTGCAGCAGTGCACCTGGACGTTCAGTTCGGAGGACTGGAGTCTGCCTGCTGGATCCTTCTCTGCCTACCTCTGACCGTGGCCGACCCCCTGTGAGAGTTCCAGTTTTTAATAACTAAATCAAGGGGTTTGGAATTCATAGCCTCAAGGTCTCTTCTAGTTTTAATTACTGATGGAATCTAGGAGAAGTGGTCGAAGGGACATGGGCTTCAGAATTCAAGAGAAGTTTGGGTGTCTCCCCTGGCTCTGGCACTTATTTGCTTATTTGTGTGACACATCGGGTAAGTTACGTAATCTGTCTGAGCCTTACTGTCTTTGCCTCTATAATGGGCATGAAAATACGTAGGTGGCAGGGCATTAGAAATGCATGAAGCTACACCACCAACAAAACATACTGAGTGTGGACTCTGAGGTAGATGGTGTACTAAGGATTTAATCTTGACCCTCTCAAACACTGCAAATACAACAGTTGGCACAGAATCAACCCTCAAGAGCAGTTAGGCATTTATTATGGTAATACTTTTACCCTATGTGAAATTCTTACCACTATTGCTGTGGTGTGGTGGGAGTACTCCACAGGAAAACAATCTCGGTTCTCTCAGATAGTAACCTGGGTTTGTCCTTTGGACTTTTGAATTCCAGTTCTAACACTTATTAGTTGTGTGGTTTTTGGAAAAATTATTTAATTTTCCTGGGCCTCAATTTCATCATCTGCAGAATGGTCCCAATTCATCCTACCTCTGGGGGGATATTGTGAAAAAATTAAATGCTAAGGTAGTAAACCCCTGGCGCTTAGTGGGCGTTCCATAAGTGATTTTGCTTTCTTAACATCGTAATAGATTCGTATCTGTTCACAAAATCAATTCTCAAAAATAAAGAAGGTTCCGATTTTTCTATTTTGTTACCCGAAGTATTATTAGACTTCAAAGAAAACAGAACACATCCTTCACCACATAAGAAAACTGAATCTACTGTTTTTTGGCAAGGGAAAAAAAAGCATAAACACAACTGACATCAATTCTCTGTGCATATTGCATCTTGTCTCTCCGTTTTACAGTTTTCGGAAACCAAAAGTCCATCTGTCTCTAAGGACCTTTCTAGTTTCTAGAAAAGAAAACACTGTCTAGATATAGTAGTGCTGTTCAGTTTGGCTGACTTAACGCCCCCTTGTATGCTTTCCTTCTGCTGGCATGTGCGTGAGGCCAGGAGGCTGATTTAGGGCTGCCACTGCCCTGGCAGGTTAACCCCCATCACAGGTCACCTTGCTCTGTTAATTTCATCACAACCTTCCCCGGCTCTTCGTGGTAAAATCACAACAGAGGAGAGCAGGCAGCTTGATGCACATTGCTCATTTATGCCTACAAGAAAAGAACAGCCAAGATGTCCCGGACACCAGAGCGCTGCCTTCTACAGTGTTTATACAATCCCAGATCAACCCGACAGCTACCGATCCAATGAGTCCATTCACTGTGCAGCACACTGTATTACTTGATGGAGAGGGCTGGGCTTGAGAACATTAAAATCTTGACTTATTTTTCCAGTCCAGACTTTTTTGTCCCCGTTTGCTTATTAGTTCTAAACTATATACTTCCTGTGTCAGTTTAAATGTCCCCTTACTCTGTAAGGGGAAGAGAGAGCAGACTCTTGTGCATTTTGGCAACATGTGGCATTTACTAGTCGGACTGTAGGAAAAGAACAAAAGAAGAAATTGCATCTATTTCCCATCTTTAGAAAAAGCGATCAAATTGCCAAAGACAGACAGATCTAATTTGATTTTCAAGTAATTTCTGGCCCCACAGAGGGGCAGAGGAGGTGATGTGTCAGGCCCCGGGTCTCTGTCCTGTGTGGGGTTGACAGCTGCCTGCTGGGGACTGAGCCTCCTGCCCCACATGGTGAGACTCCAACCTCCAGTGGGGAGGTCAGCATGTGTGAGGCAGGGGGAAGCCGGGTGGAGGGGGGGTCCTGGGGAAGCCCTTTTCAGGCCTCCTCCATCCATGTATACTTCACAGCCCCCCATGCCCATCCTCCTGGCTGCCCCCTGGGCCAGGTCTTAGGTGCAGCCCTAATCTGCCTATGAGATGCCAGGTGCTGCAGTTGTAAAAGTGTGGCTGGCAACTCTCAATTTCCTCAATTTGATATACCAAGAACAGTGTCGTCCATGCTTACTTTCTAAAAGTCGTTGTGAAGATTAAATGGAATAATACCTGTTAAGGCTGATAAAAGAAGAAAACAGCATAAACACACAGACGTTAAAAAAAAATCCCTGCCAACTAAATAATAGATGAATTAGAATCCCAGGGCCAAACTCTGCACGCCCAGCAGCGGTCGTCTCAGGAGGAGGGGTGGGGGTCTGACCTCTGTCAGGTGACCTCCCATCAGTCATGGGGGATAATGGCATGTGGAACAGCTAGGGTGCCGAGTGCCACCTGGCTGGAACTGCTTCCCCGCCCCTTTTATTCTCCTTCTCTGGCCCAGGTCGGCAGCACTATCCACTGTGCCAGCAGTTGGTATCTCCAAGACCTGGCGTCTGGGGCGGAGGAGCTGTTTGAATGTGCAAGGCGGGTGCTGCCAAGCTGGCCCATTGTAAGGAGCTGCCCTGCATTCAGCGCTCACCAGGAGGAATACCAATTGACGCTGGGTGAGTAGAGAATGCGGAGTCTCTGTTACGCTTCTGGATGAAGGGAGGCTAGAAGCATTTTTCAAATAATCATAATTTTTCTTGTGTATTCCCAGGGCTGAATAAGATGTTCCTTGAGCCAGATCTAGGCAAAATTGTGAAGTTTTGTCTTGGCTCCCATTGGTTTTTTTAATTAAATCTCTGAAAATGGTTATCACACCCAGGTAAGATGGACAATAGTAGGACTACAATTCAATCTTCATTCTGAAGAGCGTTTAAATGGGAGTGAGATTATAGTACTGCTAAAATAAGATTAATGGTAAAGTAAATGCTGGTGTACCAGAACAGTCGAGGGGAAATATAAGGAACAGCCCAGGCTGGTTAAGTGGAAATGTCATCACTGCCACGTAGGTAGAGTAAGTTACTACCATTGAAGATTAAGTCGGACTGTGAATAAAGCGAGACCCAGAATAACTGTAGCTTCGGCAAGATAGAGGTTTATTTCTCTTTTACCTGAAAGTCTGGACGTCGATGCTCCAGGGTTCTGCTAGCCTCACCCTCCTCTCCTTTCTCTCTGCCCTCTGCAGTGACCGCGACCTCGCGTGTCCAGCACACCAGCCTTCAGGGATGTCAAGCCTCCATCTCCTGCTGCTTCTTTCCTGTGGTTCCATGTGGGCTTCCATTCGCAAGGACACCTCTTGGTCCAAGATGACTGCTCCAGAGCTGCCCATCACACCTGCATTTCTGCCAGCCAGAAAGAGGGATTAGGAAGATGTGGCCAAGGGCAGATGCCTGCTGTTTCTTAAGGAAGGTTCCCAGAAGCTCCTACACAACACTTTCACTTACATCCCACTGCCCAGGCCCTAGTCCTGTGGCCATGCCTGGCTGTCTCTATTTGGTTGGCCAGCGCCTGCAAAATTCAATTACTGTGGATGAAGTGAAGAATATATTAGGGACCACCCATGGTCTCTGCCATTCATGTAATTTCAGGGACTCTGGGCATGGCCTTTTGCCTTCACTTCCCTTTCCACATCCCTAGTCCACCTAGCTGATGTTCTCAACAGCATCATCTTTCATCAAGACAAAGTGGACTTTCTCATGCTGCGATTTTCTCCGAGACACCTGTAGGGTTTCTGGTGCTAGTTCTTTTTCCCAATAATCCCCCAGCCCAGCTGAGCTGGTATCATGGTGATTCACCTCCAAGATACCATTTCTTTCTCTTGTTCATATTCATAGAGAGCAGTAGCTATTATAGCAGCCAACATTAACCGAAGCTTATTAGATGCCTATACTCACAGATTTTAGTCTTTTTCTCATTTAGTCCTCAGCATAGCCCTAGGAGATAAGTGCTCGTAGTAGAGATGAAGGGCTAAAGCAGGGATACACACTACTGTGGTTGTACTGCCTAGCCCTGGCGCTAACCATGACGCACACTGCCTCTCCTTATCTTGTCTGATCTCTGGGTAGGGTCAGGCACCATGCTGATTCCTGAGGAGGAGGCACATTTCTCTGGGTCCTGGTTCTCAAGGTGTGTATATAAGGAGTGGTGGTGAGGTGGAAGAAGCTAAACTAAATTCCCAAGTGAATATAAGGCAGTTTGCTAAGCTCCAGAAGAGGTGAAAGTAGGTGAGTTTCGCCATAGGCGTCCAGGAGACGTAACGTTAAGGCACTAGAAGGGAACTATAAAACGAGTTAATTGCTTTACGCCAGCTGCACCTCCTTTCCTATGGAAAAGGAAGCTGGAGGCCTTCTCCAGCCCCTATTCCAGTATAACGTCATTTCCCTGTGGGAGCCAAGTGGCAATGGGGCTCCTGCCCTTGAGGATCTGGTCACACATGACTGGAATCCTCATTCCATGGCCTTGGGAGAACCCCGAGTCCTTCCTGCAATGTCTTTTTCTTAGTGCTGGCTTCTGTGAGCCTCCTTTTTGCTTCAGTGCCTAACTGCTGCCTTCCTAGCTCACGTCATTGTTTTGCATCAAAGGTCATTCTTTCTTTTTATGGCTGAGTAGTATTCCATTGTATAGATATATACACCACATCTTCTTTATCCATTCACCTGTTGATGGACACTTAGGTTGTTTCCATGTCTTGGTTGTTGTGAATAATGCTGCAATGAACATGGGGGTGCAGATATCTTTTCAAATTAGTGTTTTCATGTTTTGAGGGTATTAAGCTAAGTGAAATAAGTCAGATGGAGAAAGATAATTATCATATGACTTCCCTCATATGTAGAAGATAAACAAACAAGCAAATATGTAGATATGGAGAATAGATTGGTGGCTACCAGAGGAGAAGGGAGTGGAGGAGGGCGAGAGCGGTAAAGGGGCACATGTGTACAGGGACGGATGGAAACTAGACTTTTGGTGGCGAACACAATGCAGTCTATACAGAAACTGAAATATAATAATGTACACCTAAAATTTACACAATGTTGTATACCCATGTGACCTCAATAAAAAAAATAGTCACTCTTACACATGTCGTTTCTGAGTTTAGTAGCTTTATCAAAGACTAGGGGGCCCTAGTCTCTGGCCTGCCCTCCTTGCCTTTTTTCTCCCTCCTCTGGATTAACTTCAGCTTTACTTGTCTAACACACTATTCCTTAGCATTTGTGAATTTATATCCAACCACTGATTAAAGTATTTTCCTCACCAAAAACTGATTCCCCATGCTGTAAGAGATTCTGGAGAAGTGAAGTGTCCTTCTCTTGTTACTCTTGTTTGGTGGCTAGATTGGTACAGCAGAAATGAATCTATATCTTCAGGTAAGAAAGAGATGGCACGGTGCTCCTGGAGGCTGGTGATGAAAAGGTTTTGGCCCTTCTCGTGGGCCTGGAAGGCAGGGCTTTGGGATCACGGTGAGCTCATTGTCCCTGAAGCAGTGGGACTTGCTGCAATCTGCAACTTTGAAGATGGTTGCAATGAAAGCATCTGCTCCACAGTGCATGGGTTTGGCCACTGGTGGAAGCAGTAGACATGCCTAGTGCTTTCCATATCTAGTCTCCCTTCATTCCTGAGCACCTGGGAAGACTCAAGCTGCCCTGAAAGTAGTTGGAGGCCATGTGACTAGTACTGCCCAATGGGCTGAGTAAAGAGATGTGTCGTTTTTTGTCAAGACAGGTAAGAGTTTTCCCTGGTGAGCCATCGTTGAAATGATAACATTGCAAGCTAGGAGGAGGCTGGATCCCTGACACACCAGATGGATGAGAGCCCTGCTGATCTGCAAAGGACTTTGCATGCACAAGATATGAGCTTCTATTAGGTGATAGGTACTGAATAGAAACACCAACAGACGGAATACTCCTGTTATTTTGGTCTTTATTTGTTACCGTAGCATAACATAGTAAGTCCCAAAAAAGGCAGGAATTTATATAGATTTTACTCTGCTCTACCACTGAGATACTCCTGAACGTCTAATAGATTCCAAAAGTTTGATGGTCAGGCGATGTTTTGGAATTAGAAGAAAGGAAGGATTTTCTGTATCTTTACTTATTTCTGTTTTTGTTTTTTTTTCATAAGTGGCTATGATTTCAAAGAGACTAGGTGATGAGGTGACAGGTACTGAATAGAAACACCCCAACAGACAGAATTGGAGAGAAGCATTTGGTAGGATGGTTCCTGAAAACCCCCTCAAGCCTCTGCTTGCCTGATTGGTGTTCTGGAACAACTGCCTGACATGAGTAAAAAGGAGAGTGTGGTGCCGAATCCGTATGCTACCATTCCACCTTTCACAGCAGCTGAGAATCCAGGCTCTGTTTCCATTAGTACTCACCAAACATAACAAACACATATCACACCAGACTAAAAAACCCCTGGAGGATACTCTGTGTCCATTCTGTTCAAGTCTGCAATCTGTTCTGAAGATTGGCAAGGTGGGACTACTGGTTAGAGAAGTAGGAGAGGGGAAGGCAACCCCAAAGATGATTAGGGTAACAGAGAATTTGCATAGTCTGCTCTTGGAAGCTTAAAGAGTGTCTAATACAGCACTAAGTGAATATTTACTGAGCAAATGATGAGGATGAGTTAAGAGTGAACACGTCAATTAGTAGAGATTCTTCTCTAAAAACTCACTTTAGCAATGGAGAAAAAGTCCGCGAATCCTCGTCAATACTACCTTCTCCAGCATGGCTCACCAGCTGGCGCAGAGAATGGCAAGATCTGGGACGACTCAGACGTTGTGTGTGACTCCACATGATGGTCCACATTTAATTCTCTGTCCTATATTCTCTGATGCTGTTCCTGTGGACAGGGACATTCCAGCCACAGAATAGCAACTGGCTACTTCTGGATTCATTCATTCTAGAAGTGAATCCAGACAGCCGGTGAAGGTGCACATGAGCAATCCTACTCATGTGTATTATCTGTGCTGCTTCCAGAAAAATCCCTCTTGTAGAAAGAAGAACAAAAATAATGCTGGGATCTAAGAGGATGTACTTTGTTAAAAAGGAAACCTCTTCCTAACTCCCGGACGAAGAGCCAGAGGTTCTGTCTAACTAAATGCCACCTTTCTAATCTGACTTTCGGAGTTGCACCTTGAAAGATGGAGAGGACCCTCTTGAGCTGATACTTCTCAGAGAGGGAAAGGTTTGTTTTTACTCCCTTGACAAGGAGTCTCAGGCACTGTCTGAGTGTTCAGTGATCCTGTCTCTGGCAGGTGAGTGCTCACGATTCCCGGGGCTATTATTACCAGTTCTCCAGGCGGATGGGCTGCCAACGTTCACTTGTCTTGTTGAGAAAAGAGAGAGCAAATGAAATCTTCCCGCTTTTTTCTTTCTAGGATGCTCTCCAGAAAGATTCCCGTTAGCCTGACTCAGAAGAGCAGCAGCCTGTGCATGAGCCTGTTACCCTCGAGAATTTTCTTTTCCTTCCGTAAGATCTTGTGATGGGCACATTTTCCACTTCTGTGGCTTCCTATCAGCTTTTGAAATGGTTGACTAGAAGCTAAAGTTATTCTAGCATTGACTATGTGGTCTCAGAATTCCCACAACTAGTTTTCCTCAAGGTGAATATTAGGAAGAGTTTGGCAGCAAGCCGTATGATGAGGAAGGAGCACTGCAATGGGAGTCCAAAGGCGTTGTAAATTGGGGCAAGTTACTTCACCTCTCTGAACCTTATTCTCATCAACTCTAGATAAGAGAGTGGACTAAAGATGCTTCTAACTACCAAATCCTTTAAGTCCTAAGAAATTGTGCTCCACAGGAGAAAATATTGGCAAACGTGTTTAGATCCTCTCTTGCCATGTTTTTGTAGACTAGTTTGAGAGAGTTCTGCGTTCATCTAATTGCACTATCTTAATTTCATATTGAAGACATAGTTTCAATAACTTAACCCTAAGACTTGTACACTGGCTGACTTCCAGCCTTCTGCTACCAAAGTATATGAATCAATCCAGACAATTACTGTCAAGCCTCCATATCACAAGGCAAAGGAACAGGGTTGGAAATTCCGAGAAACTTGTTTTTTGTACAGCTGATATGGTTAATTTGAGAGACCCCAGTGGAATATTTTCATTAATGATTTCAGTAACTATTATATTTAGATAGTTCTGGTTGGGTAGAAATCTATTAAAATTGTAAAGTTTTGGTTCATTTACCAACGAGAAGGACAAGCATCATTCTAGCTTTTATTTTTCCTTTCTAGAACCGTAGCAATTAGAGGAATTGTATCATGAGATTGAGCAAATAAATCAGCCAATCCCAGCCCAAAAGTAGTCAAAAGGCAAACCATTAAAACCCTCCCCAAATCAGAAGCTTCCTGGGAAGCAATGTGTTAACATAGCACAGCTTATGAAATGAAATAGACAAGATATAAAATTTCCAATACAAAAATCCCTCAACAAGGACTTTTCTTATGTATGTCTCTATTACCATGATAAAAGTGAGAGTTGACCAATGGCTCTATAAATTTAGAGCAAATAGGGACAATTAGGTCCTCAGGGTATATCCTCATATCTCCTTTACTCACTTCAGATTCATAATTTTAAAGATTTTTCTTTTATATTTTTATGTTTATGGTCCTTGGAGGAGGCTGAATACTGCATTTTGACAGAAGAATCTGAGAGAGCTACAATTCTAGATTCTGTAAATTTTTCTTGACTGTAGAAATGTCTTAGTTTTAACTTTGATCACTGTCACATTGGTCAAGGTCTTTTGAGGAAATATACATTTTATTGAAAGGTCAATCCCCAAGACTCATATTATTGAGGTACTTTTCAAATGTTAAAATTATGGATGGCTTGCTTCATATACTTTACCCTAAAATGAAAATTCTGGCATTCTCATTAGCTTTCTCACAAAGCAAGCCTTTAAAGCTTCCCCAACACATGTGAAAACCAAATTTTATGAGGATCCAAGACCAGCCAAGAAACTTTAACAAAGACTAGATTTTCGAACAGCAAATCTTTAGTTGTGCAAAGGACATTGCTGAACTTCTGGGTTGGAAGGTATCCTGATCTACCTAATTCTATTTATGAAACTGCGTATGTGCTTTGAAACTCCATTTAGATCCAGCTCGTTCAGCCAGAGATGGAAACCATATGTGTGTCTAAGGCCCGTATGTTTGGGCTTGGAGAATCTTAGCTTGTGTGTTGATTTCCAACTCAGCATCATTTTCAGATTAGGAGGCATCTTGGGTATATCCTTGACCCTCTGTGTCAGGCGGCAATATTTTTATTATCCGTTATTCTTCTTGGATGAATCCTATTTCCGTATGCTTAGAAAGGTGCTGTGGCCTTTTGTTCTCAGAAGATTGTTCTAAGCATAATAGAAGTTTGAAGTAAATATGTGGAAAATTCAGGCTCACAGTCTTATACCTGGGTAAAATAATGTTTTGTTTATTGGTTATTTGAATTCATTAGGTCTTCTTTCTTCCTCGATTCATTGTTTCTTTGGTGTAGCATGGCCTTTGGCTTCTGCTGCACATGCAGCCAGGAATTGTGGGAGTACCCCAATGTGAGGATGGCTGGCTATCCACCAAATCTATTTTCCCATTCTCTCAAGGTAGTAACTAGTTGTAGCCAGGCATGTGGCCTCTTAGCCCGGGGCTATGTTTCAAGCCTCACTTGCAGGCATGTGTTGAAGTTCTTGCCAATGAAATGTGAGCAGAAGTGATAGGAGACATTTCTAGGCCTACGTCCCAACACATAGCCTTTCCCTTTGGCTGGTACTAAAATACAGAACAGGCTACAACCAGTTTTGAATATGCCAATGATGGCACTATCCTGGGGATGGTGGAGAAGCTGGTGGAAGGAGCTGAAGTCCTCTCATGGTTGCAAGGAGCAGAGCCACCTGCAGACCCACCCGGACTACTGCGTTAGAGAGGAAAAAAGCTTCTTTGTCCTTAAAATTAGCTTTTTACTCTGAAATCGTATATATCCCTCAGGGCACATGCATCATAATTAAAGGAAAAGAAATCCTTTTCTGCATGCAACCAAGAGAGAGTCTTAGGCTATGCTGACACAGATTCAACAGGAAATCAGTTTTCTGAACAAAAAATACATAGATCCATTCAGGAAAAAATGGCCAGTCTGGTTACTTGGCCTCAGTATTTAGAGGCAGAAGGAATGTTTATTCAGCTTAGGAATTCTTCATTCATCTCCTTCGCTGGATGGTTATTTAAATCTCTACTCATGAAATTTTTAAAAATCAGGTTAATGAAGGTAATCACTGTTTAAATGTGTATTTTTTAGTGCAAGTGGGTAGGTAAAAATGAGGAGTGAAGTTTATAAGATTCTCCAGAGGGAAGATGCCAGGAAGCTCATTTCACTAGGTCATTTCTCTAGGGGTGGGGCTTTGGTGGGCAACCCTGGGATTTGGCAGATGAAATCCCGTGGATCTCGGTGTATGATTTTACCTGGCTTAGCCTCAATTCCCTAAACCAGGAAATGGTAATGATGATACCCACCTCGTTCATTTTTGTCTTTGATAGATCATATGAAATAATATCTATATGTTACCTGACACATATCACATATTCTATAAGCAATGACTTGTGTTCATCGGTTGATGGCAACTTCTCACAGGTTCCCACTGCTGGTGGCAGTTACCTGGTGTGGGCTGTGAAAGCAAAGATAAAGGTCTGTGGTTCCATGAGAGTGAATGAGGTGTAGCTGGACTTTCAGATTGGCTTCCCTCTGCTTAATTCAATGTCTAGAAGAACAAAGATGTGCCAAGGCTTTGAATGATCTTGAAAAGTGAAGACATTTTTAAACATAAACGAAAAAATATGCCATAAGTTTTTGCATTTTTCACATTATTTCAAGATTTGTATTTGAATCTATGTATCATATTTGATTGACATGATGTAGTCCAAGGAAATGTTTGAATAAAACAATACATTGTTCAATGGCACCATAAGTATTGCTTGTATAATATTTATAATATTATTGAATATTGAAAAAAAGCACTACTCGAGTGTTTTGTAGACAGATTCCATATGTCTTTTTTTCACATTATATGGTTTAATAAGATGGTGCAGTGGAGGGCTTTATGCAAAGCCTGGTAAGTACTAAGAAACAATAATGTAAGCTATGATGATAAAGGCGGTTATTGCTGTGATAAAATTTCTATTTCATCTTCCATATACTTTGATTTTGAAGACAAATCATCATGACCAAGCTTAAGCTTCTTTTTGAACGGTTTTCAATTACAGTCTCTAGACCATTTGAGAATTTGAGAATCACGTGTTTGGCCTAGAATGATGTCAGATGTGGTTTTAGGAAGTCAGTTGATTGAGAAGATTTTGAAATAGTTGAAATGATCATCCTCAGAACATAGTGGGCTCAGTAATTGATTTTGGCAGCTAAATGATCAAGGTAGAAAAGTTCATGATGGACTTAATATAGTGATCAGAGTCAATTAAAAAGTTGAACAAAATGAATGAATGGCAGGACCCAGTTTGTTGATTGTATGTAGATATTTTTACTTCTGTGGCCCATTGTTTTCATGACTTCGTATGTTAAATAGTTGTGTTTGTATACAAAAATAAAGTAGATGGTTGAAGCAATTATTCATAGAATCCAAATTCCTTTTCTCTACAATCACCTGAATAATTTGTTAAATATTCAGAATATTAAATAAAATTTGAGTACTGAATTATCTGAGTACAGAAACGAGTATATATGCATTTGCAAAAATATAAGTATGCACAGTATAGCCAGTGATGGATTTGTTCATTTGATAAGACTAAGGCAAACTTTGTCGATTTATCATCCATGGAGCAATTGGTTTCTTTGGCTCCGTGGCCACCAACTGGTCCAAACCCTGACCAAGCATCTTATACATGTCTGTCACTTGGCTGCAAGGAAGAACAGGAGTGAGAGAAAGAGGTGGGTTGGTGCATTGCTATTATCATTCCAGGTAAGACAACTCGGGTTACATGCTCTTCTGATATAGATCAAGAATGCCGTGATTCTATGTGAAGGATACATCTCTCAGTTGACCTCCAAATCTCAGGCTGCCCTTTCTGAGTCTCTTGGTCTCTTAAATGTGGGATTTCCTCATGATAGCTTATGCGCTGTCACAATTTTTTCACTAGACTCCTGTCGTCCATTCCTGTGGTTTCTGTTTCATTTGTACTCCATGTCTGCACCCTCCAGTGCAGAGGTTTTTCCTAAACTTCAGATGCATCTCCAGATTCACTTGTTTATTAACATCTCCATTTGAATGTTTCTGAGCCACTCGGATCCAAAATGTCTAAATCTGACTTTATCACTTCATTTTCACCTCTCTTCTAAATCTATGTCTCTGCCAGTGCTTCCTCTCTCTATCTAGGTGCCCAAGATTCCCCGTCTCTCTACTCCTCCCCACAATCAATCAATCATCCATCACGTATCTGTCAAATCTCCATCTCCCCTGGCATCACTTTATTTCAGGCCACCATCATTTCCCAACTGGCCTTTCCTTCACATTTCCATGTTTCCTCCTGCCGGAGGATTCATGCAATTCCTCTGCTCATACTTTTCCTTCATAGCATTTATTTTGGTTTGTAATCACATACTTGTAAGAATATGTGATGCTAATCTCTTTCTGTAAATGTGAGCTCCATGAGAGCAAGAACTGGGCCTATTTTCGTGTGCAATGTCTGATTATCTAGCATATGGTACGAGTTCAGCTCATATTTGTTGAATGAATGAATGAATCAATATGGCTTCTTGCTATCGCCTAGTCATCCATCTCTCTCTTGGGTCTTGCTCTTCTCTACTCTAATTGCCATTTTGCAAAATAGACGGAACATGTTAAAGCACATTTAACATGCCACGTCCCTACGTATCATCCTTAAATGAATGATAAAGTCTGAACCTCTCCACATAACTTAGACTTTCATGATCTGGTCCCCACCAATGTCTCCAGTCTCATTTCTTTTGTTTTTGCTGCTTATCTCCCTCCTGTCTCCCATCTCCATCTTCTGTCTACTCCCGAACCCTCCTAACCTTGCTAACTTCTCATCCTCAAGGTCTCAACTTAGATGTCACCTGCCAGGAATCTTTTTGTGACCCTCCAAGATGCTTCGTAACCCTGCTTTGTGCCTCTACAGTAATTTGCATCCATCATAGCACTCTGAATGATAACACTGATCTGTTATGTGTCTTTCTCTCCACTGGACTCTTGAGGGTAGAGTCCAGCGCCTGGGAGAAAGTAGGTGATCAACATGTGTTACTAAGTGGATGACAGATGGATGCTTAGCTCCTAGTGACAGGATACATGCTGCTTTTGTGGCCCAGGACTCTGTCTCAGAGGGTTGATGAGTTAGGACTAGTGTAGACTTGTGGCCATCTTGGGTCAGTGGGTCCTGGAAAGGTTCCTCTCAATCTAATGGATTCTCCTGATGCTGCTGGGACCCTCACTAATAATTAATAAGATAGGGTGAGGAGTGAGGGAAAGCAATAACTGCACAATGAGGAAGGAGGAGTGTGAGTGGCGCCTAGATAAAAATACACATCGACAGCCCAGGAGACAGTGATAAAGAGCCAGCAGTGTTATCGCTCATTATAGTCGGAGTGATTTGTGATCTAAATTGTCCCATAGTGACAACATGACTGGGTGACGGAGTTCCCTGATTTTGATTGGGATGTGATTGCTATATGGCAATGGCAAAATTCCTTGGTACCTTTGGGAATATGGATCTTAATTCCAATTATTATTCTGATTCTTAATTCTAATTCTGGTGAATCACAGAACTGCCTGTCATCTCCTTCCTTCTCTTTTTCTCATACTTAATTAGAGTTGGGTTTTCAGTGATATCTTGCCCTTTTGGTACTCAGGTTAATTTGTAAGGAAGCTCAACCTTGGTCAATAGTTAAAAATTTAAAGTAATATGCAGCAGAACTCCTTTTTTCGTATACTTGTAACTTTTAGAAAATTGTGCCACTTAACTGAAGCTTCCGTGTCTATCATAGCCCGAACTGAAACAGTTTTTAGGAATTGATAGTTAACTCATTTCAGATACTTTTCAATTAGGTTGAAGATGGATCGTATTTGTGATTTACGAGTAACATATCAGTTTTTCTAGTTATTAGTGAATCAAAACACCTACATTTAAAGGCCTAGAAATATGTGGATATAAACATAAGAGAATTTAAAAGCAAAGACAAATAAAAAAGAAGAAAATATTGTTAATCTACCATTTGGTAATTGTTGAATAAATTTTAGGTATGATTTTCTATATACTGAAGACCCGTCTTTATCCCCGGTAAGGCTGTATCAATATTTAATAGTGAGTTATGCGGTGAAACCAATAGAAGTTAGTTGTACAATTATGTTCACTTTAATTCAATTCAGCAGACATATCTTTTTAAAAAATGTAAGTGTGTTTATTTTTTAAAATAAAGATGGTATATATTTAAGGTGTACAACATGATTTGATATACCTATACATACTGGAATGATTACTACAGTCAAACCAGTTAACATATGATCTCCTTACATAGTTAGCATTTTTTGTGTGTGATGAGAGCATTTGAACTCTACTCTCACAGCACATTTCCAGTATTCAATGTAGTGTTATTAACTATAGTCAACATTCTGTACATTAGCTCTCTAGACTTCCTCATCCTACGTAACTGCAACTTTGTACCCTTTGACTAGCATCTCCCATTTCCCCCAGCTTCCTGCCCCTGGTAACCACCATTCTACTCTCTGCCTCTGTGTATTCCACTGTTTTAGATTCCACATATAAATGAGATCATGCAGTTTTTTTCTTTCTGTGTCTGGCTTATTTCATGTAGAATCATGTCTTCCATGTTCATCCATGATGTTGCAAATGAAAAGATCTCCTTCTTTTTTAAAGCTGAATAATATTCCATTGCATATATATATCATGATTTCTTTATCCATTTGTCTATCAACAGACACTTGGGTTGTTTCCATATCTTGACTATTGTCAATAATGCTGCAATGGACATGGGGGTGCAGATATCTCTTTGAGGTACTGATTTCATTTCCTTTGGGTATATACCCGAAAGAGGGATTGCTGGAGCATATGGCAGTTCTGTTTTTAGTTTTTTGAGGATTCTCCATACTGTTTTCCATAAAGGCTGCACCAATGTACATTCCCACCAACAATGTACAAGTGTTCCCTTTTCTCCACGTCTTTGCCAACACTTTTTTTTTTTGATGATAGCCATCCTAACAAGGGTGAGGTGATATCTCATTGTGGTTTTGATTTAATTCAGCAAACATTTCTGGAGTTCCTACTCTCTGCTAGATACTGAGATGGTTACTAGGGATAAAAAGATGGCTATAACTTACCTTTGCTTTTCAGAAACTCAGTCTCCTGTGTGGGAGACATGTGTCTTTGTTTTCTACGGCTGCTGTGACAAATTACTACAAACTTAGTGGTTTACTTAAAAGAATGCACATTTGTTATCTTACAATTTCGATAGTCAGATGTCTGAAATGGGTCTCCTAGGGCTGGAAGCAAGGCATCAGAGGGCCATGTTCCTTCTGGAGGGCCTAGGGGAGAATACATTCCTTGCCTTTTCCAGCTTTTAGAGGCTGCCTGCATTCCTTGCCTCATGGCTGCCTCACTCTGACCTCTGTTTCTGTCATCTCATCTCCTTTTCTGACTCTGATCCTCCTGCCTCCCTCTTATAAAGACCCTTGTGATTACATTGGACCCACCTGGATAATCCAGGATAATCTCCTTATCTCAAGATCCTTAACTTAGTCACATCTGCGATGTCCCTTTTGCCATGTAAGGGAACATGTTCATAGGTTCCAGGGATTAGGATGTGGACATTTTTGGGGCCATTATTCCTACGACAGCATGTAAACCACTAAACCATCATATGCCTACTTATTTACATAGTCATACCCTTACCTTTTACTAAACAGTGGGCAAGCAGTTCTATAAACCATGCACAGACTACACAAACTAAAGCACAGTGTAATAAGCAATGTAAGATAAACCCCTGTGAAGCATTACTATGGAGAAAATGATGGAAGTAAAGGCTGTGGATTGTAGATGATGTCGAAACTTGGCCTTGGAGTATAATATGAGTTCATCAATTAGAGGACAGGGTGTGCAAAGTCATGGAGGCATGAAGGAGTTTGGTGTTTCTGAGAATGGCAAGTAGGTGGGTTTGATGGAAATGAGTGTGTGTGTGTGTGTGTGTGTGTGTCTGTGTTTAAGGGGCTAAGGGCCAGGACTGGGGGTCTTGGATGACAGGAGGCCTCATATTGAGCAAGGAGAGAACAGTACCTGGGCTAGATTCTCAGGGCAGACTGACATTTTGGGGACGGCCAGAGGAAGTGTGGGAGCAAAAGAAACCAGGAAAATAATGATG
This sequence comes from Ceratotherium simum simum, assembly GCF_057802395.1. Lineage (NCBI taxonomy): Eukaryota > Metazoa > Chordata > Mammalia > Perissodactyla > Rhinocerotidae > Ceratotherium > Ceratotherium simum. Next base: position 11,280,748 of record NC_141939.1, on the reverse strand, counting down.
AGGTAGCAGTAGACCCTGGTCTCATGGAGCCAAGGAATAAGGTTCCAATCAGCACAGATACTTGCTACTGCACTTTTTCTTTTCTGAGATGGGAATAATGCTTTTTCTCTTCTACAATAATTTTTTTTTAATAAAATATGGGACTTTCAAAGAGATTTCAATGAAAAAAATTAGCTAAATTATTCTTTGATCCTAAAACTTGGTTTGAACCAACCAGTAACCATAGCACGAACCTGGTGCTACCCACGAAGTCCGACTTACTCCAAATACTTGCTTTACCTCTTTGAAAGGTGATTTTTCCAAGCTGCTCTCAAGTTTTAACCTTTTATCATAATTTTAATGGCTTTATCATTGTTAAAGAGGAGGTGATAAAATGTCAGAGATGAGAGAGACAGCGTCCATAAAGTCAAAGAAAAAAGAAACATTGAGGCAATTGTTTGGATGATTTAAGCAGAAGTTCCAATTTTTCTTATCTACCTGAAGCTTTTAGATGAATGGGAAACTTTAGATTGGGATTATTGATAAAATTGATCCAGGACTTCAGAATCTGTGGGTTAGGGCTTCCAGAAATGAAGTCTATGTTTCTCCAAATTGTTTCATCTATTTGACCAGCGAAGCACAGTGGTGAAAGATATAGATTTGCAAGTCAGCTTGCTTGGTCTCACATCCCTACTCAGCTTCGCTCACATGCCATGTGACTTTGGTCAAGTTGCTTGACTTCTCTGTGCCGCAGTTTCTCCATCTGCAAAGTGGGAATGATGATAGACTCTATCTTAGCCTGGATGTTTCCGGAGGTAGAGTGTGAACACAGGGATCAGTTTGAGATGCTTATATAAAGGGACCCCGAAAGCAGGAGTGAGGGATGGGGGAGCGAAACAGGGACAGGAGAAGGACCAATCCAAGGATGTGCTTGTTAGGATGCGCACTGCTATGGGTGGCAGATTGCTCCAATGTTGGGGACTTCGTCTGTCTAGTGAAGACACCACATGTGGCGTGGCATCTGTGATTGGCTAAGTTTGCAGGGGTTCCCAGGCACCTGCCAAGTCCCATCTGGTTTTTGCAGGATGCAGACAGGTGAATTGAGTGAGGATATGATGGGAAACACAGCTCTGACCCCCTTAATCTTGGATAGTGGCACTGATTTCTGCAGTTTCTCCTTGGATGCAAGAGGCTTCTGGTCTCCTTTCTTGTGGGTGTGTGTATGTGTTGTCAGGGATGGTTTCAGGGATGTCTACCTGCTCTTTCCACCACAGTGGTCCTCACTGCAGAGTAAATAACCAAGCTCTGTCAGCTGTCAAGGTTTTATATCCCAGTGACACTCCAGCGGTCCAGGGAAATGACTGCAGGCTGGGTTGTTGTCCTGTTGTCAGATGGACTTGGCCAGATCTCTCCATTGCCTGCCTCACTCTAACTGGCAGCCATAATGGCATTTCTGATGTGTCAACACAGACCCCATGTTCATCAGCCCTGAAAGGCTGGCTAATCCCTTTTGCAGGGCACAGTTACTCTCGCTGAAGGTCTCTATAGGGAAGCACTGGGGGAATTGTTATTGTATGTATTTGTAGGGATATTGTAGAGTCCTCCCTCAAGAGGACCAGGCTTCCCCTTCAATGAATGGCTCCTGGGTCTGAAAACTGGGGGTGGGGTGGGGTGCAACTTTCCATTGTAATGGCTGATATCAGCCTTCGGTTCACCAGTTATTACTATTATTTTTAATAGAGAAGTTGGCTAGCACCTGGTTGGTCATCCATCTATTTGCTCCTCAGAATGCCATGATCTATTAGCTACTGATACTGCCTGGAGGTGAAGGCATCCTGGTTGCCTTCTGGCCTTGCTTCCCATTGTGGTCATTAATGGTACTGCCTCTGATAGTGATGCCTCCCGCCGATGTTATTCTAGAATCTTGACACTCCTATTGATACTTGGGAGTCCAGTCCCAGTTTGTTTCTCTCACTGTTGGCTCTGGCTACAGAGGATGCAGGAGCCCTCCCCCAGGGTCTGGGGATGGGTTCTTCAGACTCTTCACTTAATAAATCCTTTATGATAGTCTCGCCTCCCTGAGCCTTCTGACTCTTCCTCACCTCTATGCCAAGATGGTTCTGCCATGCCCATTTCTTTTTCTGTAGGCCATTTCCTTGTGCTAACTTCAAGCAGCCATCAAAAGCAGATATGAGGACTCATGAGTGACCTCCCACATCAACAACCTCTCCCCAGTTCATCCTTATATTCTGTTTGCCCTGTCCCCTACACGTTCTGGTTTCTGCAGGTATGTATTCTCTGAGTTCTGCAATCCTTTCAGTGTGTGAGCTCTTTCCATGCACATGAGGGCCTTTATTTTCCCATGCAGCTCTTTGGAGACAACAAGGAGTGGGGGTGGGGAGCAGATCTTGAGGACGACAAGCGTCATTGTACGAGGAACATGCCCTAGAAGAGATCTTTGCAGATCTACGCGCAGGGGACGGCTGCTCTCCTCTGTCAGGGTGGAGGGCTTTGCTTCTGCCAGCACAAAGGGTTCAAGACTCTCAGGCTCAGTGGCCCAAACCCAACGCCCTTCCCTGACTTCAACAGAGGAGACCCGCCCTGGCTATGCCCTCGGTCTCCTCTGTATTCCTGCCATCCTTCATAAGCTCGGCACTCTGCCTTGGAGCTTTTAAACTTGACCTGCTGCTGTGGAAACAAGCTCTTGGTTTTGAGCCTGCCTTGAGGTGAGAGCTGACTTATCTGAGCCTGCTGTTTTTCTTCTTTTTTGAACTTCTTAGTATTCATTTTTTTAAAAAAAATTAATAGACCTGATTTTTTAGGGCAGTTTTAGGTTTAGAGAAAAACTGAGCAGAAAGTACAGAGAGTTTCCACGTACCCCTTTGCCCACCCTGCTACCTCTCATCTCTTGACATAGTTTCCTCGATTAGTAACAACTTGCATTAGTGCAGCACATTTGTTACAATTGATGAGCCAATATTGATTGGTTCAGTAATATTGATAATATCAATAATACTGATAACATTATTAACTAAAGTCTATAGTTTACATTAGGGTTCACTCTTTGTGCTATACATTCCATGGGTTTTGACAAATGCGTAATGACATATGTTGGTTTCTTTTTTTCGATATTTCCAAGGCAATGAACAAAACTCCCTCCACAATATTTACAGTGACCATTGCCCTGTGCTATTTAAATGCCATGGCTACTGCTAACGTATGCTTCCCCCTCCGCCTGTCCCGCATCCCAATCAATCACAAGCGAGAGTCCCAAGGACCGTGATCACACCACCTCACTTACCTGCAGTGGATGGCATCCTTATGGCTATCTGTTGGGCCAGTGATCCAGCTCCAACGTCTTATTCGAAGCATCTGCTTTCTAGGGTTGCCCTGTTTCCAACCATCCCGGCTTAGATCCCCTGAAAGCAGAGGCTAAAGACAAGGCTAATGTGTGCGCAGTTTACGGGACAGGGGTGAGGATGTGGGGGGAGAGAGGCCTGGAAAGAGGGGTAGCCCGCACCAGGGGGACTTACTGAGGTGGCCATTGTGCATGGCTGGCTGCACAGTCCTTGGGACTTTATGAGATGAGTCTTAACTGTCTGCCTTTGATCCCAGGGTGGTCAGTATCCTTGTGCTTCTCAGTTGCACGTGTGGGAGCAGTGAGCAGGTTCTGTGGGCCCACCTTCTGCATCAGAGGAGTCTGGGGCGGGAGGTAAGAGGTTTGGGGAGCAGTTGTGAAGTGAAGCCCTGTCACGTTGCACCTGAGCAGAAATGCCTGCAGTCCACATGGAACTGATCACTGCAGCAGGGTTGGACGGGCGTCGGGGGGAGAGGATTTGAGGTAGTAAGGTACACAGGGATGGGGTGCAGTCGAAATGAACGTAGGTAAAGCACTCAGCACGTTGCTGGTGTATGGTGACCTCTAAGGAAAAGTTACTTGTGATGGTGATGGTGGAGGAGGATGATGGTGATGATGCTAATGATATTATTATTATTATATGGAGCAAAAGGAACCGGATTAAGTACAGATTAAGTGTGCCGGTCTCTCTCCTGGGAGACTGTCATGGTACTACAGAAGGGTCCTTGATGTTGTACCGTTATGTCAGCCAGTTTTGGGCAGCCTCTGGTCTGAATCTTGTCCTCTGTGGTTCAGATTTATAAAATACACGGCTTTGAATGCCTTGAGTCAGGAACTACACTATCCTATCTGGCTATAGCTCCCACCATGCTCTCTAGCTCTACTGCTACTGCATGGGTTCAGGCTAAAAACTTAGTCAGTCTTGACATTTGATGTGTCCGCAGAAGTTGCTGGTAGTGTAGGAGAGTTCAAAGCTTCTATTGTCTAGAGGTTGGCACAGCGTTATTCTAACTGAGTACGGCCAGGGTGAATTGGGAATGGTCAAAACAGTGCTCTTCCCTCAGCCTGTATTTAGGCCAGAGTCTTGTGGAGATGAATCTGAAGAGAGGAGAGAATAGTAGGGGGGCTATTGGACACCTCCAAGGGGCACTTGTCACATTTGAGAATGCTGTCCTTGAACTGTGCTCTAGGGGGCGCCATACATGCTGGACTCCAGGTGAATGGTGTCCTTGGAGGTGTGCAATGGCCACCCTGGTCCAGTCATCAATGGCTCTGTGCCTCGGCCAGGTCACAGAGGAGAGCTGAGCTCTCCCAGCGCCCGTGGCCTTGCTCACAAGACTCAGCAGCACGCCCCTGTCATCTGTTTTCGTTCTTTCAAGCTCTTCGCTTTGATGGGCAAGCAGCTTCTTCCCACCCCAATTATAGTCAGTAATTTGTTCCTTTCGGGTGTGTAAATTCTGGTACACTCTGCCACAGCACAGCTTGCTTTCATCAAATAAAGACCAAATTTGGAAAACTGCATTGTCGCAGATAAAGAGCAAAATTTCCATCGAGTCTTTTTATCTTGGCTTAATGACATGTAAAAGATAACTTATTGGTTAAAGAAATAGTTTTAAGGATATTTCCAAATATTTCAAATATTTTCTAATTGTTTCTAATTGTCAAATAATTTCTATTGGTAACTTATTCTAGTTGATAGCTTTTTTGTTAAGTTTATGGAGAAATAAAAACATACTATGGTTAACCACCATAGAAATTATGACTAAGTTGAATACAAATTATGAGAGTTTAAAGATTAAATACAAATTATAGAGACTTGAGGTGTATGTGCTCACATATGGTTTTAAATATAAGACAACTTGATTCTAGATCATATTAAGTCTTGATCCGTTCCACAGAAATCCTCTTTGCAATAAGTGAGTATTACAACAGTTGCCAGGATAATAGATATCATAGATATCTACTGCCTATTTGACCAAAATATTGTTTTTTCTGTTAAAGAAAAGAAAGAAATACATTTGTCAGCCATAATGAGTTTTAAAGAGGTTCTGTAAATGTGGGTGTGCCTCAAATTAAGAAAGCCAGACATTTAAATAGCTGACCTTACAGAGCACATAAATTAGAGGGTAATTACTTAAATGTTCTTCGGTTTGTGAAAGGATTTACAACAGGGTTCCTCTAAATAGCTAACTCTCTAGTGAATTTAAATTACTAGTGTGTGTTTTAAAATTAATTCCTTTTTTTTTTTTTTTAGAGAAACACACCTGTTGCATAAAACAAGGTGTGTTAGAATTAGGAAAAGCTGAAGGAGGGGGCTGGCCTGGTGGTGTAGTGGTTAAGTTCCTGTACTCCACTTTGGTGGCCTGGGATTCGTAGGTTAAGATCCTGGGTGCCGACCGATGCACCACTTATCAAGCCATGCTGTGGCAGTCATCCCACATATAAAGTAGAGGAAGATGGACATGAATGTTAGCCCAGGGCCAATCTTCCTCAGCAAAAAGAGGAGGATTGGCAACAGATGTTAGCTCGGGGCTAATCTTCCTCACTAACAAAAAAGAAAAGCTGAAGGGTTTTTCCCTTTGTTAAGCATATTTTGAGACTGCTTTATGACTCATATGTACCAAGCCCTCTTTTGGGAGGGGGAGTTTTTCAGCAACAAACCGTACAGGCGATGCTGAGCTCACTTCGGCTCTGGCTCTTTACAATTGGGGGTCGGGGGGGCAGGAGTAGTGGTGCAGGGCCCCCAGGTGCATCCTGGTGGTAGGAGCTTCCTTGGCTTTCCACTGGGGACTGGGGAATGTTTTATGGAGCCCAGCGCCACCCTGGGCTGAGCCTTCCTGTCTTGGGGTGGGAGTGCGAGTGAGGTGGGCATGATCCCAGATGGTGAAGACTCGGAGGAGGCGAAACCATTGACCTCGATTGGAATCCAGCTCTGTGACCCTGAGTAAATGTGTAACCTCCGAGCCTCAGTTTCACCGCCCTTGAAAAGGACACGGAAATTCAGCTAATGATGAGAAACGCTTCTGTTTAAGACAGCTGTTCTCAATATCTACACTTGTAGTAGATCTAAGTTCCGTTTAAAGACCGAATCTCATGAAGGTTATTCCTCAGGAAGTTGATCTTTGAAATCATAGACAATGTGATACCTTGCAGCTGCCTTATCTTTCTGCCTGGGCTGCATGTATCTCCCTGACTTGAGTCTCCATGAGATTGCTGATTTGGCCATAGTGTGTACATTCAACTGGACCAGTTCTGTCCTTTTGGGAAGAAAGAATAATTGCAGGATTGAGGCCCAAGGTCATTGTTCCAAAGCTTTGGTCTCCTGCTAACGACCAATCCAAGGTAAAGCGTTCAGCATTCTTTTATTCAAGAAATGTTTCTGTATCTCCTACTTTATGTTAATGACTGTTGTCACCTCTGGGTCTGTAGCAGTCAATGCAACACAAAATACCTGTCCTAGTTGGGGGAGATAGGCAGTGGTAATAAAGCAAACAGATATAGAATTGTTCTTGACAAAATTGGAAAAATAAGGAGAATGTGTGTTTTTCATACAGTCATATGAATTTAAGCTAAAACCTTGCCTATATACCAATATTATGTTTCTCTTAGTATTTTAGAGTTAAAATTTCATTTACATTTATGAAACAACTGTGATGTAAAATAATGATAAAATAGTTAGCAAAGTGAAAAGTTGATGAACTAGCCAGGTTCCAAGATTGCCCCCAATGATCCCCATCTTGGGGTGTGCACATGCTTGTGGAGGACCGGTATCAGGGTTGGTCTGCATGAACAATAAAACACAGCAGAAATGATGACAGTCAATTCTGAGATTAGTTTCTAACAGACATTGCAGTTTCCATCGTGGTCGCTTTCTCTTCCTTGGATCACTGGATCTGGAGGAATGAGCTGCCATGTGTGAGCAGTCCTATAGAGGAGGCCAGGTGGCGAGAACTGAGGCCTCTGCAAACAGCCAAGGAAGAAAATAGGGCCCACTGCCGACGGCCACACGAGTGAGCGTGGAAGCAGGTCCTTCCGCCCTGGTCGAGCCTTCAGATGATTGCAGCTCCTGCTGATGTAGCGACTGCAGCCTCCTGAGAGATCCTGAGCCAGAGCCACCCAGCTGACCCACTCCTGGACCCCTGACCCTTAGAAACTGTGAGATAACAAATGTTTGTGTTTTAAGCACTAAGTGTTGGGGCAGTTTGTTAGGCAGCAATAACTATTTGATATAGTTGGAACCCTACTGCTGAATTATTTTCAAATAATGAAAACTCAGAAGAGTAGCAACTGCTATTCTGTATGAAAATAGATTCTCTTTGCAAAGGAACATGGCAAAATTATACTTCTAAGTATGGTACTATTGGTCATTCTGCGTTTACAAGAGGAGCTAGCACTTGTTAAGGTTAGTACAGTTTCAACACATCACACATAATTATACACCAACTGGAACTTCAGTGTAGCTGCATCTCTTGGCTGAACTATCATCCTATCTTCCTTTCCTTTATCCAAATCCTATCCCTTCTTTTGGATCACAAATCATGCTTGTAATAGCAGTTACTAGGTGGACAAGAATATAATTTTTTAAATCTAGTTTTCCCAGAGAATCTGAGAAGTAGGAGGAAGATTATTTTATACCTGTTGTGCAGTGTAATTATTACTGATATCCCCTCTTCTTAGAAGTGTCCAGTTTTGGGTAAGTCATAAGGTCACCCTAGCTAAAAGCAAAAAGCTTATCAATTTATCTTGGAATGTCTCATTCTGCAGATTTTTAGGGAGGGGACTAGGCCTCACTTTCAAGGGTGAATGAAAGGATGACTAAACGTGCCAGTATCTCCTCCAAGCAATAATATTGTCCCTCCTGATGCCCATGTGGAGAGAGACAAGGCCCCCTCAGTCCACAGAGTCCCTAAGCAAATGTCAGCATTCGTTTTCAAAGTGGTGGCCAGGTGCCCAGCACTGCCATAGCAGTGTCAACCACGGTGATGGTAACTAAGGAGTTCCTTTGCTTCCTAAAGCGCCCGGGGAAGATGCAGTTAGAGTGATTCTTGCCTTGCAACATAGAGGGCTGAAGGGAGGTGCCTCTGAAGGCTGAAGCAGAGCTACTGTGCTGCTGGCTTCCCCAGTGAGCCCCGAGGGCACAGGCCCCACTCTGGAAACCAGTCAGCCACCTCATTAGCAAGTGTGTTTCCTGCAAAGTTTGCCCTCAAATACTCTGGCCAGTAAGAAGGGTCTCATCATGTGGGCAGACCTGGACCATGCTGGAAATGAGAGTGGATATGATTTCAACTCTAACTGCCAAGAAGGATTCCTCCTGCACTCGGATTTTATGGCGTGGAAAGTTAGGCTGCGTGGCGTTTGGAGCCGGACCAATCTGGATTTCAGTTCTAACTTTAGCACTTATTGGTTATTGACATTGGCCAACTGCTTTTTATCACTGAGCCTCAGTTTCTGCCTCTTGTAAAAATGCCAACTTCCAAGTGTTGTTCTGAGGGTTAATGAGGACAAGTGTGAAACACAGAAGACAGGGACAGGCATAGTTACAGCACACTGGCTGTTTCTGTAAAATGAACCTGGATGATAAATGTTTCGAAGATCCTTTTCAACATTGTTTCCCCTGTTCCCTGCATCGTTCAGGGTCCTCTCTGAGGTTACTGCCCGCCTTCTACCTGGGACATCTCTCGTCTTCTCTTTGCCCATCGACATCTTATCTATCCTCCAGGCCCCTTCCCTCCAACCCTTGTGGATCTCTCATTCTCCCTCCCCATCTCTCCATCTCTGTTTCTGTGTCTCGTCTAGATTGAGCTCCCATAGCCTAGACTTAATAATTGTATACAGTGTTTGAATCTGTCTCCCTCCTTTCTACTCTGCCAGAGTGGCTTTGAGCCCAGAGATCATGTCTTAGACGCAGGAGGGCTCAGGCTACGTGAAAAATAAATACTGACTGGTGCCCCTTTAAAACAATGGAGCTATGAATGTAGAGGAAATACTTTTATTAACTGCAGCACCCAAATTCACATGGGAGCACATGGAGAGTTGTACCAGAGACTTCTCTGATACAACCCAACAGTTGAGTGATGATTTTTTAAAATCCAGATACACAGTCAATGACATTGTTCTTTTTTCATCTCATAAAAGTTTGGTTGTGAATCAACTACTAAGGAAATCTGGCCCCCAAAGTTTTTAATACCTGAACATGGTTATGGGGTAAAGAAAGGCTTATTTATAGCAGGCCCCTACTCCATCAAATGCACAGGTGGGCTTCATGTTTCTCTGCTCAGCATCAGCCATGGCAGGAAATGGAGAATGTGTGTCATGGAATACAACAGTGGAGATGTCAATCAACTGAAAAGAACTTGCTCTGGCCAAAGGTACAACAACTTGGGGCAGGTTGCAAATTGCACCAGCATTTGCTCTGCACCAAGGAAGCCAACTTTTGAAGTTAGATGAGATGGGGGTTGGGGGAGGTGGAAACATGTTAATAATGTCCTGAGCTGTAGAAGAAAGAATGAAGATCAGGAAAATATTTTAAACTTATGTGACGACACCCCTGGATCTGAAATCTAGCAGCAGGGAGATAATTTAAGACACTCACCATACATTACAGTTGAACTGTGACCACCTACTGATGTCACTGGCAGCTTCCTCATAACCTGTCTAAGGGGCAGAAAGGGCAAGAGCCAGGAGAGAGCACCGGTGCAGCTGGGACCAACTTTTGAAATTTAACCATTAAGTTTGGTCCCTCCTACTCTACCAAAAACTTCTTTAGAGCAGTCTGTGTCTTTTTCATCTTGGTCTTCTCAGCATTGTGACACTCAACATCGGGCACTCGATAAATGGTTGTGAACTAAGTAATGACCAAAATGTGCAGTATGACTTTAGTTCCTATAATTTAAGTTGTAAAAAATACATATTTTACTTTTTAATTGGAAATCTGGCAAATTATATACAAAGCATTTTAGAGTCTTGCCTGCTATTCCTTATTTATTCCCCTCTTCTCCCAGTGCAAGACAAAAGAATAACCATTTATGGAAAGTTAAATACTAAGCGATGTCTTCATGGGTTCTGTTTTCTTTGAGAAAAACACACAGTATTCACTCTAAATTCTATGAGAGTTTTCTTCTCTGTTGAAACGTGGACTATCATTCTGGGATGATTTTGATTACTAAATAGATTGCTCTTGTTCATTTATCAATCATCGTTTGTTAGAGATTGAGGTTAACTTCAATTTTTCTGAATTAGAAAAAGATACATTTCTGCATATGCATTTTTGTGCACTTGTCCATTTATTTTCTTCAGATAATTCACTAGAAGAGAGTCCTGTGTTAAAGAGCACACATTTTTAAGGGGTTTTTTACACGTTACCAAAATGTACGTCCACCACTTGATCAGGTATTGATTAGTTGCAAACAACCAAAACCAATCTAGCTAGTTTAAACAGAAAGGAATTTATTACCAGTTATTTGATGCTTGCAATTATTGGAAAGCTGAAGGATCTGTCCTCAGATTGAGCCTGTAGAGAAATAACTAGGCCCCAGAATTTCATTACCTGTGCCGTGATTAAGAAACAGCCAGTGCTGTGGCAGGAAGTTGCTGAATCAAGAGGCTGCTGGTAGTAAGTCCTAACTGCCTCCACTAAAATCTGGCCAAAAGGATGCCTCATCAGGACCACCAAGGATGGTCAACAGGTACCCCGGGAGTTGTGGAGATGCAGCGGTTTCAAGTTACACATCATCGTACCATGCTCCGTTCTCCTCTGGAAGCATTCCCCGCTGGGTGCCAAGGTCTCTGAAAAACTAAAGCCAAAAGCTGCCGGCACAGGAAGCAGATAGATCCTGTGGGTGCATTATTAAGTGGAAAAGTGAGAAATGCCAACCTTACTTCCTTCCCTCCAATATGCTGGACCAACATTTTCCAGCCAGAAAGAAATAGTGCCATGTATTGATTGCTGGTACGGAGCATATACTGCAACTGTAGGGCAGTACCTTAACTTTATAAGGTTGTTATTTCTCAGTTGGCGCCACAACTGAGACTTCAGTGGGCCATTCTGGTATTCTTTAAGACCTGCTGCTTCTGGGGATGTAGGACATGGTAAACTTGGTGAATCCTTTGAGTGGCATCTCATTGTCTCACCTGCTTTGCTATCAAATCAGTTCCTTAATCAGAAGCAATGTGTCGGATAATACATTTGTGAATGTTGCATTCAATAAGTCCTGGGGGATTGTTGGCAGAAGGAAGGTGAGCAGCAAACAAAATGTCCATATGCATGTGTCTCCATGCTAGAGAAGACATTGAAGCTTCTGCCCTTTTGGAAGGAGTCCAATTATAAGTAATTTGCTACCTGGTGGCTGGCTGGACTTTGAGGTATGAGGCCAGCTAGACCAGTCTTGGAGACGAGAAATCCATGTATCACCTCCATTTGAGCCAACCTGGCTCCTTAATTCATGAGCCTACTAAGAAAGCCTTGGGGTAGATGGGGAAAGAGGTTGACAGACATCTAAAGATCCTCATCTCGTTCTTCCGATTATTGAGAATTTCTTTCACCAGGGGACCTTTTGGTGAGCATTCACATCTCATTCTGAGGCCATTCTAGTATATGTATTCATATCCCTATTCTGCAAGCCTCCTTGTCACTAATCCTTGGTCCTTGGTTTTTCCAAACTTTTTATCATATGGCTAAACCATTAACCATTCCTGTGAATTAGTGTAGATTTGTACCTCTGTTTATCTCTCATTCTAGACAAAGTAAAAGACAAACAAACAACCCAAATATGCTGCTTGAAGTTCTGCCAAATAGGAGGATTTCCTTTTTCCATTGTCCTTCAGGCAGCACTGTTGTAATGGTGAAAAGTCCACTCCTGATTGTTGTCAGCATTATCACTCAGAACAGTCTATAAACCAGGCTCCATTTTTTTTCTTTTTAAGCCAACTGTTCATAGAGAACTTCCCATGTGGCTTGAACCTGACATGCTTGAGTGCTGGGCACATCCACCTTTATGGCTTGGTGACTCAGATCACGTCCAGTTTTGGTTGGTCAACTCAGGATACATGGTTACTTGTTGTCCTATAGTCAGGCACTCAGTCTACCAGGATCCAGAAGTCACCCAAGAGCTGTTTCTCAAAAGGAGAATAATTATGTTCTTGGGATCATAACTTTGCTTCAAAGCCCTATGAGCTTGGACTATTATTTTCCTATTAGTGTTTGCCATAGGCTCTGTGTAGCATCCAACCCTGCCTCAGACACTTTGAGCACAACTAAATCTTCTGCATCTCAAGGTCCAAATGTTTGCAGCTACTTGGATCATCTGGAGAGCCTTCTCTTGATCTGGGCCTCCCGAAAGGTGGTGCCCTTATCATTTATTTAGCAAATGATAGAAACAGCACAAATGAATGTAGTATATATTGCCTCCAAAGTTCAAAGAGGCCACTTTCTTAGTTGTAGAGAGTTCATGATGCAGCATATTTTCTTGCACTTTGAAGAGGCTTTCTTAATATGTTCCAGACAACTGGAACTGCTGAACTTTTGATATAGGAACAAGTCTTTGAACTTTTACCTCCTACTCTGGTGCTTCTGTGTCTCACCAAGAGATCTAGGGTAACTGTTATCAACATTCTACCTTATGCAATGTGAAATGATCAAAGTCTCTGGGGAATAAATTACGACACAGTGAGAGAACTGACATAACCCTGAGATTAGAGGATGTGGTGTTCTTCCAGGTGAAAGCAAATTCCTTCTAGTGAATTTTGGTTATTGGGAAAGAAAAAATTTTGTCATATTGATAGATGTATACCAGGTACCAGGGTCTATTGATATGCTTCAATAATGAGATTATTTTAAGAATAGAAGGAACATTTAATATCATGATCTCATTAAATTTTCAAAAATCCAATATTTTTCAAGAGCTATTTTTCTTTTTCCTAGACTAAATGGCTGAGTTCAATGGAGTTGGGACAGGAATCAGTCTTCCTGAATCTTTCAGGTCTTTGATGGTGGTCTTTATCTCCATGATTGCACCTGTGATGTCTGGTATTGCTTTTGGTTTACTATTTTGTACGAAAATATGGTATGGAAATACAATTCCAAAGGTTTCCACTTGGCCCTTCCTCATGCTATGGCTCCATTTCCAAGCACACTATTCCAGCAGAAAGGAGGCGCTAACCACGGGAGGGATTCACAGATCTCAATCCTCGTCTTTATAACTCGTCACTTGACTGGTGGACCACAGTGGTATCCTGGTTCCCCAGGAACTGACATTAACTCAGAGCCAGCATCTAATAATCGCTGAAAGGCATGGATATTTTCCTTTCCTCTCTAATTCTCAGTTTCTTCATCTGTAACATGGAGAGAAATGTCACAGCTCCTCAAAAGTTTGTGGTGCAGCTTAATGAGAGGGGATAAGCAAATCTCTCAACAGAGTACCTGGCACAGGGTTCAGGCTGAACATACTAGTATTACTAGGATTCTTGATGATGATGATACTTCTTTTTAAGCCATGCAGTAGACTTTTGCTTCTTTATTCATTTAAGTGATAAACAACTCTTCATTACGTTTATTTCTTGGTATTTTATTGTTTTTGTGTTGCTCTTGTGTGTCAAGTGTCAAAGAAAATTCCACACTTCAGAAGATACATAAAACTAAAAATTTGACAAATTGGGTTATGCCAATTTTTTTGGTTTGGAACACTCAAGGTTTGATTTTTCTTGTGCTATAAAGCCTTAAAGTAACAGGACATGACAACGCTGTTGAGAACTCAGCATTCTGGTCAATGGTTGGTTTCTTAAGGCCTGACTTCTCCACTAGGCTGCAAATGCCCTGAGGGCCTGGGTCAAGTCTGATTGCTCCATGTCCTCAGTAAGTATTTGTTGCTTGAACAAATAAATGGCTTTATCTGCCATATCTCTTCAAAAACATCTGATTTCTTTCTTACTTCCCACCTTTACTAGCTTCCAGCTACATCAAGCTTTTTGCTCTTCACTGAATATTCCAGGATATTTATCCCTCCCTCCCTTTTTGTATGCTATTTTTTCTTGGTGTCATGTCTTTCCTCTTTTCTGTCAACTGGAAAACTGTCATGTAAAAGAATTCCTTCAAGAAACCTTTTCCAGAGGGTTCATTAGCATTGTGAGTCACTCTCTCACCCACCCTCCGATAATGTTTTGTGTTTGCTCTTACTGTAATCCTTATTATTTTGAACATTACTTATGTGTGCACATGTCTGCCTTCCCATGTAGACTCTGCCCAGCGTGGTTCCTGGCACACAGATGTGCAGGAAATGTGGAATGAGTGCATGAGGGTCAGTTCCGCCTTCAGTCAAGGGAGAATAGCGACAATACATTTTCCTGTTCAGACAGGAGCAAACATAGCCCATATCACTCTTTCATGATCTCTTCTATCTGCTAAACAATCAGAACAGAACTCTCTGCACAATTAAAACTCCTCGACAATTATTCCTACCAGGTGGCAATGGAAAGCATGACTCCTAGTTTCCAAAGATCATATTGTCTGTTGAACAGCCTAAGTTGCAAACAGAATGATTTTAGACATGGCTTAAATCTGAAGGAAGCAATTTCTATATTGGAAGAATGGGGACTAACTATACAAAGGAGGAAATTCCTTAAAAGGAAAGGGTGGATGGATGGAGGAACAAAAAAATTGTGTGCAGCACTGAAGAGTTTATAAGGTAATTTTCTTTGTCACTTTCATATAATGGAATCAGAGGATAAGCATCTTGATGCATCATATAGAGTCTCCTTTCAAATAAAGTTATGAAAATGGGGATAGCATTTCATTTCCTGAAATGCATCAATGCAGGTTAGATAACTCATTAAATATAACTTCAATTTTCAGGACAAGGTTTTAGAGAGCACGACAATCTAACTTATAATTTTATTAATTTTAAAGCTTTTTTTCCATCTCCCAATAGGAGTAAAGAAATGCTGTAAGGAAGTCAATAGAAAAAAAAAAAAAAACCCAGCTGCAAATAATAGATAGCTTATTTTAGAGGTATATGAGAAAGAGTATAGCACTGTTCTTCCAATGAGGAGCTGTGAATATTGGGGTAAGTTAGAAAGGAGAAAATGCTTTGCGGCAGGCATTTGGAGGTACATGGCAGTGGTTGATGGCAGCATTAGAAGAGAAGATTGCTGAGAGAGTCCTAGGTTGGCAGAATAATCAAGGTAATGAAGGTAGAGGGATAGGGGATTCGGGAGAGGCAGATAAGGCATGTGAATGGGCTGGTATTCTCAACTTCTGTTGAGATTGGACTAATAAGCCCACAAAACGTATACAGGTGTGTTCTGTGCACATGTAGTCTCATACAATGAAGAGGGGAAAATAAGCACAAAAATTTGTTACTATTATTATGATTTGGTTGTGAGGCACCATAGTGTATTGCACAGATCATGGAGCCTGGCCTTCAGGTTTTGATGTCTGGCCCCACTCCTTCCTCAGACAAGTTACTGAATCTTTCTGCCTCTCAATTTTCTTGTTGGTGCAACAGGACCCTGAAATCAGGGTTGTGACGTAGATTAAGTGAGTTAACACTGGTAAAGCACTGAGTTCATAGAACTATTTGCCATTATTATTCTGGAACGTGTGGAGCTAAATAGATAATGCATAGTAACTTCCATTGATTTTGTCTCTACCCCAGGGTATAGTTATGATTACATAAGGAATTGACACTGAGCTCTTTTTAACTTTTCTGTGAAATTTGGTAACTTGAGATCTAAGTTTTGCTAGTGTTTAGACGCTGAAAATATGAATTTCATAATGAAGTAACAGATGATTTTATTCATTTAATTTTTAAAATGTTATCATAGGTGTCTTTTTATTTTTGTCCAGCTTTCATTCAATACGTGTTTATTGAGTGCCTGTTATGTGTCTGACACTGTTCTAGATGCTTGGGAGACAAAGATTCCTGCCCTCTGAAAAGATTTCTGAAAACCAAACAAAAATTTGGTACCTTATAGTTTTTATAAGCAATTCATCCAATGTTGGGGCTGATACTGTACAGAAAAATTCTGGAAAATAAAGGTTAAATATTTAAAAAGATATGATGCAAAAAATCAAAATTCCATTCTCCTCAAGGATATGAAGATGTGTGATGAACAAAAACAAATCTTTGTGTTGTATTTTGTGTCATAAAAGTTATCAAAATTTATAGGTTCTTACCAGATGCTACGATTTAGGATCTATCATTGCAGAGATGAAAACACAGAAATGGAGGAGAATGAAAGTAAATAAGACAAAAAAAATCTTGAAAGAATTAATCCTGAAAGAATAATTAAACCCAATAACTGGAAAATACAAAAGACTTAAAATTTATTGCAAATAAAAATGAACCATTTTAATGAAGTCAGGGATCCTGATTTCTCAGCGGAAAAATGAGGAATTACAATCACCAAAAATCAGGAGAGAAGAAAAAAATTAAACCATATGTAGAACTTATAATCTTCTAAGAACTGGCCATGTTCAATCTTATTTAAACTTCACATTAAACTTTTATTTCCTCACTTAGGAGGAGAGAACAGAGGATTTGAAAGGGTGAATAACTTTCCCTGGATCATGGAGTTAGAACGTGCTGGAGAGAGGACTTGAACTTCCCCTGTTTGCTTCCAAAGCCTAAACATGTTTTTAACAAATGATATTCATTCTCATGGTACTGTCCAAAAATTATATTTGGCTCTTAAAGTTATTCATTCTCAATTTATCACAGTTCCATCTTCTTGCTGCAATGGTCTAGCATAAGAAAAAATTTCCCATTCTGCTCCTGGTGGGGACTGGACTAGCAACAGAGCCAGCACACTTTGCATGCACGCATGCATACATTCCTCTAAGTCTCACCCAGCACCATTACATTAGGTGCTCTTTTAGATTTTGGTGATATAAAGATAAATAAGGCAGAATTTCTCTTCTCAAAGGGCTTCCAGTATGGTCAGGAGGCAGTTACTTTAGCAAATAATCATTAGATAGCAAAATATGTCAAAGTGGTTATTACTAAACTCTTTTAATTCAGTTCCCTTAAATTAAATGGAGAGAATACTTTTTAAGTGCTGATCATATGCTGATCATATGTAGTTTTAGAAACGACCATGCTCTGGAAGGGTGGTATGTATACACACGACACAAGGCAACAAGGAGGACATAGGGCTGTGTGCAGACTTGGCATTCTCATGCGGACAAAACTGGCTTAGCCTGACACGATGTTTTAGGAAAACCCACCTAAGAAATTTATCTGTATAGTTTTTAGCAAGAGCAAAACTTTCACCTGAGTTTACCAAAGGCATGAGTGTGCTCAGGTTGAGAGATTGGTGGAAGTATTTCCAATTAGGATAGAAGCATAGTTTGTTTGACTCAATTCAAAATTGTTATTAAGTTAAAGTCAAAGTTAAGGCTCAAAGTCAAAGCACCTATTACCTGGCCATCAATTTCCAATATTGGTGTGTCCATTTTTTTTTTTTTAGCATATGCTAATCTAACAACAGGTCTTGTCTCAAGGCATTAAAAGATATTAAAACAGGGGCCAACTCTGTGGCATAGTGGTTAAGTTCTCACGCTCCGCTTTGGCAGCCCTGGGTTTGCAGGTTCGGATCCTGGGCGCGGACTGACGCACTGCTTGTCAAGCCATGCTGTGGCAACGTCCCATGTAGAGTAGAGGAAGATGGGCACGGATGGTAGCCCAGGGCGAAT
Organism: Ceratotherium simum simum; assembly: GCF_057802395.1. Taxonomy (NCBI): domain Eukaryota; kingdom Metazoa; phylum Chordata; class Mammalia; order Perissodactyla; family Rhinocerotidae; genus Ceratotherium; species Ceratotherium simum. The sequence goes on along the minus strand of NC_141939.1, from coordinate 11,262,725 downwards.
CTTCCTCAGCAAAAAGAGGAGGACGGGCAACAGATGTTAGCTCAAGGCTAATTTTCCTCACACACACACACAAAATAAATAAATAAAAAGATATTGAAACAATATTTAGTTATGAATTGATATATCTTTATTTAGTCAGGAGACCATGTAATATCCAGAACCGTTAAAAGTAGATAATTGCATACGTAGAGTTAAATATAGCTACTATAAGATTATTGCTCTAAGCTTATGTTTTTTTCTGGAAGATTAGTCCTTTGCATCTACTGTTCTGTTTTTAATTTTAATTTAGTTTTTAATTGGATTAACCTGTATCTTAGGCATTTAAGACCATTCATTGAATTCCAAGTCATATGTTACCATGTGCTAATCCAAATAAAAATTATAGGATATGTTATATCTATGGAAAATGGATTTATAAATGTCCATGTGTTTAAGTAAAGCTATATGCTACGAGCACTTTCTACAGGGTGTAAATACTATTAAAAGAAACTTTTGAAACACAGAAAACTCAGTTGCATCTTCATTTCTGAGATCTTAAACTCCATTGAAATAAAATCTGACCCAATTCATTCAGATCAGATTTGCTATCAACACCACCTTGTGCTCTGGGACAGTCTGTCCACTTAAGGGGCTTCCTTCATTAGTCACCCCACATCCAGCAAGCCAAATCCAAATCCATGGAGGAAAAGTAATTAGATATTTTAAGCAGTGATAAGAACATCACAAATAATCAATTTCCATGGCATTACCAGCTACCTAGTCAAGGAAAAGTCTATAAAATGCAGGAATTTATTACAGAATATCAGCTAGCCTAGCGGGCATTGATTCTTCAGTAGGCGTAGATTGCTGGGTTTAAAGGGAGACCCGTAATGATGCTCACCTTTAATTTTTCCCCTCAGATAAAAAGAATGCAAGTTGCCCGTAAAAGCCTGGGTATAAACAAATGAGTGTCTTTATGGTTGTAAAGATGTATTGTAAGACTTTTCACAAAAATAGGAAATGAGCAAACTGCTTGGGAGTAATTAGACATAATCTGATGCATGCCACCTCATAAAGGAGGAAGAGCTAATTACAATTACAATTCACCGTGCTTAGAAACATATTTATCGTGCTTATTTTAAAGACGTTTATTTCACCTGAAAGAAAAGGACTACAAAGGCATTTCCATGTAATCAAAACAGACATCATCTTCTTGTACCGACCATATTTATTTCAATTTCTAAAGTTTATGGCAGACAGCAGTTTAATCCATTTTAACCTTTGGGCTCCTTATATGTTTAAAACTAACATCGCTTAAGAAAAAACACACATATCCACCTCCAGCCCCCGTACCCCACCACTGGAGACAGAATGAAACGCAATAATTTGATACAGTAATTTAACCATAGTTTCCTTGAGAATGAGAAAGGAATTCAACACATATATATTCATTAACAGATGAAACATGCAGTTAATCCTCAAAACTGAAACGAACCACAAAGATCCAAAAGAACTTTCCCAGCATGCCTTCATACATGCTGCCCTCGTAATGAATTGTGGAATATTCACTGTAGTAATTAAAATAACACCAGTTGGAACCAAAATGTAAGTTGTGACTTAAAGTAGAAAAACGGAGATGGATTAATAATATTCCCCTTTTTCAAGTTGACTTTGAGTTATTAAGATGCAATATAAGGCAAAAAACTTCCATCCTGTACCCTAAGTCAATTTTCTTTTAATTCCATCCGGAACGTGACTTCCGTGTTGTATAGAAGATGTCTGAAATTAAAGTTTAAGTAGAAGAAGAAGGAAATTAGAAGAGTTAAGGGGATAATTGTAACTTTGTAAGAATCTGGTGGTGATGCATTTCCTTCTTTTTAGGGCATGGCTTGCTGAGGCCAGACACTGGGCAGGAGTTGAGGGGTTGCAGTTGCATCTCTGTGCAGGGAAGGAGGGGCGTGCACACACAGGTAGGCACCTGGGGGATAGTCCTTGGCGGTGGCTGGCACTTTGACCCCCTGGTGTGTGGATTCTTTGTATAGTTAGGAGGAGAGCTCTGCGGGAAAATACCATGGGACCTACTTCTGACCCTGCACGGCTTTTCTGTGATGCAGCCTCTGTACTATCAGCGGCCTGAACTAAAATCTGCTCCCTGGAGAGGGCAGGTCATTGAACATATATTAGGTCTAAAAATGTAGCTTTCAAAAAATGTAGTTTTGGAATACGCTAAGATATTTTCTTACACTAGAACCTTCTCTTTGCCCCAAAGATTTGTCAATGGAGTTAAGGGCATACACATCAATATGTACATTATTGCCAGAGTAGGATAATTTCAGTGTGTCCTTGTGTATTTTGGAGAAAATGCCAGCAACGTTGAAATAAGATGGCGGCCAAAAGTTGTGAGCACATAATACTCCAGGTTTCTTCCTTAGAAAATTTAAATTTAGAACTCACCGAATTAACATTTTATTTTAAGGCACGGGAAAGATAAACAGCGCGTCTCATCAGTAGCTGGGATGCGATTGGATAATATCTCTCAACTTGATCAATTACTGAACAAAAGGATGCACACAATTTCTCCAAGTTTAAATTTTAAAGATTTAACTTGACAGACATAGTTTCATAACAAAGAGCTACAATAAAGCTTTGGTTGAGTTTACAACATTGTCAAGATATGCAACAAAGACCCTTTACAAAATACCATGAGCCTTATGAAAATATCAGCCTAAAACTTTTTACATGATTC